>NC_139520.1:17066875-17199375 GCF_947247035.1 Vipera ursinii | reverse complement strand
TCAGTAAGCTGACTAGTCATCTCCAAACATCAATATTTATACTCATTTGGGAGTTAGAAGCCCCAAAGCATGTTTTGCAAGAACATGGTGACTGGAGCAATACAACACACTAAGCCAATATCAAACCATCCCTATTTTGCTTAGCACACCATGAGAGCTCGGCTAAAGTCCAACTATCAGAAGGACAAGGAGAACAGACAATAATAATCTTTAACCTAGAAGGTCACGATTTTATAGTAACGAGAAATTTCATTCGGAATCTTCTTGTTTAGCCTCATATGTGTAGTCAGGGGTCATAGCTATCCTCCCCCTCCCTGCTGAAAAAGATTTATTTCATATCTAACCCTGCTAAAATCTGCTTTGTCTTTTTTCTTTGAGCTTTTTTAATTTCCCCTTGCCAAAAAAAAAAAAGAAAAGTGTTTTTTTGCTAGCTTATCCTCAGCACTTTTAAAAATATCTCTTGGAAGTGTTGTCAACCTGACTGGATTTCTGGAGATGCTCGAAGGCGGCAGGATGACTGTTACTTTTTTGGATGTCCTCCTGGCCATCCTTCCAAGCCTTCCTTGGCTGCTTTGGTCAGTTGGGGGAGATGTCCAGTGAGAAGACTGCCCTCCTGAGGTCTTCTACTGGAAGTGAATCAAACCATGGGAAGTTTGTAGAACGTCAGACGAATGACTGCGTAACGAAAAGGAATGATCAGTTATGTGACCTCGTTGGTGCTGCCTTGTAGCTAAAAAAAGGCAGGGATGGCATCGTTCCTCCGTGGGAATTTCAGCGCAGTTCCTTTCTCCTTTGGAGAAAAAATGCACCACCTTCAAATACCTTTCTTATTAGCTTAGAACAGGGGTGTCAAACTCAATTTCATTGAGGGCTGCATCAGCATTGCGGTTGCCCTCAGCGGGCCGGGTGGGTATGGCCAGGGTGGACGTGGCCTACTGGGTGGGTGTGGCTAAAGTGCGTATGGCCTACTGGGTGGGCGTGGCCAGCTCTACATCGTTCGCATCAAGGGTGCCTATGGGGGCCTGGGCAGGAGTGGGACAGATCTCAGGGTCTCTGGCAGGAGGAGGGTCTCTGGGCCGGGGCCAAGGCAGCGGGGGCCGTTCCCTCACTGTTTCCAGGGTGGCTTCGCGGGCCACATGAAACCACTTCGCGGGCCAGATCCGGCCCCCGGGCCTTGTGTTTGACATGTCTGGCTTAGAATATAAAATACAAAAATAGCAAAGAAAATAGCAGGAAAATGGGGGAGGGAGAAGGGAAGGGTGAAGTGTAGGGAAAAGGGGGAGAAGAAAGAAAAGGCGTTGACTTCTGACTCCCTCTGGCGCATTGCAATAAGATAACAGCATCAAACCTCAGCTTTTTACTTTGACATCACAGCATAAACTAGCCCTTTCTAGAAGCAAACCTGTCTAATCGGTAAAACCCAAACTCAAAGTTTCATTTTTTTCCCCCCACCTCGAGCACAAAGTCCAGAAGCGGTTTCCAAATAGGAAAAAATGAACAACTTCCAAAAGCAAAACCTCTCTTCAAATGGAACGAGACTTTCTAAGAAGAATGCCCCTCCTGAGCACTATCAAGCAGGCACCCATGGTGTGGCCAAAATGACGAAAGATGTGATTATGATGTCACAAAGCAAGCTCCGCCCTTCTGAATTTGCACGGCAATGTCAGAATATCCGAATACCAGAAGTTGTGGGTGCTCCATCGTTGGAGGCTTTCAAAAAGAGACTGGACAATCATGTCTGAAACGGTATAGACTAGAGCAGGGGTAGGCAACCTTGGCTCTTTTTATGACTCGTGGACTTCAACTCCCATAATTCCTGAGCCAGCCATGCTGAGAGGAAAGGGAGAGGTTTCCAAGCTGAGCCATGCTAGCTCAGGAATTCTGGGAGTTGAAGTCCACGAGTCATAAAAGAGCCAAGGTTGCCTACCCCTGGCCTAGGCCTAGGCCGCTTTATGACTCGTGGACTTCAACTCCCAGAATTCCTGAGCCAGCCACGCTGAGAGGAAAGGGAGAGGTTTCCAAGCTGAGCCATGCTGGCTCAGGAATTCTGGGAGTTGAAGTCCACAAATCATAAGAGAGCCAAGGTTGCCTACCCCTGGCCTAGGCCTAGGCCGCTTTATGACTCGTGGACTTCAACTCCCAGAATTCCTGAGCCAGCCACGCTGAGAGGAAAGGGAGAGGTTTCCAAGCTGAGCCATGCTGGCTCAGGAATTCTGGGAGTTGAAGTCCACGAGTCATAAAAGAGCCAAGGTTGCCTACCCCTGGACTAGAGTCTCCTGTTTGAGTGGAGGACTGGACTAGGTCCCTTCCAACTCTCGTTATTCTATGTTGTGATGTTCTATCACCCACAGGTCTGTAAGGGGCAAGGTTTGCCTCATGACTCTTCCCACTTCAGCTGGGCCTTCTGCCAATGCCTAAGCCAGTATTTTTCAACCTTGGCAACTTTAACGTATGTGGACTTTGACTCCCAGAATTCCCCAGCCAGCTATGCTTCTGGGAGTTTGAAGGCCACACATGTTAAAGTTGCTGAGAAACACTGCTTAGGCTGTCATACGATTGGCTGTCCAGCTATTCTCCCAAATTACAGAAAGCTTGCATTGGCAATGTACCGTGCAAAGTGAATTACAGGGTGGTTTTGTTCTGTTTTCACATGAGTAAAAGTCTTGCAGTGGGGGAAAAAAATCATGTTATAAAGCAGCTGCATTCAAGAGTAAAAATGTATTTTAATAAGACAGAAAACATATAACTGGATTAACATGACGTGAGCTATCGGAGTAGCGACAGTGTAATTAAGTGTGTGTCTTACAGCTTGAGACAATAAAAGCAGATTTTATAGACCACATGTTTAGTTAGCCGCGTTTCCTCTCTTCTTTAACCAGATTCCTGTCAGAGAGACAGAAAAATAGAGAGAGGGGGAAGGAAGCGATGTTGACTCTAGCTGAGTAGAGCGGGAGGGAAACCATCAAATATTGATTTGAGGAAGAAAGGTTTGCATTTGGTAACCTTTTCCAGTTTGTTAAAAAACAACAACATATAAACAGATATGTGCTTATGTATATATACCTCCTTCAAGATAGCAGAAGCCTATTCTGGCTTGGGAGAGATGAACTGAATGTGGAATTTAAATTTTAAAGGCAATGTTCACCTTGATGGTTGTCAGGCTTTCAACAAACTATTTCATTCTTTCAAAATACCTCCCTCCCTCCCATCCTTTCTTCCCTCTTCCCTCTCTTTTCTTTCCTTCCTTTCCATCCTTTTTCCTTCCGTCTCCTTCCCTCCCCCTACCCTTTCTTCCCTCCCTCCTTCCCTCTTTTCTTTCCTTCTTTCCTTCCTTCCCAATGTACTATTGTCACACATGATTTGCAAAAATGCACAGAAAATCTACTGAAGCAGGTGCTGAGCAAAACAACTCTCTATGGATGGCTTGCCATACAGTTTACAGCACTGAGCTCCATCCATCCATCCACACACCATATTAATCCTTCCTTGCCTTTTAGGGCCATTTTCTTTTTCAAGCACTTCACTTCCTGTTTGGCTCATTGGGAATTCCTCCACGTGAATCCTTGCCTTTCCAGCCAGCCACATCCTTCCTGTCCTAGAACACAAGTTGCTTTCTCATGCAAAAGAGATTTCTCTAGGAAATCCTGGATCGTTGAAGCTGGGTCCTTGTGAATCTCCGCAGAGTTGAAATAAAACAAATAATTTGTCCTTCTTCAATGTTGTCATTTCTAAGTTGGATCCAGAGTTGGCACTGTTTCTGTGTGTTGTGCTGGACAAAGGACAGGTTTATAGTATCCAGGTTTTATTTTTGTGATAGTCAAAATAGTCTAATTCCCTTTTTTAGAAAGGCGAGAGAGAAGATTGTCTGTTGCCAACATTAGGCTACAGCTGTAAATGGGGAGGGGGGGTGCTTAACTTCCCCCCCTTTTTTCTCTCTGTTTTAACAAGTATATCACAGATGCTAAATCAAGCATTCCTAATTGGTGATTTAGCTAAAGACTTCAGAGCGTATCCTGACCCTGAATTGTTGCTACTATTATTGCTTCTGAAAAGGTATCACTTTCCTTTTTACGGTGTCTTTGTTGCTCAGAGTATCGTGGAACAGAAAAGCGGAGGTATGACCTTTGCAGCGTCTCCGTGATCAGGAAATCAAAATTTAGGACACTTGGCAACTGGCGTGTATTTGTGACAGTTGCAATGTCCCGGAGGCAAGGGATCCGCCATTTGCAAACTTCTGCAAAGCAAAGTCAACGGGGAAGCCAGTAACAACCATGTTACTAACTTAACAACTGCAGCGATTCACTTAAGTGTGGCAAAAAAAAAATTGTAACATGGGCCAAAATTCACGTTAACAACTGCCTGGCTTAGCAACAGAAATTTGGGCTCAATTGTAGTCTCAATTCGAGGGCCACTTGTAACATCAGGATTAATACTAGACCAACAATCAATGAACTACCAAGTCAGACGAAGAAGCTAACAATACACAACAGCCTAATCGAGAAACCACCAAGGACACACACGCACGCACACACTGACAGGGCGAGCCAGTAAGAACATAAACAGAGAGCCAAACCCACTCCCTTCTGGCACTGATGATGTTACCTAGTTGGGTCATGAAACATCTGCAGGAAAACAACCAAGCTCAGAGAGCACCAAGGATCCCACAAGGGCTACTAATGAAGGGATGCAAAAATCCAGATGTTCCCTTGGTGCAAAGTCCTCTTTAGCTCTTGGCTGCCCTCTCATGGTCATTTCAGAATTTGCAATCCAAGAACTGATAGCCCTACTTAAAATTCTTCCTTTAAAAAAAAATTCAAAGAACCTGGGGCCGGGGTGGCGGGGGGGGGGGGAGGATTATGGAGAGAGGTGAGCTGCTTTAACAAAGAGACGTTGGACTCAAGTAAGGTCAAAATGCTTCTTCCAAATCTTTTTCAGAACATGCACCCCTCTAGCAAAGATTAATTTCCCTTTTATGAGGCATCGGATTGTTAAAAGATTTTAGTATTAAGTAGAATTTTGTTTTTAACCTTTTTTATTGCACGTGGGTTGTTGTTTTTTTAAATTTTATTTTATGAGCTGCAGTGAGAAGTATGCTGGGAGTATAGATGGGCTGACTGAAGGAATGAATGAATAAATCTGGGGTATTTGTTGTTATTTGAACAAGAAATGGTCATCAAATAACTCACAGAGTTTAATGTCAAAGCCTAAGGATGCCTGCAAGATATGACTTTGCTGATAGCTGCTCTGAGCTTTATACATCTCTTTTCTTTTATTTTTTTTTAAAAAAAACACACTTTGAGATCAAGAGTTTGTAGGTGCATTGATAATTTAAATGCTTCTCGGCTGATCTAAGAGATCCTTCTTGTTTCATATAAAGGCTGCACTTGTGACTTTAAATCTGACATATGACATGTCTCGGATGATAAATCTGAACTATCGTAAATGATCAGCTATATAGACTAGGATGGGTTTATTTAGCATGACAGCCAGACTGGGATTTTGGCTTAGCAGCCCCAGAGAAACCTTGATTCATGAACCAAAACCAAGCTGGCAATTCCAGCTTGGCTACAAAATACTCAGTCATAATCCTGACTTGGATAATAGACTCAACCAACAAATTCCAGTTTTGTGTAGCCTGCACCAGGAGTAAAACAGCCGCTTGCTGCATCCTAAATTAGGATTCAATTCTCCCAAAGGTGCTTTCTTTCAAAAGGCAACTGAACTTTCCTGTTTTGCTAGAAGATGTTTCGCTTCTCATCCGGGAAGCTTCCTCAGTTCTGATTGAATGGTGGAGAATGGAAGGATATATATTTCTTGCAGTCATGAGGTCATTCTCACTCTTTCTGAGAGCCCTTGAGGCCACTTCTGTGCCCTCAGGGTCCCCTGAATTCTGTAGTCTGCTTTTTTTTTTCCTGGAGAAAACACAATCCTTCCATTCTCCACCATTCAGTCAGAACCGAAGAAGCTTCTGGGATGAGAAGTGAAACATTTTCAAGGAAAAAAATAATAAAAGAAAGTCCAGTTGCCTTTTGAAAGAAAGCACCTTTCGAACAGCCATGACCTGGGTGACCGAGGATCTCCATACACACCTGATTCATTTGTTCAGATTTAGGACAAAGACCTGTTTATTTTGTACTTCCATCCAGAAGCACAACACAAATAACAATGGAGGAAGTACCTATTATAAACAAGGTGTGGGAAACACCCATTCTCCCCCTCTTCCTCCATCCTACAGAGACCATTCTCCCACGGATATTTCAGTAGCTCTGCTGAGGTAGCACAATTAAGATTCAAGGCCTGAAAGTTCTAACGCAACCGCCCGAATTTCAGCATCTTATTTCCAAGTGGACGTTGCTCGGCATGCCAAACGCGTCAGTTAAAAATATCAGAGCAAAGAGGAGAAGCTGGTATCCCAAAGGCAAAACAAATGAAGTTCTCATTTGCTTTCCCTGACAGAGTAAGACGTCTGCCTTTGGAAGGAACTGACAGAAGATGGCCAGGCTGAATCATGTGGCGATACGCTGCCTGATGTTCAGCACAATCTCAACTTAGTTTAAGTTTCCTTTCTTTGCACTTGTTCACATGGCGACTTCTGCACTTCCAGGGCAAGCTAAGCATCAGAGACTGTGATTCAGCGTCTCACAGGGACCTGGCAATTCTCCTAACACGTTGTGTAAACCAGTTTGTTAGATTTCACCCTCACACAGTGGGTGGGTCGGTCGTCGTATTTGTATCAGAAGCACCAAAGTGCTTCCGGGTTGAAATGATATTGCTGTTGTCCAGGGCATGCCCAACTGGGGGCTCCTTTCATGTCTCCATTAATGAGCCCACCAAAGTGGTACCTATTTATCTATTTGCGTTTGAAAACTTTGAAGCTGCTAGATTGGCAGGAGGTGGGGCAAACGAGGGGAGCTCACCCTGCCACGCAGCAGCAGTTGGGTCTCAAACATGGCTTCGCAGATTGTCAAGCCAGCTTTCTAACCATGTGGGTCCCCTGTATTGTTTGGTTTAAGGAGGAGACGCAGCATGATAGAGGACCATAACAATTGAGTTTTGGTGAATCTGAGTTTGCGCATTAGTTCCTTGAGGGAAGCAGGCAAACCTGGAGCTGATATTTCATATGCTGAACACAGCATGTCTGTGATGATCTAGCGGTAGTGACTCGTGATGTCAACACCTCAAATGTACTGTAAGACAGTGTATATGGCTGTCTTTGAAGATAGCTTGGAAGCAACAGTAGGTGTAAACCACAAGAGTCAGAGTGTTAATGGGTAAAAGCTGCTATTACCCTAAAATGTCTGCTTGGGAGTGTCTGCACGGGCTACCAATAGATATTCAAATCCAGGTCAAAATGTTGGCTGGGGACAACAAAGCCCTCTTACAGCTTGGCTCCAAGATAATTCAGGGGCCATCTCCTTTTGAATCAATTTAGCTAGGTTCATGCTTAGAGTCGCCCGACCAAGAGAGACCAAGGCAACATGGAAATGGAAGTTATCCTTCTCTTTGAATGCCCTGACCTTAGGGAACGCCTTGGCCCTGGAGATTCAGCTCGTCCTTCTTTTTGGGGTCTTTCAAAAGCTTGTCAAGATGAATCTGATGGAGCAGGCTTTCAGATGTGACTGGATGATGGAGTGGTGAGGATGTTATGTTTATCTGAGTTTTGTTGCTGTTTTATGGGGTAGTTTGGCCACCGTTTTTAATGCTTGGTTCTTAAAAATTTTGACTTCTGAGATACAGTGGTAGATAGATAGATAGATAGATAGATAGATAGATAGATAGATAGATAGATAGACAGACAGACAGACAGACAGACAGACAGACAGACAGACAGATAGATATAGACAGACAGACAGACAGACAGAGAGGGGAGAGAGAGGGAGGGAGAGGGAGAGGGAAGAGAAAGAGAGGGAGGGAGGAAGAGCTATCACAAAGAACCAAAACAATATGATAAAAGCAACATTCACAGATGATGGAAGAACAGATCTTCACCAGTTTTTCCCTCTCTCTTGCGTTGGTATATATTCCATCTCTTTTTTTTGTAGTCCTCTATAAACTGGGCAAAATTCAATTCAACTTATTGATTCACTCACCAAAATTGATCTCATTTGATTGAGACATTTAGAGTCCATTATTAAAATAGAACGATTCTATTCTGATTTTCAAACTGATTAAGCCAACGCCTCTTTTGAGCATGCATAAGAACATCTTGATTGTCTCAATTAATTTGGAGGCATCCAACTGGATTCGCATTTGGATCTGACTTTGATTTAGAAAGTTAATTTGATTCAGGGATTCCGTCTGGAGATTGGTTCACATTGCCTTCATATTGAATTTACCAATAAAAAAATTGCACATCGTTAATATTTGGTCCACCATTGTCCACGGCCCAAGTAAAAGGAACTGGTTAGGGAAATCCAAATTACTAAATAGCTCTGAGCAATTATATTTTCACTGGTCAGCTCCATTGACTTGAATGAAAACTATTAATGCACCATTGGGCCACTGAGGTCAATCTCTCTCACTCCTAAGAAGCAGACAACAGCAAACCATTCCCAAAATCTTGCCAAGAAAACTGCAGGGATTTGTCCAGGCAAAGACACAAGCACACAGAAATGCCCTCCACTTCTCTGATCTAAATATCTCTGACAACCCTCATTTCTGTATTGATCAAGATAATGGCATGTTTCTCTTTGTGTTTAAAAATCTGAAAAAAAAATACAGTGAGGATGGTTTTTTGTTTTGTTTTTCCTCTGTAGGGCTCCGGTCCATAAGAGGTTGAGTGCTTATTGCAGCGATGTTGAGAAATATAATTCTAGTGGAAATAAGGGGGAGAGACGTATCTAGAAAATGCTAAGAATTCAAGGGCAGAGGGGTTCAAGGCAGCACTTTGTCATGGTTAACGTAATGCCAAGGAACATTTTTTTTCATAAATAAGCCAACTTCTCAGCAATCATGTGACTTGCTTAGTGCCTACCTTCTCTAGCCATGATCTCGCTGCTCGTGCAAAGCCTTCGTTTCGGTAACCAGACAATCAATCAATACCAACAAATGTTCAGTCCAGGTAAAGGCATGTATAGAATAAAAGAGGATTGAGGGGTCCTTGGTGGTCTCTGAACTTGGTTGTTTTCTTGCAGATGTTTCATTACCCAACTAGGTAACATCATCAGTGCTAGAAAGGAGGAGGAGGAGGAGGAGGAGGAGGAGGAGGAGGAGGAGGAGGAGGAGGAGGAGGAGGTGGAGGAGGAGGAGGAGGAGGAGGACGACGACGACGACTGTGGGCTCCTTGGTGCTCTCTGAACTTGTTTTCTTGCAGACATTTCATTACCCAAACTAGAGTAACATCATGAGTGTTAGAAATGAGTGTTTGCTAGATTACCCAATTAAGATCAACTTGCTAGCATTGATATTACTAATTATGTAATGAAATGTCTGCAAGAAAGGCACCGAGCTCAGGGAGCACCAAGGACCCCTCATTTTAGCCCTGAACTTACAAATATTCTCCTTTATCAAAACCCTACTTATTACATATGAACCATATCATATCACTGCACACCCCATGTCTGCCCTGAAATACAATAAGTGCATTATATGTGTCTCCTGAAGCTCATGAAGATATCCATGTGATGGATGGACTGTCCTTGAAAAGAAGTGTCTGTATAAATACATGAAGCATCAGAAAGAGGGTGCACTATAGATCAATCACTTTCATATGTCTATATTGCTGGAGAAAGCAGGAGCTGGTGTGTGTGTGTTTTTTTTCTTTTTGCTGTCAAAACTGTGAGGAGTTGGTTACACCGCTGGTATGATTAAGAAGTGACATTTGGCACGCCGTAGCACCACCCTGATTGGACAAAGCCTCATTTTTAAGAAGCATTTTTAAAAAGGAAAGAAGATCTAATCGTATTTTATCCTTAAGAAGTCTGTAAGGCAGATGCAGTTTTGTCATTTTCTTTAAACTGTCACATCTTGAAAGCGTATCTTTTTTGAGAGGATTTCTATGCCTCTGTTTAAAGGAGGAATGCACTGATTATTGCATTTATTTATATTTTATTTAATCAATGAATGGGCCACCCATCTCATATAAATGATGCTTTTGATAGGTTTCTGGGGGGAGAAAATTAACAATGCTTCTAGGAGCAGAACAAAGCAATGACACTTTAACTAAATTAAATAAAACTCATTTAGAATAGTTAATATGATCCATCTCCACAAATTTAACATTTCCCTCCATTCAGAGGAAAAATTATTATTTGCTGACAACATTCTGAGAGTGATAACAATGTTTTGGAAGTTTCAGGAGTCTGTGGGATCTCAAACAGGGCACTCTTGAAATAAAAGGAACCAAATTAATTTATTTAAAAATAAAATAATAATATAAAATAATAATATAAAATAAAATAAAATTACTGAAGTTCAGAGAGTGGGGATTTAAAATCCATGTTGTTGTGACTTTCCTATAATCACATTGGAAGGCAGAATCAGCACCACGGACAGCTCAAAGCTGTTCGGTTGTCTGTTTCACGTTACTCAGTTGAAAGAAAAAAAATGACTTCCTTGGAGCAAGCATTATTTCTAGATCTTTCTTTCTAGATCTTAAGGATGCTTTCTTTAAAAAAAAAGAAACTGTCTCGTGAAAATTCAGTCCTAAAAAAACATTACTGAAAAGATTATAAGTAAATGAAAAAGTAAGACACTGCAGAAGTTGGAGGAGTCCTTCATCTCTTAATAAATCTGTTGTCTGGATGTAGAATAGTATGGTAGGGTAGGGTAGGGTAGGGTAGGGTAGGGTAGGGTAGGGTACGGTACAGCCCAGGTGGTCATCATCCTAAAAGCAGCAGGTCATGACCTGACATATCAAAAATTAAGTAGTGTCCGGGCAGATTATTTTTTTAGCACATGAAATCTCTATCTATTAAGTTTTCCCCTTGTCCCTGGCTGAAAAACAGCTGCTACTACGTACCGTTGCAAGCACTATCAACCCCATAGGCTTTGAAGGCATCTAAGACAGTCAACTTTACAACTGTAAGACCAGCCTTAAGTTTGAATTCTGTTTATTTCATACACTCCCATAATCAATAAAAAGCAGTTTCTACTGCTATAGGATATGCGATAGGACAAATTAGGCTTCATAGCTGAAACTCACAGTAGAAAACTGTGGTTCTTATAATCATTCAATCAATCAATCAATCCAAGGAAATATGCAATCTACTCCTCACATTCATCTTCCCAGCAATTTCAGGTTATCTTGAGAAAGGTTAATCACTGTGAGTTAATAATTCATTCTCAGCCATCTTCTTTGTGGTGTATATCAAGCTGGTATTAACCTCCACATAAACTTCAAATGTCAGCCTTTAAAAATAATAATAAAATAATAACATGCACATACGTACAAAGGAGGAGGCAGAAGCTGGTGGTGTTTTTTTTTGTTGTTGTTGTTTTAGGTGTGAGTTTTTTGAATAACTGATCAGCAAAGCTTCCCTATGTTAGATTTGAATATCTGACTAGACACAAGATTGGGGGTATTTTTGATCCATACCCAAACTGACCAATCACCCCTATAAATAAAATGATGACAGACTCTAGAAATGCTAGCTGGATAAGGAAGCAAAAATGTGAAGGCATAGAAAGCATAATTATTCATCCACTTGCTTTCACAACCTTTCCATTTCTCAGCCTTCCGTCCTTCTGCAAATAATTGGCCTGCAGCTAAAAATATACAATAGCTTGTAGTAATTCAGATTAATGGATGGGGAAAATTTGTTTGGAGGAAGAAAAAAAAAACAGAAGGAAAAAGACATGCCTTTTGTCTTTCTTATTTATTCTAAAACATTTCCAGACCGTTTATTATTAAAAGAAATCTGAAGCAGGGTGCAGAATAAACATGGCAAAATAGAAAAGAATAATCAAACAAGTCCAAACTGACAAACAGGGATTTAACAGAGTAAAAATAGATAAGTGTAAACCAGGCCTGGGTTATCCTGTCTGGTCTTGCCTGTTCTCCTTCTAAAAGAATGCCTTAAGCCTAATGCTCAGTTGTATCTCTGTGATCGGTTGTCAGCTGTGTAACTGGGTTGGCAGGAAAGTTAAGTGGAGCATGAAATCGGTAAGGCAGTGATGGTGACCCTCAATAGAATGTGATTCTCAAGAGTTAAATCTTACAGTTATAACAAGCTTGTGAGGCTGACGGATAATGACTTGCGGACATCTCTCAGTAGCCTGCACATCTCAGTGAGAAGTTAAATCTGGATTTTTCTAGTCTGGGGGTCCCGTGACCCCCTTTTGCAACCTCCCCAGTTGACTTTCAACACGTAAAGTCAATGGAGGAAACCAGATTCCTTTAACAACTGAACGATTCACTTAACAACCGCAATGGTTTACTTCACGACAAAAAGATCATAAAACGCGGCACCTCGCTTTACAAATGTCTTGCTTTGCACAGAAATTCTGGTCATAAGCCAAGGACTACTCTAACCATTTTCTGGCTTAACCTGAAGAAAAGATGTTGACCCCGGGAAAGAGACACATCTTGAAGGAAGAGGGAATAAGATGGCGCTGTTCGAGTAAGCAATAAAATGGGCATTTATTGCTCCAAGGAGCAGAGTTTAACAGTTCAATTCTTAACCTTTTAAACTGCACTTCTGCAGAGTCTCCAAACAGTAGCTAGGTCAAGCTCCACCAGATTCAAGAGTTAGAGAGCAAAGTTTCCTCAATGTAATCCTTTAGTCAGTCAAAGGAAGAAAGGCTCTTTGTCTTTTTTTCCCCAAAATCTTGATCCTCTCCCCACTTTTGATCAAGTGGGTTTTATTACCCACATCAATGGCAGAGGCTAGCATAAATATTGTCTTCAATACTCCATACTTATTACATCTCTCTGTGTTATGAGTATATTCCTCCTCCACCCACCCCCCCACCCCCCCACCCCCGGAGAAAAGAAGCTCCTTTAATGTGTTTGGATGGATAATTGCTCCACTTCACATGACCGGCTTCAGAAAATGTCCATGCCAAATTTACTCTTCACAAGGTTGAGCAAGTTTCTCTTAGGTCACTGAGAAGAAACACCCACCTGGAAAGAAGCAGCGGGGAAGGAGAAGGAAAAATGTTTTCACAGGAGCCATCTTTTAGATAATATCCACCATACGGCGCATGCTGGGGAAAGCAGAGAGGGGAAAAAAGAAAGATAGGAGAAGAGGATTGATGAGCAGAAATTCAACAGCCTAGCAGGGGAGCAAGTTGCTATCCCAATCACAAAGAAGAAGAGACAGAAGGATCACCGAGAAACAACCCAAACTGAACTTCACTGGAGGCAGGAGAATCACACACACTTTTAGTGTTGCACTTCTTACTAATATTCACCCCACATATGCAATTCATCCTAACGAGGGTGTCTGACACTTCATGGCTATGTCTCCGAACGGCAAGCTTACCAGGTAAGAGATAGAGAAGATTAATCAGTGGAACGGCTTGCCTCCAGAAGTTGTGGGTGCTCCAACCCTGGAGGCTTTTAAGAAGAGATTGGACAGCCATGTGTTTGGGATAGCAATTAGCAATAGCAATAGACTTATAGACCACTTCATACTGCTTTACAGCCCTCTCTCAGCGGTTTACAATCTTAGCATCTTTTTTTAAAAATTCCATTTATATCCTGCCCTTCTCCGAAGACTCAGGGCGGCTTACAAGCTTAGCAATCTTGCCCCCAGCAATCTGGGCCCTCATTTTACCGACCTCATAAGGACGGAAGGCTGAGTCAACCTTGAGCTGGTCAGGATCAAACTCCTGGCAGTGGGCAGAGTCAGCCTGCAGTACTGCCTTGTAACCATTGTGCCACCCTGGCTCTTGGTATAGAATCTCTTGCTAGAAGACCTACAAAGTCTTTCCCAGCTTTGCTATTCTGTTAAGAACAAAGAAACAAAAGGGCAGGACGAAGTATCCCAACCTAACTTTAAATAATCGGGGGGGGGGGGAACTGGATCTCATTTCAATCAAAATGTTTCATCAAACTGACTGAAGAGAAATGGATCAATTGTCAATTTGAATTTGTCAAACTGACAATTCAGGAGCAACTTTGGGAGAGTCTTAAAGACAGAACACAAAGCATGAGGGCTTCAGAGTTTACCATGTAAAACCAACGTGCAACCTTAGCCATTTTAGTGTGCAAACTATGATTTATGGTTTAGTGCATTGTGTGAACCCAATCACAGGTTATTCAATAAATCACAGTGTTTTAAAAAAAAAAAACACCTGGCTTAGCACAACAGGGATATCTTGTAACTATCTGGATGCAATGGGAGGGGTTTGGAAGCTTTCCTATGTCTTCCTATTTAAAAATGCAACTCATGGTAGAATGTGTGTTGAACATCTGAATGTATTCTCAGGCACAGAAAAACCATACACCCTGAAAGTCAGGATATCAAGAATATATCCCAGCTTATTTCTCTTCAACCTCTTATTTTAATGCTGGTGCACGACTTTTCTGTCCGTAGCGAAGACAACGAATCCAATCCAGCTTTTTCACATACACAATCCCATCGGTTCATTTCAACTGTAAGGGAAAAGGCAGAAAGTTCCTATTTCAATCCATCTTTTATTACATTCAACAGACCAGCATTCCCCTTGTTCCTATTTATACACACAATATTTTAAATTTTTTGGTAGAAAAATATACACACCCATATTTTTACTGCCTTCCCGCTTTTTGGAATACATGTATTTATTTATTCTGCACGTTGGGACACCCCTTTCTACAAACATCACATGCTGGTGGCACTTTATTTATCTTAAGATGAATTTACAGATAGCAACAGTTACAAAAGAGTCATGGAGTGATGCATTACATTTTATTGTGTAAAGTCAAAGGTTAAACTTATTATTGCTCATGGCAGGCCAACCCTTAACCTCAGAATTAATGCCGTAAACAAAACACAAAATTTAGTTTGCAACTACAATATTCTACCAGTAAAAAAGGGGGGGGGAGAGAGAGTGTCTCTAAAGAGTTACGATAGTGGCACGATGCCCCCTACTGGTTCTTAAACAATATTAATCAGATGGGTCTTTCCCAAAACCGAATGCATCCAGATGAACCACTTTAAGACCCAGATTTGATTGGAAAAGGCAAAATGGGGAGCCAAAAACGTTAGGAAAACGAGACTGCAGGGCTGTTCTAAAGAAGTGTAAATCTAAATGTGTTTGCTCACAGGCGTGTCTCATGACGCGTAGGACTGTGGTTGAGATGTACGTTTTGTGTTTGCATGCTAAGTAAGGTAGGATGAAAACAACCGACCACTTTCTCTCGTATCGGAATTAGAGATGCTAAGAAAATAAAAGACAATTGCAGAGAAGAGAGGAAGAGAGTGGAATTTTTTTTTACCCGCCCATCTCAGGACTGAGGGATATCCCTATCAGATCAAACATTTATATCCTTACACGTTCATACACAGCTTTATTTGGATTATATTCAAATTCAGGGCACATGAATAATAACAGAATAACAGAATTGGATGTCTTTTTAGTCCAAGCCTCTGCACAAGCAGGAAACCTTATGCCATTCCAGACAAGTGGCTGTCCAATCTCTTCTTAAAAACCTCCAGTGATGGAGCGTGCACAACTTCTGGAGGCAAGTTGTTCCACTGATGAATTTTTCTAACTGTCAGGAAATTTCTCTTTAGTTCTAGATTGGTTTACTTCTTCATTAGTTGCCATCCATTGCTTCTTGTCCTGCCTTCAGGGGCTAAGCATCTTTCTTGTTCAACTGTATTATCCTTGACCAAGCCATCGAGATAAACAAAATATAATGATTTTCTTTTTCTGGTCAATGTTTTTGAACTCTATAAAGCATTTATTTTAGAGCAGAGCACTGAAAAATTTGGGAAATTTTTGCAGGTGCCATTTTTTTTACATGCATAGTGCTTCTATGTACAGTTCATATTTTTCTAACCATCTAAAACAATGCATCAATTGTACCTTCTTCAAAAGATGACCAGGGAACTGGAGGCTATAACATATATAGAATGGTTGCTGGAACTGGATATGTCTAGTTTAATGAAAAGAAAGACATGATAGCAGTGTTCCAATTATCTCAGGGGCTGCCCCAAAGAAGAGGGAGAAGCTATTCTCCAAAGCACTTGAAGGCAGGACAAGAAGCAACGGATGGAAACTGATCAAGGAGAGAAGCAACCTAGAACTAAGGAGAAATTTCCTGACAGTTAGAACAATTAACCAGTGGAACAACCTGCCTCCAGAAGCGGTGAATGCTCCAACACTGGAAGCGTTTAAGAAGAGACTGGACAACCATTTGTCTGAAATGATATAAGGTTTCCTACCTGAGCAGAGAGTTGGACTAGTAGACCTTCAAGATCCCTTCCAACTCTGCTATTCTGTTATTTCAACAATGCTGGGAAGTGCACCACAATTGCACAAAAGCATCTGTTTCCTGAGGATGCCATTCCCATCAGCTTGTGGATAACATTTCACCCTTTCTCAGAGGTTCCCGATGAAAACTGTTTCCTGGTTTGCCTCGACTTTTTCCTCTGCCAGCCGGTTGTGCCTGAAAATTCAAACCTAAACGGATGCAGAACCTTAGCATAACACACCATACGCCGAAATGCAGAGGCTTTCTACACATCCCCACACAAATCTCCCTGTGTGAACTCTGCACAGCCAAGTCAGCGGATGCCAGAACACCTGCAGGTTTTAATACCTAATTAAGGATCTCCAAGAAGTGCTCCAAGCACTATTCTCTAAAACCAGATGTGCTGTCCATTAATTAAAATTGCTAACACCCAGCCTCTGTGGCAGCCAAGACTCTAACCGGGGAAATGTCTCGTTTTAAACATTCATAATTCTCTTTCCCCCCCTCCCAAGCTCCTAGCAACTGGGTTAGAATGTCCCAAGGCAAAATCAGGAAATTTTGTTTTGACAGCAATTCTCGGAGTCCCTTCCAAACTGGCAGAACTGGAGAGATTGAGCATATCCTGGCAATCCAATCCGGCAGAAAGCTTTCTCCGATGTGCTTAAGTAAACACGGCTGCTACCCAGGCTTTGTAATGCTTAAGAGAGTCTGGGCGTTTTATCCACTCGCCTTCCTTCTTCTCACTACGGAAATCCTATTTTCCCCAGTTGAAATCGCAAGGCCGGTAAATGGAAGCATATCTGGTGGCAAGCTGCAATTGGGTTATTTTTGTTTGTTCATCCGAGTTTTTGAAACACAGATGGTGGACCGCCGTTCTCTTGTTATGTCACAACTGAGCCGATGACATATTTAGAACTTTAACAGCAGCATCACTAATAGGGGCCTGTCCTTGAAAAACCCGTTTTCCAGAAATCAATATTTATATCCCTGGATGTGCCCTCGGTGGAGGTTTTCAAGAAAAGGTTGGAGAAGAAGAGATGGTATGAGGACTCCTGCCTTGGGCAAGGGGGGGGGTTAGACTAGAAGATCTCAAAGTCCCTTCCAACTCTATGATTCTATACAGATGTTAATGTATGAGTTGTTGTTTTTTCCTAAACTAAAACCTCAGTATTCAGATTAAATTGCTGTGTCGGCAATACGTGGGTTTTGGGTTGCACTTTGGGCACTCGGCCTCTAAAAGGTTCGCCATCACTGACCTACATGATTTCTTTGAGCTTTCACAATTCTGTTTGACCCATGCAGGAGTGGCGCAATTGAGATTTTGAATTCGCGGCTTCCGCTTTTCGCAACGCTACAAGCAGAGCGTCCGATTTGCATTCATTTTTATGGCTGGGAACTGCACTGGCTCAATATGAACAGTTGATGGCAGCAATAAACTCAAGATTAGCCTGTCAAGGAAGTCAGCAGTGGCAGTGAAAGCACAGAGAAAATGAATTAAGAGAAGCAGGTAGCCAAGGCCTGTGTTATCTTTGCATCTGTACATCGGTTTTATTCTGTTGACAAGAACACGGTAAGGAGATATCAATGTAGTTGACTCAAAAGACTTTTGCTTTTTAATCTACTGGAGCTGTTAAAGAGGCAAGGAATTCGGCATCTGCAGAAACTGACTGGGAAATAGAAAGAGCTACACAATTTTTTCTGGGAGAAGCCACCTGAAATTCCCCACAAAGATGAGACGGCCAAGTTCAGAAGATGCTGTTTCTGGATGAAAGAATTAGCCCTTTAGACCAGCTTCCATCTTGAAGCTCCTTCCACAAACAGCTTAATGCACCAAATTTTCCATAGCACTTTTGAGGAGTGATGCTAAGCCTTGCTTTTGTTATTGTTTTTCTGCTATCTTTTATGCTTCAAAAACATTACTGTGGACATTAATGTCTGTGGGTAGAAATTACTAAGTAAATAAATAATAACCCTCAATTGTCATTTGACCAAGAAGAATAGCAAATTTAGGAAGCCATCCTGCAGGGGTGTCAAACTCAATTTCATTGAGGGCCGCATCAGCATTGCGGTTGCCCTCAGGGGGCTGGGTGGGTGTGGCCTGGGTGGGCGTGGCCTACTGGGTGGGTGTGGCTAGAGTGCATATGGCCTACTGGGTGGGCGTGGCCAGCTCTCCATCGTTGGCATCAAGGGTGCCTATGGGGGCCTGGGCAGGAGTGGGACAGATCTGAGGGTCTCTGGCAGGAGGAGGGTCTCTGGGCCAGGGCCAAGGCAGTGGGGGCTGTTCCCTCACTGTTTCCAGGATGGCTTCGCGGGCCGCATGAAACCATTTCGCGGGCCAGATCCGGCCCCCGGGCCTTGTGTTTGACATGTCTGCTTTAGGGATTGTAACTGGGACTGGCAAACCCTATTGTTAAGCAAAGCAGTCACTAAGCGATATCACAATTAGGATATCATCATTATGATCTCTCTGCAGCTTTCCTTTGCTTGGCAGACCTGAAGCTTGCAAATGTGACAAATGGTCACAAAATTACTGTTCCATCATTGTCGTAGCTATGAACAGTTGCTAAATAAGGACTACCTTTAATGAGTAATCAATCTTACAAACTTTTGGTCCGGCTGTCACTGTTCTGGCATCTTGCAGCATTTTGTGTTGGACTTCAGCCTTTCCTAGTCGCAATCTAGCTGGTTTAGCACCAAAACCTCCTTTTCTGCAAATTCTGGAGGGTGGTGGAGCCCATTTTGATGATGATAACTTTATTGTCACTTTGAATGTACACCAATCGGCATACATCAAAATGAAATTTCGTTGCATACAGCTCTCAAAGGGTCACCACCTCCGATATATACTCCTTGTTCGTGGTCCACTCAAATTTCACATTGTTCATTTTAGTCTCTAGGGAGTGAACGATGGCAATCAGGACAGATGGAAATGGGGCTCCATGTGGATTAGCCCTCAAATTCGCTTGTATTCTGACAACCTCGCCTTCTTTCCTTTTTCTAATCCTGACTCTTCTTTTCCTTAAAGAGGCCTTGCTTCTTTTCACCCCTGGAGCACATTGCCACCACCACCAACTCCTCCAAAAGCCTCTCTCTCTTCCTCTGGGCCTGCTGGCAGCCTCATCCAGTTCCTTCGCTCCATAAGCTCCAGGTCCTCTCCTCCTCTGGAAACAGTCCTGATATGCAATAGAATCCATCACTAGGCCAGCAGTCAGATCTTGCTGCTGGTAGAACAAATTCAAACAGCGCCAACGACTTTTAACGGTCTCACCAACAGTTCCAAAACAACTAGAAACTCGCCAGGCCAGCAAAGATTGTCGGTCATATGTCATACTGTATGTTACCTTTCTGCTTGTGTTCAGAGAACACAATTTATTTCAATGTTTGCATGGCTTCTCATTGCTATAACCTATTGATCTTTGTGGTGGGTTTAAATAAACTAAATGAAACAAAATAATAACTGCACATTCTCACCCTTGAAAGTGGTTTGGGAAACCTTGAAGAATTTTAAGGATTATGACCCTTAAGATTAAGGGCGACAGGGGTGAGTGTGGGTGTTTAAGGATTAGGGTTATGGGGTTAGGTTTCATGGGGTGAGCCACACCACCACCTGTGACTTCATTTGCTTGGGCTGGGGTTGGACTAGAAGACCTCTAAGGTCCCTTCCAACTCTTTGTTATTCTGCATTGATTAAACCAGCATTAAACGCCTTTGCATATACAGGTAGTCCTCAACTTACGACAAGTGAGTCCAACATTTATGCTGCTAAATGAGACATTTGTTAAATGAGTTTTGCCCCATTTTTATGACCTTTCTTGCCACAGCTGTTAAGTGAATCACTGAATTTGTCAAGTCAATAACCTGGCTTTTAAGTGAATCTTTGCTTCCCCATCGACTTTGCTTGCCAGAAGGTCGCAAAAGGGGATCACATGACCCTGGGACACGTCAATGGTCATAAAATGTGCCAAGGGTTTCAATTTGTGATCGCCCCAGCATGGGTGTGCTGCAACAGTTAGAACAGGATAGAATAATAACTTCCTTGTCACTTTTAAAAGCACACGAATCAGCATACGTTAAAATGAGATTTCGTTGCGCACAGCTCTGGAACCATGGTGTGAAAAACGGTCTTAAAAAGCCTCTTTTTGTTTTTCAGCACCTGTAACTTTGAGTGGTCACTAAATGAAGTAAGTCCAGGACCGCCTGGAGAGAGAGAGACGCAGCGCTGCTGTTTGGATTGCCATAGCTTCATACAAGCCTCCATTTCCTCTACACACACCACACACACACACCATTCATCAGCCCCCACCCCATAGCTTCATACAAGCCTCCATTTCTTCTACACACACATAAAGCCATTCATAGCCCCCCACCCCATAGCTTCATACAAGCCTCCATTTCCTCTACACACACACACACCATTCATCAGCCCCCACCCCATAGCTTCATACAAGCCTCCATGTCCTCTACACACACACACACGCCATTCATCAGCCCCCCACCCCCTCCCGAAGAATATAACTCCCCCCACATAGCCGCCAAGCCACAGCAACGGAAAAGCAGCCCCCATAAACCAAGAGAGCCGCGAAGAGCCCACCCTTTTCCCCCGCCGAAGCCCGGACCGAAGACTTAACCCGCGGGCTGCCAGGAGACCCGCCCACCGCCTTGCCCTCACCCAACATGCCGCGGCCGGCAGCGCGTGAGGGCAGAGGCGACGCACAGAGGCAGGGGCGTGGTTTGCGGCGGCGGCGGCGACCGAGGCCGCCGGCCCCGCCCCTCCTTGTATGTCGCCTCGGCGCTTCATGGTGACGTCACGGTTGCATAGCAATGAGGCCCAGGCGCTTCCGGGGTGAGGGCGACGACGACCGCGACGGCGCAGGGGAGTTTCCCGGGCAGTGGCGGCGCTTGTCAGGCCCGAAGCGATGGGAAGCGGCCGCGGCGGCCTCCCCGGCCGGTTTTCCTCCACTTCTTCCTCCTCCTGCTTGCCTTCCTGCCGCCGCCGCTTGAGTCGCGCGGGCCGCCGGGCGCCTCGCTAATGGCCGCCTTCCGCGCCTCAGCCGCCCCGTCGGAGGAGCAGGCTGGCCTCAGCGGCGGCGGCGGCGGCAGCGCCCACGGCCGGTCCCAGACGGTGCTGGACGAGTTCACGGCGCCGGCGGAGAAGAGCGTCTTCCTGGAGCGGAGCCGCGGCTGCATCGAGCGGCTCTTCGGGGTGCGCTTGGCCTTCTTGGAGGCGGCGACAAGCGGCGGCTGGGCTCCTCCGGGCACCGGCGGGCGCAGGATCTGGCTCAGCCTGCTGGGCGGACGGGAGGAAGTGCGCAGCGCCAAGGTAGGCCGGCGGGGGAGGGCGTCCCTGGGGATGAGCCCCTGGGAAGGAGGGCGATGCCTGTGGGGAGTCTCGCTCCTCCACTCGGGGTGGTCCCACGTAGTGCAGGCAGGCAGTCCTCGACTTGCAACGGCTCGTTTAGCGCAGTGTTTCCCAACCTTGGCCACTTGAAGATGTGTGGACTTCAACTCCCAGAATTCCCCACTCAGCATTGCTGAGTGGGGAATTCTGGGAGTTGAAGTCCACACATCTTCAAGTGGCCAAGGTTGGGAAACACTGGTTTAGCGACCGCTCCACGTTACAACGGTAACTTGAGACCGTTTTCCGCACTTAACGACCCTCGCAGCATCCCCACGGTCGCGTGGGCGAAAGTTGGGGGCCTGGCGGCTGGTTCGTGTTTACAGCCGTCGCGGCGTCGGTTTCACTTAAGAGCCGTGTTCCTAACTGAACAACTGCCGTGCTTCACTTAACAAATGTGGCAGGAAAGGTCGTAAACTGGGGCAAGGCTCACTCGGCAACTGTCTTGCTTAGTGACAGAAAAGCTGAGCTCAGTTGTGGCCGTAAGTCGAGGACCGCCTGTGGGTTCTCTCGGTTCTGTTGTGGATCCTTGATATTTAAGGTGCCAGGCGTTGAACGACATTTTTCTTCTTTTTTTTTCTCCTGTACTGTACAGTGACGGTAGAACTTGGATATTACTTAGAATAGAGCTGGAAGGGACCTCAGAGGTCTTCTAGTCCAGCCCCCTGCTCAAGCAGGAGAACCTATACCATTTCAGATAAAGGACTGTCTAGCCCAGGGGTCAGCAACCTGAAACAGTGAAAGAGCCACTCGGAACCGGTTCCCCAGGGTTTGACTGAAGAGTGGAGCCAAGGCGAGAAATGCACCTACCCTGCATATTTGAATTGATTGGTTGAACTTTTTTAGTCCCACTTTTTTTTGGGGGGGGACTGCACATGGTAGAGGACTGGGAGCCGCAGGAGACAGCTGAAAGAGCCGCGGGTTGCAGACCTGTGGTCTAGCCTCTTGCTAAAAACCTCCGGGGATGGAGTGCCCATGATTCCTGAAGGCAAGCGGTTCCTTCTGACTGTGTATTTTACACCCGGGAGGCAGAAGGAAGAGAGAGGGAGGCATAAACAATGTAGAGATAACGGGTGAGCCAGTTGGCAGCATATCTCCTCAGTGCCAGCTTTGTCCAGATGAAAAGAGTCTCGCTTCTCAGGCAAGAAGCTTCTTCAGGTCTGACTGAATGATGGGAAACAGAAGGATTATTTGCACTCTGAAACGTTTTCAAGGAAAACAACAACAAGGAAGTCCAGCAGCCTTTTATTTTTATTTTTATTTTTTTAAAATCCCATTTATATCCTGCCCTTCTCCGAAGACTCAGGGCAGCTTACAATTTAAAGTACAAATCAATGTGCTTAGCAATAGCCTTCATTCTATGTATATGCCTGCTTATTAGGGCTTTCCCCCCCCCAAGCGGCATTATTACAAAGTCAGCTTATTGCCCCCAACAATCTGGGTCCTCATTTTACCTACCTGGGAAGGATGGAAGGCTGAGTCAACCTTGAGCCTGGTAGGATGCGAATTTGCACTAATTGCAGGCAGCTGGTGTTACTTAAGGAGGCATTAGCCCACTGCTCCACCAAGGCTCATTGCTTTTGTAAAACACCTTTGGGATGACGGGAGCGATGATTTGAGGGGTTGCCTTTTCCCAGTTCCCTCTCCCCATCCCAGCAGGGCCCCACCTACTAAGGGGCTGTGTTTGACAGGTCTCTGAAGGAGAGCCTTTTCCACCCTGCCACCACTTGGAAGGTCATTTCTTCCCCCCCCCCTCAGATTGCCCCAAGCTGCTGACCTTCCAGAAGGCTTCAACACTGAGGTTTTGAATGATAGAACAGGATATGTGTAGATCAAGGTTGAACTGTGGGGTCCTCGGTGCTCTAGTTGGGAGACCAACAATCAAACCGTAAACAGCACCCCGATCAAGGAACTGTCAACTCTGACAAATAGGCTAACAGTAAACAGCCTAAGCAAGCAACCACAACTCCTACTAACGCTGACAAGGCAAGATATATAGATATAAATATAGATATACATATAGATATATAGATATATTAAAAGAGAGCAAACTCCACTTCCTTCTAGCACTGAAGATGTTACCTAGTTGGGTCATGAAACATTTGCAAGAAGAGAAATAAGCTCAAGAGAGCACTGAGGATCCCACACTTAATTTGGCACCAGGCCTGCCAATCCCACAGAAATGTGGAGCCTGTTAAGTGGCTGCTTGGTACACAAGGGTTGACGTTAGTAGACGCTCCCCTGCCTGACAGATTTCAGACTGTATTTAGTTCTAATGGTTGGATTATGTGGATTGCTTAGCTTTTAGTTGTAATTCTGTTTGCCACCCAGAGTTACCTGCAAATGAGGTGGGTTATATAAATTTGGTAAATAAATAAATGTTGTCTGGGTCTGCAATGGCGCCTCTTTTAGGAGAATATTTTCATGTTAACCTTTCCCACCCTCCTCACTCCATCTGGCTTGCATGTCTCTCTGTATCTATGCATTTAAATTCATTTAGGTATCAAGATGTATTTTAATATTCATTTAGGAATAGGTATTAATGCTCTTTATGTATGTGTATGGTTCTAGAAAGCTTTGGAAACCTGTCTTTGGTCCCTGAGGTTGACATTATTTGCCTGAGTCCTCTGTGTTGTTGATTTTATTGTTCATTAGAACCTTTTAGTCTGGGCTGTTTAACTGATTTAATTTTTGCCCCCTGGTTTTGTGCATCATCCAGAATCCATTGGGATTAGATAGCCCAAAATCTTAAAATATAATAATACACATACACAAACAGGTATAAAAAAGAGCACCCTATCTAATGAGGAAGGGGTGGGGGACACCCACAGTTGGGCAATATCAGCCAAAACACAATTCTTCATCAAGTTTCACTTCTTGAGCAAAGAGTAGATCCAAGTGATGTGCATGAAGGGGTAGAAAGAACAGGGGCCTGACCGAAACGACTGCTAGTCTTGAGGGCTGTAATTTACCTCCCAGATTACGGGCAGGAAGTGATAAGATCTCATATTTGTGTACATCATCACATTTCACACGTATGCCTCTCTGCAGGTGTGTCCATGACAGATGTCTGCATCAACATGAATTCAAAGGGAGGAAATTATAATCTCTCATCTGAAAGACTCTAGGCTTCTGGTGGGTCAATAACCAAGTGATTGTGAGGTGGAGGTCCTTCTACTGAGATGAAACAATCAGTTCAGCTCCTCTAGATTCCAAGATGTGGGGTCAACATCATTTGGCTTTCATTGTTGGCTGGAAGAACAGCGGTCTTTGACAAGCTGTATTCATTCTTCCTGCCTTCCAGGAAAAATCTCTCTTGTTTATTATAACAGAAAAAGCCTGAACAAAGAAGTAGAACACACCTTGTTGTGATGTTGCTAGCAAATTGAGAAGTAGGTCTGTTTCAGAAAAAGACTTATTGCCACGATTTATTATAGGGCTAATCAAGAACATCCTGGGTCTTGTCTGCTTTTTGCCATTGCAAAAGTAGTTCTGAGCAGGCAGGAAGAATAAGTCCATTTAGCTTAGTAGTGTCTGCGCAAACCGGTAGTAGTTCCCTAGGTTCTGAATCAAAGACTTAAATGTTATGGATCCTCGATATTTAGGATGCCAGGCATTGAACTTTGGACAATTTCATTTTTTTTTCTTCCTGCACTGTACAGTGTCTGTAGAACTTGGATATTAGCCGGCTGTGTATTTTGCACCTTTTGCATGAAGTAGAGATTGCAAGTTTGTGGGCCGGCTGGGAAACAGATGGAAGAGAGCGGAGGCATAAACAATCAAGAGATAAGAGGTGAGCCAGTTGGCAGCTTATCTCCTCAATGCCAGCTTTGTCCAGATGAAAAGAAACCTGGGATGTTTTTCAAATCATTCGAAGAGACTTCTCTTTGTTCAATGAAAATGCTCACTTTAATTTGCCCGCCGTAAATGAGACTGGGGAAACTTTCTTATTTACCCCAGATTAGCATTAAGGATATTTTACTAAACTTTCCGTGCAGTAGTTTTCCCTTGATCTTTGTTAGCTGTTTGATGTGTTTCTCTCATGCATGAGCACTTCTTCTTCCTCATGCTCTGGTTAAGTCTTAAATAATATTATTTGTAATTTAAGATTCCACCGTGGTTTGAAATAAACGTCTGTTTCAGTGGAAAGAAGGCAGCCCTTCTCTAATGGGTATTTCATATTAATATAATAAAGAGCATGTCAGGTTTTTTATTTAGGGCTTGTGTTAGGGGTTTTCATTTTTGAAATGCCTGTATTAATACAACTGTTTGAGTGTAGATTGTGGAGTGAGCAGGATGTTACTTTAAAAAAAAATACAGAGCAAAAAGGACTTGAGCTGGTAACCAGTGAACAAAGAAAGACATGAAGTGCCTTGTAGGAAAGTATGCATCTCTACTAAGTATGAGAGATGAAAAGGGAGGAAAGTTACAGACATGGAAATATTGCTTTGTGCCTCTTTCTAAGGCTAAGTGGTAAATTGTAATGGCCATATGATTGATTTCCAGGGGTAGGATCAGAATCCTACCAGTTATGTACAGAACGTACAGAAGTTGTTTATGTACTTTGAAAACCTTAGCCAGAGGAAAGGAAGAACTCTTAGCGTGTGCTTTATAATCATGATTTGACAATTAGTGAATGCCTAATTTGCCTATGAAGTACCAAGTTCTGCAGAAGCTTCATTCATCCAGAAACTGGAACTTGCACCCAGACGGCTCAGACTCTGCTCTGTCACACATTTTGGTCCCGTTGCTATTATTATCGCCCGAGAGTTTGAATTTATAATGATTATAAAGCACCTGCAGGTTCATGCGATTTGGAGAAATCCCTCTCAGGCTGGCAGTAGGGGAGAGGGCTTTCATAACTAGATTTCTGCCCCATTTTTTAACCTTCCAGGAATTCAGAAATATATTTTATAAAGAGGTGATTTGTTGGACAGCTCCTATTTTGCTTTTCCCGACTCATGAATCAACAGCAGTTCGAGCAAGGGATCTGTTCAGATCAAAGTAGTACAGTATTGCATTTTATAAACAGAATTTTAAAGGAAAGGGCCTTCTCCTAGTTGTCATTAATCTAACATTTGAAGGCAGAATTATTCCAGATTCTCCTTTAGGTGGTCTGGCCATTTGTGGCTTCTCCCCTGAAAGTCAGTATTGACTTGGAACTAAAAATAAACTAGGAATCTGTACACAACGTTTTAACTTCACTGTGTTGTAATCATTTAGCCAGGTCATGCCATATTTCAAATTAGTTAAAATTTCTGGATATATTATCTTGAAGTATAGTTTCATGAATGGTTTATAGATGACAATAAGAAACATGAGACTTTTCTTGGTCAAACTGGATGTTCCCCCATATTCACCTTTCCTGCTGAATAGCCCTTTGAAAATAGGAATAAGCGTGCAAATTAGAAACCTCAGACTTTTGATATTAATTGGTTGCCTAACTGCATAAGCAGTTGAGCTTACACAATTTTAACTGGGAACTCTTTTATATTTCCAGGGTAAAACCGGAATGTTGCAATACTTATTGCTTCAATTACAAATATAAAAGATAATGTCTTTGAAAACTAGCCATGATACAGATGTGAGAACCGTAGCCACTAGAATCTTTTTCATAATTTAAGGCCACTACAACTGCTTCTGCTGTTGGTACACTGAAGACGTTTTCCTTTACCTCCATATTCTTTACTACTAAAATCTGGAATACAATCAGCTGTATTAAAATGCGATAGGGTGAGTGGGTCATAAGCAGAAACTACTAATAGCAGAACCAGATTTTTCTCTCATGTGAAAACTCAAGTCATTCTTTGCTGTTTCATAGGAAATGAATTACTTACAAAAGTAAAAAATAAGATTTGCATAGAGAATTCTTGGTATTTTGGCTTGGGTTAGGATTGGGCAATGCATCCTAAGCAGAAGGGAAGCAAGACCCAAAGAGGCGCCTTATTTAGAGTTGCAGCGGTGGGTATGTTGGACTGTGAAGAGATTTTCCCATGATGTGTAGTTTAATGAAAAGAAGGACTAGGGGTGACATGATAGCAGTGTTACAGTGTTTGAGAGGCTGCCCCATAGAAGAGGGAGTCAAGCTATTCTCCAAAGCACCTGAAGGCAGGAGAAGAAACTAATCAAGGAGAAAACCAATCTAGAACTAAGAAGAAATTTCCTGACAGTGAGAACAATTAAGCAGTGGAGCAGCTTGCCTCCTGTGGTTCTGGGTACTCCATCACTGGAGGTTTCAAGAAGAGATTGAGCAGGGGGTTGGACTAGAAGACCTTCAAGTCCCTTCCAACTCTTATTATCCTGTTCTGTATCATTGTATTAATTTTTAAGCCAACAAGTCATGGGCTCTTTTAAATTTCATTTAATCTTAAGAAATCCAGTAACGCCTTGCATATGCCTGTCTGATCTGATCATTCCCTGTTTTACCCCATTTCTTGAGGTCAGTGGGTATGGGCTAGCAGGCTTTCTCTGTGGCAGTCCCACTTTGTGGAATTTCCTATTGGAAATACCTTGTTAATATTCTGTAAACAAGCCAGGGTTGTACAATATTGTTCCAACAAGCCTTTGGGTCCCTTGTGGTTCTGCATGGTGCCTTTCATCCTCTATATTTATTGTTTGACTTTTTTTAATGTGAATCTTTATATTTTATTTTGTTGTACATTGCCTAGAGGATTAGGGTGGATTAGATGCATTGTAAATAAATTAAGATAAATGTCAAGACCTCAATATTTAAAGGAAGTGTTCTATACTAGAAAATTTACATTCCTTTATGCTTCAGAACAATAAAGAATTTATTGACATATGCTTGCTACCTGGTCCCTGTACAGGCTTTCCACTATGAGTCATCACCTTCTCATAATGATTCCAGGTAAAGCCAGATTCCTTCCATTCCTAGCTAGGAAAATGTGAAACCAGCAGGAACTAATGTGCTACTGTAAATATCAATCTATTTTAACACTTGGAAGAAGAGTTGTCGGCTACACAATAGGAGTTTTCATGTTTGAGGTAATCTTTCCCATACGTTGGGACGAAAACTATAATCCCTAGCTAGCAGAAACCAGGCTGGGTGAGAATAATGCAAGTTACAGTAGGGAAGAGTGTTGTAGATAATTCTGTTAGGAAATTGCATCCAAGTGATTGCTGTATTCCTGAATGGAAATGCCTTGGTTAAGTTATTCATTTCTCATGAACTTCATCATTCCAGGGGATCTAAAAATAGAAAGTTTGTTTTGGAATGAAACTAATAAGCCGGTGAGCCAAACTCATTGGTGACTGAAATCTTGAATTATTCTGTCCCATGAATGCAGAATTGTTAAAGAGAGGTTCCATAAACTATATAATAAATGTGATTAACATGGATTTTTAAACTAATACAGGTCTCTGAAGATTGCGGTCATCTACTTTTCTTTGCAAAATTCTCTTACAGACATCCTTGGTTTAGCAAACACATCCTTGACAAAAGAGTCAATTGACAGCAGGGAAGCTACAGATAATCCATGTATGTTATCACAATGTGCATAGGCCTCCACTAGATAGCCCTTCCAGAAAATGAGGAGACTAATTATTTTCTCTGGCATTCTCCTGAATGAGATGCACACTCTTCATTTAAAGCGCCTTGCGTTGTTTGGCTTCATGTATTTGCAACTACTATAAAAAGATCTCTCTGGGGCACAATTCAATTACCGTGATACTACATTCCTTCCTATTTTTCTCAGCACTTGAGTATAAACGTTAGGTAATTAGATCCGGAAAGCTCTTTTATGTTGTTAGAATCCAGCGCAAGGTTAGCACAGAGCAACACACACAAGAAAAGGGGGCAAATTATACTTCAAGGTGCAATAAAACTCTTCTCCTACGAAATCTGATTGACTCATTGTGCAGAAGTATTTCTCCTTAGATTTCTCATAGAGGTTCACGCTTGGCAACATCCTAATTTAAAGATTCTTCTCTTCCCCATCCATTTTGTAAAAATGAAGGATGATAGTCTTATTAAGGTTGTTTTCACCTGTACTATTTGCTTGCAATCTGCTCTCAGCTCCTCCAGGAGAAAGAGCAATAAAAACAACAATAAGTACTCTTGTTGACAGAGCTTAGAGTTGTAGCTTTAATAAGGCACAAATTTCAGGAGCTGAACTGTCATCAAATTGCCTAAATTTATGCTTTCTCTTCCCCCTCCCCCCCCCTTTTTTTTCCTTTTTGTAGGAATATATTAAAGGAATCTGCGAGCCCGAATTGGAAGAGAGGGAATATTATCCCAAAGCCATGCACTGTATTTTTGTAGGAGCACAAAACCTCTTCCTGAATTGCCTTATTCAGGGCACGTCTGCTGACGTTACTATAGCAGAGATCGGGACACTCAGTATTAAAGGCCGTACCGAGCCTGTGGTCATGGCCAGGAGCCACATCCAGCAGTTTGTGAGCCTCTTTGAAAGCAACCTCAACGAGCCGACGGCCAGGGAGTCGGACGTGAAGAAACAGTTCAAGCACCTGGTTGAAGCGCACGCAGATAAATACATGATGGACCTCTTGATCCTCCCAAGCTCACTGAAGAAAGAACTGCTGAGTCTCACACGGCACGAAGACAGCAAAGCAGAAGGCCGAACTGCAGATCCTGGCACCTCCGATGGGACGTTAAGGCACCCAACCCAGGTTCAGAAACTATCTGTGATGAGCAGCGAGGGCAGAACAGCTCAGGAGGAAGCAAGGGACAATGCAGGCACGCCGGTCTCTGAATTAGCCAAGCAGATGGACACAGTGTTCCCCGATAAGCCAGAAGGACCTTTTTTACCTATAAATGGTCTAACTTCTCTGGAGACATCTGCCTCGAAAGAAAGGCAGTCGTGTAAAAGAAGGTCCTCGGATGGCGAAGAGAGGCTTCCAAAGAAACAATTTTCTTTTGAAAGCAACCAGGAATGTAAGCCGATGTCTTGCAAAAGACAGGACGACATAGTGGTGATAGATTTGGTCTCGGATACAAACGAGTTACTTGATACTAAAAACGGTGATGAAATAAGCGAGGAGATGGAATACAAGATACTGGTAAATTTTTTCAAAAGCATGGGCTACTCTGAGGAAGTTGTAGAAACGGTGATTGCCGAACATGGACAGCTGGCCGAGCCCTTGCTCCTCCTAGAAGAAATTGAGAAAAAGAGCAAGACTGGGGTGGAAGCGGAAGGCAAGTCTAGAGCTACATCCCAGAATACTGAAGCACAGGCAGAGAAAAATAAAGACGGTCCTGGCAACAGGGTCCACCCAGACCTAGGCCGTCAATCAGAGTCGCCCCAGAATGCAAACGTCGCCCCTTTTTCTCAAGCGCCCTGCAAAACGGGAGACAGAATCCATGGACCAGACGCTGAAAATCGAACTGCTCTTTTGGGTAACACAAAATCGTCGAATAAAGAGCTCGGCAAAATGCGATTGGGATGCTCAGAACAGGGTAGTAGCAAGGCGAGTGAGGTGGAAAGCGATGGCTTCGTGAACGCCTTTAGTAACGCACACGTGGCAACCAAGAATAAGAGACCCAAAGACCCGATCTTGGTAGCCAGGGGTGGCTGGGAGAGCACACAGCCACCAGTTCAGAAAGAAACCTTGGTTATTCGAGGGTGTTCCAGCCAATCTCCTGCGACACAGGACCCAGCGAAAACTTGTAATCCTGTGCAGCTCGGAGCCCAGCATTTCCCATCCCCCAATCCAAGGCCCTTTGCAGATCTCTCCCCTCCTCTGCAACCGAGTAGTTCTTATCCAGAATGGAAGACGGGGGGGCTGTACGGTCATCCTCCAGATCCTTCAGTCACCGGCGTTCAGAGGTTTCTAGAGGCTTTGAAAACGCCGTACAAGCTGGAACTGAAAAACGAGCCAGGGAGAGCCCACTTAAAATACGTCGTCATAGATGGCAGCAACGTTGCAATTTCGTGAGTATGGATGATCCTTAGATTTCTAGAAGCGTGCAGAGCGAAGAAGGGCAGGGAAAGGAAAGGAAAACCGTACAGGAATTAAAAATATAATGGAAAGGACCTTTTATGCACTCATGTGCCATAGTTGGAATTTCCCATTAGGTTTGTGGGTCTGTTAGCATCCACATCGCCTTAAGAACACATCATCCACTGACAGTTGAAATAAACAGAAGTTACACAGGAGCTTGTTTGCACTGTTAGGTAACCTTGTTTGTTTTAGCTGTGCTTGCAGAAGGAAACGTGGTTTGAGGATTTGAGGCTGTGTTTTTTTTTAACCCCCTTTATGTAAAGGGATTACTGCCAGAGCTTTACATGAAATTGCAGTTCTAAAAATAAAACTTGAAAATTGTAAGACCCAGAGATAGGTAAGACGATCCGATCCGTGGCCTCTCAGGTTATCCTTCCACTCCCTTTTCTTTCTTTCAAAGTATATTAAAAACCTGCCATGACTGGTCTCCTTACTTGACACAAAGCTCGTAAAATACTTATAGTAGCAGTTATGATTCATGTTAAATTCTAGGTGGATTCCCCCAGATTGAGACTGGGGAGAGAAACCATACAAATATCGAAGCTGTGTCATACTATGCATCACATTTAATTGTGTTCTTGTTAGAGGAAGTACACTCTTTAAAGGGTTTTTTTGGTCTTTTGCAACAGTAGCAAGGAAGGTCAGTTTGGTTCATATTGTTTGATATGTTAAAAAAATATTATTTTATTAAATTTTATGCCGCCCATCTTTCCCGTGCTGTCCTGATTCTCACCTTAATCCCTACACCACACCGGCTTGAAATCCATCTCAAATTTGAACCTAGAACCCATTTTAGATCCCTCGCATCTTGGTTGTTTCTTAGCTTGGCCTCAGGCAAGCTTCTGCCTGTTCATTTGTTTTTTTTATTCTGGAGAATAGTGGAATAAAAGGTGGGGAGAATGCCTGGCTAGATAATGACTAACAATTTTTTTTTGAAGGAAGTCTTCTGTACAAGGAAGGAAATCTAAAGCATATAGTCATGGTTCTGATTTATCTTGGTCTTTCCAGTTTCTAAGCCTGCACTCCCTCTGTTGTCGCAAGGAGAGAAACTTACAGTAAGGAAATATATATAGCGATAACTTTCAAGGTTCAAATTATATTGTTAACTGCAGATTTTCCCTCAAACCTGAGCATTCGATGGGGACAAGGGAGTGCGGAGGTACATTTTGCTTATTTATTAAATTTACCTGCTACCTCCTCACTGTTACAAGCAACGCTGAGCGGTACATTTTGACAGCAACACGCTAACGCCATGCCTGACATACTTGTGTGAGACACTCTGGCACAGATACGTTTAATTACAGTATTTGAATAAGCGGAATAATTTTGGCATAAACACAGCTTCTATACGGCTGCTGCTGTCAGGGATATAGCTGCTATTCCTTCACTAACATTGGTTTTCCAAGTACAATCTCTGATCAAAGAGGAATCATCTCTTCTGCCTTTTTAAAATTGTATTTATTCCTTAGTCAGAGCAGCGAGGTGGCCTAGAGGTGGAGCTGTCACCTTACAATCAGAAGGCTGTGAGTTTGATCCTAGGTAATGGCAGATATTTCTCTCTCTGGGCGTAATGAGGAATTGTCTGCTGTGAACCCCACAAAGGCATCAGGAAGGGCATCCGGACAGCAAATGCTCAGCTCTAATCAGTTGTCCCGATCTCATCCCAAAGCAAGGGATTGCAGTGTCATTAAAAGGGGGGAGAAAACTATTCCTTAGGGCAGGGGTCTTCAAACTTGGCCCTTTTATGACTTGTGGGCTTCAATTCCAAGAATTCTGGGAATTGAAGTCCACAAGTCATAAAAGGGCCAAGTTTGAAGACCCCTGCCTTAGTGACTCAATTCTGACTGGGCTGAATGTGGGAATGGATAGGCTTTGGTTTGATTTTGGTTTAGCATGTCTCTCATAACATTTACCCCTCGTGGAAGAATTTGATAGCCGATTATGACAAACAGAAGATTATGAAGATTGAGAAATAATACTCTTTTCTCTCTCTTTTCCGATAGCCACGGTCTGCAAAAATTCTTTTCCTGTCGAGGAATCGCAATTGCCGTCGATTACTTTTGGAAACGCGGCCACCGAAAGATTACAGTTTTTGTCCCACAGTGGCGAACACGGAGAGATTCTAATATCACAGGTAAGGAATAAAAAGAACTATATCCTGGACCTGTGGATTTAAGATAGAATTCTCCAATGTCATACCTTCTGCTTATTCGAACCTCAACTTCATTTTTCCAATAAGTCTCAAAGCTTAGCTAATAAGATGGTTAGATGAACTTAAAAGTCAGTCATTGGGCATTATTTGGTACCTCCCTACCAAAATAAATAAATAAATAAATAAATAAATAAATTTATTTATATATATATATATCCATTTTATTCTCTTCTTTTCTGTCTCTTTTTTCCCCATAGAGCAGCATTTCTTAACCCAGCTACAAGATGTTGGCATTTTGGCACTTACCCCAGCAAGAATTGTATGTGGGGCTAGAATTGCTTCTCACGATGACAGGTAAAAAGAGTTTCGTCCAGACTTCCAGTTCTGTGACTCTTGGTGGTTTGAAAGAGAAGCTACCCAGCTGACTTGTCCTCTAGGAAGGGGGTCACTAAAAAAGTTACGTATTTTTAACATGTGTTGCTTTGTCAGATGAATATAGAATGAATGAATTTACTGTTTTGGATTTTTTTTCCACTAAAGTTTTCACAGATCTCTTTCCAGCTATATTAGTTCCCAAAGTGATCTCAAAGTAAACCTCCACCACTCCCTTGTGGTTTTTTTTTTAAAAAAAACTTTTGAATTATGCTGGAAATGGTGATAAATCACTAGTTTGATGATAGGATATAAAGCTGCATGTTAGTCAGGCCTTCATCAGATTTTATTGAGTGCATTATTATTATTATGTTATCAAATAGCTGGGAATCTCTATAAATCTCCATTATTAATATTGGTATCAACACTAGCTGTCATTGTTCCAAAGATAGAAGTATGTAATCACATAAATGAAAAAGAAAAGGTAAAACAATAGAGAAAAATAATGGAAGAGACTTCTACAAATTTAATAAATGGATTAAATTTTATGACAATTTTAAACTCTTTGTTATATAAACAATGTAAAAAAAATTATGATTATACTGTAAATTCTAAATGTTCATTCTTGACTACTATGTCCCTTTCTACTTTTTTATGTAGCTCTTTATTCTACTCCTTTAAATGTTTCAATATTTTTTAAGAAAAAATTATTCAGCACCTGGGCACTGATTTTTCCCAAATGTGTTATAGATTTTTGCTGCACCTTGCTGAAAAAACTGGAGGTGTTGTTGTTACCAATGATAACTTCAGAGAATTTGTAGACGAATCCCCAACCTGGAGGGAGATTATTCAGAGGAGGTACTTGCCTTTGTGATCGCCTTGCTGGTGTGTGTGTGTGTGTGTGTGTCTCTGTGTGTGTGTGTGTAAACAGTGACGTCTCTCTATAATATTTCGGGAGCTGCTTTCTTAGCCACCAAAGCGGTCAAAGATGCTGAGCTTGTCAGCTGGCAGCCTGGGTTCAAGACCCGAGTGCTGCATGACAGAGTGAGCCCCCATTACTTGCCTCAGCTCCCGGCCACTTAGCAATTCAAAAGCATCCAAATGCAAGCAGATAAATAGGTACCACTTCGGTGGGAAGGTAACAGCGTTCTGTGTGCCTCGGCATATGGTAGTCATGCCAGCCACATAACCACGGAAGTGTTTTTTGGTCAACACTGGCTCCTCAGCTAAGAAACAAGAGATGAGCACCATCCCCTAAAGTTGGACACGACTGGAAAAGGGGGGACCTTAACTTTTAAATCTTTTCGGTCAACACTTTTTCCTCCCTTTCTTCTGCTGCACTAGGCTTCTGCAGTACACTTTTGCTGGCGACATTTTCATGGTGCCTGATGACCCCCTGGGACGAAATGGACCCGGATTAGACCGTTTTCTTCAGGAGGAAGCTAGTTTCAGGTAGAAGGTCTTAGGGGCTTCCCAAGCTCTCTTTTTTTTCTTCTCTTGTCAAAAGAGGAAACGGAAATTTTTTTTAAAAAAAGAGTTCTGCAGAGAACTGAGAAGATCACGAGATGTAGAAAAGACGTGACAGGCTTAGCACAAGTAGGAGTGGCTCTGCTGTCAGATTTGCTTTATCTTTTGTTGCCATAACCGAATGTACAAGGGGTGGGTATATTTCCAACACACACACACACACACACACACACACACACAACATACACCGTTAAGATAAGCCAACTATAATCTTAGTAGCAGTCTCTTGCATTTAGAAATGTGGTAGATTCCTAAAGTAAATATGACATTACTCCTGGTGTAGAGCATGCAACAGACGGATCTGTGATGCAGTTGTGTCAAAGTTTAACATGGAAGCCATAAAATAAGTTGTACCAAGTCACAAGGATATAATAAAACTTTTTAAAAGTTTTCTTGGCTGCTTATCTCAAATGACATAGGGTCTCCTGCTTGATTGGACTAGAACACGGGTAGGCAACCTTGGCTCTTTTATGACTCGTGGACTTCAACTCGCAGAATTCCTGAGCCAGCAATGCCAAGGTTGCCTACCCCTGGACTAGAAGGAACTCCAAGGCCCCTTTCCAACTATTATTTTGTTATTCTGATAAAAGTACAAATTAGATCTAAAGGTTCATTAAGGCTACAATAAGAACAGTACTTCAGAGTCAACCAGATGCAGTGCTAAAGTTCTCAGTCCAGAAACCTGGAGACTGTGAGGCTAGTGGACTGACCTTGGGCCAAGGTTTCTTGCCAAGAAAACAGCAGGGACCTGTCCAGGCAGTTGCCAGGTGTCGACCCCGACTCAAAGACACCAAACGAGCAAGATTATCAAATATTGGCTATCTTTGTGATGTTCGACGGTAGGCCATCTTACTTGGGCAAGGTTGCTTGTTTGTTCACCATTCAAAGGCTCTCATACTGAATGATGTTCCATTCTTCTCCAGAGCTATGCCAACCCAGCACAGCCTTGCAAGCGGAAGCCATCTTCCTTTAGGGATATCATCTTTCCTGATGCAGCCAGAAGGGAACGGACAGTTGCCTCCAAACCCTGTTTCTGGTCTCACCCCTAACTTGCCTCCGTTTCCTACAATGTCCCACCCGCCACCTCCAAGATCTGCCAGCGAAACCACCCATTTAAAAGAAGCCTTGAAAAAAATATTCCCAACTTCAGAGCAGAGGGAGAAGATTGAGGAGATCCTGGTGCAGCATCCTCACATGAGAGACATGAACGCGTTGTCTGCATTGGTACTTGATTTAAGCTGATGAACTAAAAAAAAACAACACCCAAAACTTTTCAGTTTTGCAGTTTGGATTGTTAATATAAAGAGATGCCTCTGAGTTGAAGTCAGGCCATCTGTGAATAGTCAAAACTTAATCCTTTTGTATAAAAAAAAATGTGAATATTGAGAGGATTTGAGACGTCCTCTTTGTTCACTTAACGTTTTGTTCCTTTATCTTTTTTTACAAATTTGTATTGCGTACTTTTGAAAGAAAAGTATTTATTCACGAGTTGGCTTTAAATCATTTGTAAGTTTGTTTTGAGAAGTGATCTGAAAGCAGTTCTAAATTCTGCTGAAAGTAAGTGCACACTTCTGGACTAAATGACACGATAAATGGATTTAATTTCTTACACTGGATTCTCGTTGCTGAGTCTACTCCTTATTAAAGTGTGGACATTTAAGGAACCTAAAGGAGTGCAAGCAACTTGAGTTGCACTCAGAACTGAAGTGGGTAGGGGTGGTGATGGAATGGGACAACTTGCCGTGGGATAATTCAACAATTTTATTATTTAAAATCATAAAAAAATATTTTAATTTTGGTCATTCACATTTCATTTTGTCCTCCCTTTTGCATCCTTTATTTGATGATTCTGTTCCTTCATTTCTTCGATATTATGTATCCTGCGGCAAGCTGTCCTGTGGTGAGTTAACCAAGGCAAATTGTCTTGTGGCAAGTTGGCCGTGGCGAGTTGGCCTAAACCCGTGTAGTGAAACCTCTGAAGAACTGGTGCATCTCGTCTCCTGTAATCTTTTTGGAAGACAGATTGCCATTTGACAGAACTTTATAGAGCATGTTAGCAAATTGCTAGCTTCAAATGGCAGATTTACCACAGGGAAACCTTCAATCTGATTCTGTATGCTAACTCTGATTATGCCCTGTGCTTTTCCTTGGTTTTAGAAACAAAAAAGCAGGCATTTCATTCCCAGGTTTTTTTATAGGGTAATATAAACTTCTGTGACACGCCTCAAACAAACATAGCATTTGCAGACAATTTGTCCCTTTTGGAAGCCCTGTAAGATCGGCCTTGCCTGGATCTCACTTGATTGTAATGTGCCACTTAACATTATATGGTATCTAGAGTTCTGAAATCAAACCTATTTTTTATCTGCGGACTTAAATAAGAAAGAGAAAAAAAGTATAAGGTGCAGAGTTGCACATAATGCAAAATTTTACAATGGGCTCTTCTTGAAGGAGACCTATGACTTTTGCAAGGGTCTCCTTGTAAATGTAGTCATCTTTTGTATGATGGCAACCTACATCTCCATAGCATATCAGAGATGGTAGTTTATATGCAAAAATTTCAAATTCATACTGGATGCCTGTGGTTAAACCTGGGAACGTTGATGTCTGAAAATCTGGAGAACTAAAAACATAAGGACTGAACTTTTTTTTTCCCTTTTCTTGCCTGTTTCTGCTAGTCCAAGCGCATACTGTAGGAGAAACTGCACATTTAGTGCAAGACTCTTAACATGTCTTCCAGTTCCCCAGGAATTCCTATCTGCTTAAAAAATGATAAGAGATGTCCAGTGTTCTATTTATACTGCAGATGTATCTACCTGCTGTTTTGTTTACTCATCCTTCACTAAACAAAATATTTTTGCAAAGCTCACATCACGAGTAGATTGCACGCTAAAGAAAATGTCTATATGAGATTTTTGGGCTATGCAACAGCTATTGGCTTGGTTAATTAACAGCTAACGGTGGGAATATAGGAGCCAATCTTTAATGGTCCATGAAATAAAAGTCATTAAGGGGTGAATTGCCAGCACAGTCTATTCACAGCAGGGTTGGGCTGACTTTGTTGTTTATGAAAACTACTAGGGTCCATTGATGTTTTAAATTTACGAAGCGGTACTTTGTATGAAGTCATCCTGAGTTCATGCTTTTGCATAAGAAGCCATGGGTTTTGCAGTGTAACCTAGTATACTGGCTGGGGAATTCTCAGAGTTGAACTCCACAAGTCTTAAAAGTTGCCAAGATTGGACCCTCCTGCAAGATAATTTTGGTCGCCATCATGCTAGAAGACGTGCTACGAGGTTAATCCTTTCAACAACTGCCCAGTATGTTTTCAAAATGTCCTACGAAAGATCAACAAATGTGCAACACGTATTTCCTAGGTGGGAACAAGATAACATTGTGGTTTTTTTCAGAACTGAGATGGCCAGATCTAGCAATCTTTGATTAGATTTAAGCTGTGGAGTTCAGTACAAAAGTTTTCTGTTTGATCTGCACACGTACACGCCCTAAAACGGGGGGGGGGGGAGGTAGGGGTGTTTATAATCAAAGCAAAGTTGAACCAATCAACACAAAGCGCTCTTATGAAACCAGGGAGCTTATTCAAGATTTGTCTACAAACCAGGAGAAATGAAAAGATTCAGGATGACCATTTGCCAATTGAACTTGGTCGAGTCATTATATGAGTAAAGTTCTGTTGGGAACCTCTCCCTTTAATGACACAAAGACTTGGCATATTGCTAATTGGCTAATTCACTCCCCTCTGCTGGAAATTTGGCCTATTCCTTTTTCCAAGAAGGAAGACCTGCATTCTCTGATAAATCTTATCCAAGGTAGAGGATGAGGCATCTTACGTTTACGTTTTATTTAATTTGTATACCGCCCTTAGCCAATTATTTGATTAAATTACTTATCTAAACTGGCTTTTTTCCCAGTCCTCTGAGTTAATGGGCTCACAAGTCAAATTGCTGGAGATCACAATTATGAAAAGGTCCTTGGGGTCTTGTATTGATCTGAAGGTTAAGATGGTGACCCTACAACTGCCATGCTTTGATTGCTGCTCGCTCTTTGCTCTCTGGACTGTCAAACCATCCAGTTGAAACAGGCCTGGCACGTTTCCCAGATCCCAGATTCAATTTTCAGCAGATATTGTTCTTGAATATGATGGAGAGTGTTATGACCAAATGACCTCTGTGTAATGTGAATGCACATCCAGATTGTCAAGTTTTGTTTGCAGATTTAATTTTGGAAAAATTTTTAATCGTGGAGCAAAACACCATGCGTAAAAAAACAACAACCAACAACAACCAGGAGAAATAACAATAATAATTAGATTTAAGATAAGTAATGGCTGTGTGAAGATCTTGGATTTCACGTTAAATCAGAGGTGTCCAACCTTGGCAACTTTAAGACCTGTGGACTTCAACTCCCAGAATTCCCCAGCCAGCATGATTGGCTGAGGAATTCTGGGAGTTGAAGTGCACAGGCCTTAAATTGGCCTGGATTGGAAACCCCTGGGTTAAATAAAGCCGTAGATCAGATGATAACACAGCAGGTTGTATGAGCCTCTGGACAACTAAACTTTCTTTTGGAAACTCCAGCAGCCCAGCTTAGATGGGGGGGGAGGGAAAGCATATATTAAAAGTATTGCCACCAGATGGAGGTAAAACCTTGAAAATGTATCTGTTGAAGTAAAAAGCTGGCGTGAACTCTGGAGTAGCAACCGGCAAACAAAGGGCTGCATATAGTTCAACTTTACTGCAGATTTGGCAGCAACATAACTGATTATAAAAAAAGGTAAAGGTTCCCCCGCACATGCATGCTAGTCGTTTCCGACTCTAGGGGCCAGTGCTCATCTCCGTTTCAAAGCTGAAGAGCCAGTGCTTGTCCGAGGACGTCTCCGTGGTCATGTGGCTGGCATGATTAGACGCCAAAGGCGCACGGAACGCTGTTACCTTCCCACCGTAGTGGTCCTTATTTTTCTACTTGCATTTTTACGTGCTTTCGAACTGCTAGGTTGGCAGAAGCTGGGATGAGTAACGCACTCACTCTGTTACGCGGCACTGATTATACAGGGCTAAAAAAAAAAAGAACAGAAGGAGGAACCAGCTTCTTCCCACGTCCATCACTGAAACCTCAAGGAATCCTGCAAACAAACACACATTCTACCAAGAGAATCTTGGCATCAAAAATCAGTGGTGGGGTTTAGAGCAGAAGTCTCCAAACTTTGGGCAACTTTAAGACTGTGGACTTCAACTCCCAGAATTCCCCAGCCAGCAATTCTGAGCATTGGAGTCCACCGTCTTAAAGTTGCCAATTTTGTTGGAGACCCCTGATTTTAGAGGTAGGAGGTGGCAATGTTATGGGTGGGAAAGACATAAATTTGCCTCCCATGTACTTCCCACTTCGGATCCCAGCCTTAAGCCATCTCCAAAAATTCCTGAGGCTGGGGTCAGAGATGTGGGTATCTGGGAGGCCGAAGTTTTTTAAACCCAAAGACAAAAAGTTTATTTTATCTATCAATCTATCTTCTTCCTCTATCTTCTACTTATCTCTCTATCTCTATCCTTCCTTCCCCTCCCTCTCTCTCCCTCCCGCCCTCTTCTATAACTACTGTATATCTCTATCTTCTACCTATCATCTGTCTGTTTATCCTATCTCCCACCTGTCTCCAAAATAATTTTGGTGCCATTCCAACATCCCCTCATCTCCTTTCTTGTATGCATAACCCAAACCAGGGCAGAAAATGGCTCTTGCTAAGTGAGGCAACCACACTTTGCTCAAAGCGGAGCGTGAAAATTGTTGAACATCAAGTCTACGAACTGTTGCATCCCCCTCTATCTAATGCCTTCCCCCCCACACACACTTTATTAGAACAGTGGTCTAATCCAAACCCAAGTGGAGACAAAAAAAAGCTTCCCCCCCCCCCCCGTGTTTTGAAGTTGCCCATCCAGACTGCTGGAGGGCAGCAGATGAAGCCAGCATTCAGGACAATTTGATGACAGGCTTCCTGGCCTGGTCGAGATGTGTAATTAATCTTTCAGACCAGTCTGTACAATTGGAAGGGTTTGATATTACCCAAACCGCAAACATTTGGCGTGTGTAAAATAATAGAAGGCACTTAAAAGCTTTGTTTACTCTAAAAGGAGCAAAGAGAGCCAACCAATATTTTGTGGCTGCACTGTGTGTGTGTGTGTGTGTGTGTGTGTGTGTGTGTGTGCTGGGGAGGGTAGAGTGTGTCCTTGGCTCATACTTGCCTTGATGCACTATCAGCAGGATGGAACCCAGGCCTTGCCTGGAGTCTTTCTTACATAATGTGCCATCAAGCCTTTGCTGGCTTACAAGAAGCCACCAAAATTGAAATAATTTCATACCGAGAACAACAACTGCTGCTGCTGCTAGATTGTATTGCGTGAAAATAAACACACATGGTAGGCATAGATCTTCACACAAGCTGTGTTCTGGGCTTCTTGAAACAAACTATCCAATTAACACAATTGTGTGGGGAGCAGGGAGAGTTCACACACTACACTGAACGCTAAAGCTAACCAGCATTTGAGAAGCCAGCTGGATGGGTGGGGCCAAAAGACGGGGGGGGGGGGAGATGTGGACACAATATCTCTCTCTTCTCAGCGATGGTGCCGACCTTCAACCAGCCCTTGCAATCCCTCAACCAACACTTCACCTCCCAATGACCTCACCTGACGTGACCTCACCATCACAAGACCTACTGACCACCCAAAGCCCTTATAAACAGAGGGACACTGACATGGACATCCCCTAAATTCCGCTGAAGATGTTACTTAGCCTGGTAATGAAACGTTCAGAAACCAACCCATAGGCTCTGAAAACGAATCTCCACTCAGCCCTCCACCTGAGCTCCTCACATTCGCCACTATCGCAAACATTTTCAATTCAGAGTTCGGGCTAAAAGTAATAACGTCTCCTTCCAGCTTTATCAAGCTAGAAGGACTTATCCAGGAGTCCTGCCAGGAGTTCAATCCTGACCGGCTCAAGGTTGACTCAGCCTTCCATCTTTCCAAGGTGGGTAAAATGAGGACCCACATTGGGGGGGGGCTAATATGATGACACTGTAAACCGTTTAGAGAGGGTTGTAAAGCACTATGAAGTGGTATATAAGCCTAGGTGCTATTGCTATTGCTATATAAAAGTATTATGTAGACTCACAGGATTAAATTCTCTGAGGCTTTTGAAGACAGGAGAAAATTCACATCTGGAGACCTGGACCATGATGATGATGATGATGATGATGATGATGATGATGATGATGATGATGATGATCAAAGATACCAAGCACAATTGCCTGGGTTAAATAGGATGCTAAACCAGAATAAAAGCAATCCAATTGTAGTTTCGTGCAGCGGCTCCCAACCTTTTCTATAGCCCGCAGCCATAGAATGCTTCTGATATATTCTCGCACCCCTTACAAAAGTTCGAAATAATGGCAACGAATTATGCGTATGCACTTTGATTTTGAAAATCCAAGTTTTTGCACCCCCTGGAATATCGTCTTGTACCCCCAGAGGGTGCAAGCATCCCCAGTTGGGAATCCCTGGTTTAGTGAGACTTCTCCACCTAATGTGTGAGTATGGAGAAGCCTCTGTGTACATATGGAACTATCATTAAGTAGGATTCTCTCCTTCAGAACATCCAACGTATTCTCATTTGAGAAGCTTGGTGTGTCACTAAAGACCCCGAGGTTCTCCGAGAATGAGAGGCACGTCATCCTTGACCTCAACAGGGAAACTCAGCGGCTCCGGCTGGAGTGCTTTGCATGCCGAAACTGCCCAGTGAATTCCTGACCTCTTCTGCTGGAATCATCCCACAGCAGGGGAAAGGAACAAACTTGGCCAGAAAACCTGCTTAAAGAGCCGTTTGTGCCTGTCAGACATGCAGCTGATCAACCAATAGCCTAGCCTGCAAAAAGGCAGGTTACTATATTTACAGAGTGACATCACATCTATCATAGTACAGTTCTAGAGGCGCAGGCCAAGCTCTGAAAGCCCCCTGGAAGATGTGTTCTGATCCTGGTTTGGAGCAAACCATTATTCTCCAGAAGTGTGAAGTGTTGTAGCGTGGGTGACCGCGTGGACACAGGAACGAATCAACATAGGATAAGATGCCTTTATTGATTACAAGATGGAACTGAGTCCCCAAACCCCCAGTGTCCTCTTATATCCTACTGATGCCCATGCAACCAGCCAACCCGGTTACTCTATTTTCCCGCCGGCCAGGTAACACCCAACCCGGTGTTGTATATTTCCCGCCAGACAGGTTAACCAACCACGACGCCCAGCCAGTGCCACCTGGTGTTACGGTGGCAGTACTAGCCTGGCATTTCTACATACACAACATGAAGGCTGATCGTTTTTCCGAATCACAAAGAGGTGCATTCTGGAAGAGACCGAGGTGGTAGAAGTCTACATCAGACCGAGAGACTGGACTGTTCAAACTGTGATCTGAAAGAATCCAAGTCTCCCAATAGATATTAAAATAAATTGGGTCTGGTTAATTTGGCAGAGGTGTTGGGGTTGATGTTGGTCCTGGTCTTGATCTTAGTCTGGCTACATCTGCAGCTTTCATCCAGCCTCACTTGTCCACTTCTAGATGCTTGAATCTATAAAACATATTTTCATGATTCCAGAGCTGCTGCTGCTTATTATTATTATTATTATTATTATTATTATTATTATTATTATTGTTGTTGTTGTTGTTGTTATTGTTATTGTTATTGTTGTTGTTGTTGTTATTCAGAGTGACAGCGTACGTCTCTGCATTTGCTAGCACGGGATTAAGAATTCTTCTCGTCCCTTAATGGGCCAATTTGTGAGGCACCTTCTATAAGATTTGATGCTGGTTTCTGCGCAGGTGTTCGGTTTTTATCGGTGGCAGAAAATGGCGTGGTTTTTCTATTTTAAAATATTGCTGGAAAGCCATTGAAAGAAGCTATAGCAAAAGCTACCTAACTGGCAGATTGGCAGCTGTTACATTCCTTGGAAACTAATGTTAGACGCTAACGCATTATGAGCTGATGCCAAGAGCCATCCTGCGCATCCCGGGAAAAAGCAAAAGTGTCAGTTTATTCTGGGATCCGCTCCGTAGCATTTGTGCCATCCTGGGAAATGCCAAGACAACAAAGAATGCATAGATAACCCAGTCAATTAGGAGTAATTGCTCAGTAGTTAGGATACAAGCACTCCCTTTATTGGGTGGTTCTTAAAATGCTGCACCAAGATTGACAGAAGAATAAAAATAAAAAAAAATTAGCCGCACTCCGGAATGCCGTATAGAGAATGCCACTTTTCACAGCCATCCAAATAGCCTGCCAATTTTTTAAAAAAACAAAAAACAAAAAGATATTTCAGTAATCTCACACAAAAGGGCTCTTGAAGGAGCTGGACTGATAGGAACAACTTAAGAGAGAATGGGAGAGACGGCAGTACAATACTAGGAGGTTCTTAAAAGATTTTTAGCAATGGCCCAGCAATTAAAAAAAAGAAAAGAAATCTGATGTCTCTCTGCCAATCTATCATGTTCAGGCAGCTGTTTAGCCAATGCCACTCAAAATAGGAAAAGAAATAACAGCCAGTCAGGATGTCACACTACTAAGAGTTTACAGCTTTTGTATTTTAAAGATCTCTTTCTCCTTCTTATGAATACGGTATGATGATGATGATGATGACCGTGCAGACTAAATGATACTGGGTAATTAATTCTCAAAAGCATCCCATGTTGAAAACCATCTGGGGAAAGGTCATCTTCTCGGCGGAAAGAACATTTATTGATTAAAGATGTTGGCTCCTTTTCCATTTTAGTGAGTATCCTAAAGTAATTCTCAACTTACGACCGCACCTGAGCCCAAAATTTATGTGGCTAAGCTTTTCAGTGCCATTGTTAACTTCGAACAGTCTTTAAATGAATTATGTGTAAGGCAAGGATTATCTGTCCTTGTCTAATCTTTACTGGAAAACCTAACCCAGGACTATCTTCCTAATAAAATAATTAAGGAATTGTGTGTGCGAGGGGGTGTTGCACTGCACAGCCCGAGTAAATAAACCAGGCAAACACCACTTTATCATGGCCACAATTAATTTACAGTCATAGATCTATGCTTTTATTAAAAGAAACGAAGAAATGGTAGATGTTTGGCCGCCAAAATGTGTTATTCACCCTGATGATTTTTTTTCTCTTTCTCTTTGCTCCATTTATTAATTTCTTAGCTCAATAACCATCGGCTGCCCTGGGAAATATTTGTTAATATTTTATGCCCTGTAAACATCTGGATCCAATTTAGCCAAGCAACATTTGTGAGTTAAGCTGGCACTTTGCAAAACCACTCCAGGCAATTCAGAGTCTCCCTATGCATTTTTGTTTTTGTTTTTCCTTGGGAGATAAAATTACTATCAATTTAATTTTGCCACAAGTTATTTAGGACACATGCTTGCCTCTGAGCAGTTTAGTATCTTAGGGGCAACAAGGAGATGAAACTGCTCCTTCAAAGTAGGATTCTTCGAAGGTTTAATTTATTTATATACATATACATATACATACATACACACACGCACACACACATACATACACATATTTATGTAAAGGTAAAGGTTCCCCCGCACATGCGTGCTAGTCGTTTCCGACTCTAGGGGCTGGTGCTCATCTCTGTTTCAAAGCCGAAGAGCCAGCGCTTGTCCGAGGACGTCTCCGTGGTCAGGTGGCCGGCATGAAGGCAGGACAAGAAGCAACGGATGGAAACTAATCAAGGAGAGAAGCAACCTAGAACTAAGGAGAAATTTCCTGATATTGAGAACAATTAACCAGTGGAACAGCTTGCCACCAGAAGTTGTGAATGCTCTAACACTGGAAGTTTTTAAGAAGAAATTGGACAACCGTTTGTCTGAAATGATAAGGGTTTCCTGCCTGAGCATGGGGTTGGACCAGAAGACCTCCAAGGTCCCTTCCAACTCTATTATATTATTATTATTATTATTATTATTATTATTATTATTATTATTATTATTATTATTATTAAAACCAAGGACACATGGGGAGGGTGGAGGCAGAGGGGGGGGCAAGTGGGATCTGTTATTACTGAATCAACGACCGCCACTGCACTGTTACCCCATTGGAACCGCAAGCTGACTGGCAGAGCCACGTCTTTAAAAGACAGAATTGCTGGGGCCAACCTCACATCAAGGCAAGATGTTCCAGAGGGGCAGAAGCCACAGCAGAGAAGACCCTTTTCCTGGACCCCACCAGCTGGAATAAACAGGCTGATGGGACCAGCAGCACGCCAGCACTAGTGGGGTGGGCCAATCCCAGTGGGGTGAGTAAGTCCCTGGAATGAAGGAATTATTAGGGGATCCCTGCCTATGATCAATCACGGAGATAAAACCTTTCTTAAATCTGCAAAATAAAGTACCAAGTCAGAAAAGGATAGAGTAAAATCTTGACTCAGACAATTCCCTTTGTATCTAAAGGGAAAGACGGAGGTCATGCCAACAAAGCCATATACATCTTTTATTTTTTAAAAATTATGTTTAATATATATCTATATCTAAATCTGTATATATATATATATATATATATATATATATATATATATATATATATATATATATATATATATAATGTATTTATTATACATTAAACAGCAAATTCAGACTTTTAGAGTACTGTGTTTAAGGGAGAAATAAGCAACATAATGACTATAATCTGGAATATTTTTAATAAGCATGTTGGTATAATGGGAAAGCACAACGGGAAGAAATTTAAAACTATGCAGTTTTCAAATATTGTTTTCTTTCTCTTTCACTTACATTCTTTGTCTTTTGCAATTCATAGAGATTTCCAGATTTCTTTTTTTAAAAAAAAAATAATAATGACACAATAAACTTCAAATTCCATGGAAAAAAATTATATCCAGGCTATTCTTTGTACTCATTCATATGATAAAATTAGGGCTAGATTCAGGATATTCTATAATGACCACAGACCCACTTCAATCAATGGGATTACTCTAAGGTTGGATCCAATCCTATATATATATATTGATGGCATCTAATTTCCAAATTTGTTCCAACTACGTTCAATTTCAGCTTTTGTGATCGTTCTTCCTTCTCAACATTTATTTTCTGTTTACCAGCAATCTGCCAAGCTCTCAAGAACAAAATCCAAAGCTGCGAATTCCTGCTCTTTGGCAGATATCGGTCAATTCAACTGATAAAATAATAGATCAAAGACCAGTTCCCTTTGGCCAGTGCCCCATTTATCACCAGCAAATTGTTCCAGCTTTTTAATACCTAATCCTTGAAAGGTAGCTATTATGTAAGGCCTGCCATTCAGCCACACTCAACTTTTGGGACCTCATTCTAATTTTGCAATTTCTGCTGATGCCGGGTCAGAAGCTACACCTTTTGGCTGTACCCCTCTGTCTACTTGGCTTTGCTACACTTGTGTTGTGGACCAGCACAAAGGATACCGCTCTGGCCACCTTCGGATCTCCAGTCAGTAAGAAGGAGAACCCTCCAACTCACTGCTTTCTGGTTATGGATCAGCCATGCCACGCTTCTTCTGAACCTCTTGGGCCACATTGATCCAAGTTTTATTCCATAGCTTACCAAAAATAAGACACTTATTTTCATCTATGCAGATGTTCCCAGCTACTGAAGCTGAAATTCAAATACAGGTAGTCCTTGACTTTCGACCACAATTTGAGCCTAAAATCTCTGTTGCTAAATGAGACACTTGTTACGGTAAGTGAGTTTTGCCCCATTTTACGATCTTTCTTGCCACAGTTGTTAGGTGAATAATTAGTAACATGGTTAATAATTAGTAACAGGGTGGTTATGTGAATCTGGCTTTTCCCCCATTGACTTTGCTGGTCAGAAGGACGCAAATGACCTTGGGACGTTGCAAACGTCATAAATAGGAGTCAGTTGCCAGGCGTCTTGAATTTTGATCGCGTCACTGTGGGGATGCTGCAACATTTGTGTGAAAAACAGTCAAAAGTCGCTTTTTCCATGGCGTTGTTTAACTTTGAACAATCACTAAATGGACAGTTGTAAATCAAGGACTTACAAAGTACTGTCTCTAAAGAAGTTAGTGTGTGGCAAAGTTTCTTCTATAATAGGAAGAGAGTGTTTTCCTCAGACAAAATCTTTTCTTCTAGTTAATTCATCCCAATGAAGATTATGCTCTAGGCCAGGGGTAGGCAAACCTTGGCTCTTTTATTATTTTATGACTCATGGACTTCAATTCCCAGAATTCCTGAGCCAGCCTTTCTTTCTATATTAACTGTTTTAATACAGTTGGGATACTTATTTTAAGTTAACATTAGCCCATCTCAAGCCCCTAGCATCTGTGTTTCTTCAGAATAAGGAACAGGCAGAAGAAACATTATGAGTCTCATTAATTCAGCACTATGTAAAAAGATATTCAGCACTATTGACAGAGGGGATTACAAGGAATAAAGTTTATTCTGAACCCTACCTGCTAAAACCTACTCAGAGAAAGAACTGGATAACTCTGAAGTGGAGGCGATTAAGAGGAAGGCAATGATATTCTTCAAATACTTGAAAGGCTATCCTGCAAAAGGGGTAGACAATATTTATCTTGGCTTTAAGTAATCTTGCAGGCTAGATATTTTAAACTATAACCTGACTGAAATTTCAAATTGTGTGTTCAGTCCGAAGACAATAGTTTTGTAACTCTGGTTGTTTTCTCTGTAGCTAGCAGGTTTTGAGTTAAAAAAATAATAATGGAGAAACTAAGAATTGTTCAACAATCTAAGAGTTTGCCTTTAGAAGTGGCAAGTTCTCCTCTGCTGGAAATCTTGATACGGAAGTTCATGGGGTTGGACTAGAACAGGGGTCTTCAAACTTGGCCCTTTTATGATTTGTGGAGTTCGACCCCCAGAATTCCCCAGTCAGGCATGGTGGCTGAGGAATTCTGGGAGTTGAAGTCCACAAATCATCAAAGGGCCAAGTTTGAAGACCCCTGGCACTAGAAGACCTTCAAACCTCCTTTCCAACCCTGTTATTCTATCTTCTAAAATTCAGGATGGTTGGACCTTGCATTTCAGCTCAGCTGAAATAGATGACCTCCAAGATCCCTCTTCTCCCTAAAACCCTTTTGAATTTCCTGCCTGAAACCGAATGAAGGATTTGTAGTTCAGACCGCCAAGTCTGTGTTGGGGAAAAAGCTCACGCTCAGCTTCCTTCGCTTGCCAATTTCTGGAGTGTTGGGACTCTCAGGATAAAAGGTATTGCTGATGGACTCAAGCACAGCCTTCTGAAACGCTGCCTAATTTTGTAAATGTTTTTTCTCTCTCTCTTTTTTTTTTACACTCGCTGAGCAAAGGCCCCCTCAATTGCACGGGAGAAAAGGGGTCCACGCTAATAGAGGGTGGGTGGGGGGTAGCCCCACTGGTGAGGCTGATGAATATTCAGGGAGAAAAGCTGCAAAATTTGTTAGGCTCCCTGGAAGACAATCCCTTTGCAAACCGTCTGTTTTTGTGCAGCCTTCTGTTGTGGGCTTAAACCAGGAAGCCGAGAAGGGAACGGAGACTAGAAAAAACAGGGCCAAGAATTATATATTATTAGTGGATTGTTTATTTATACTTCCCACTGACTGTTTATTTGCACGTCCCAAATATTAATCTTTCCCAGGCCAAAAAATAAAAAATAAAAAAGATTGAAGTGGCTGCCAAACAGCAGTAGGTATAATTTTTAATACTATTTCGCTTAATGTTTAAAATGCTAAGACTGCTCGGAAAAGGTAGCAATTCATACGCACGGGAAGATGTGCCACAATATTACAAATAGAAATAAAGACTTTTTTTAAAAAATTTAGGACGGATGCTTCCTGCAAAGGTTATATGATATGAGCGTGTATGTGTGTGTGTGTGTGTGCATATATTTGTGCAATTTGTGCAATATTATTTTTTTTTACCTCTTTTTCTTGGGCATCCTTCCTGCTGGGTTGGCAGACTAAGCCACCATTGCCGGATAATAAACCAAGGTTTCCTCGCAAAAGGCGAACTCCAAACCTTCCCAGTCTCCTCCCTCCCTCCTCCCTTCCTCCAGCCGGGCCCGAGTGCGCCTGCGCGCCAGGTGAAAGGGGCGGGGGGAGAAAAGCGGCGGCGGCGGCAGCCTCGGGAAGAGCAGTGCCCGCGAGGCGGGTGCGCGCGCAGCCGCCGGAGAGCTTCCCTCGCGCGCCCTCTCCAGCCTCGGCCGCGCTTCGGGGAGAGAGAGAGAGAGAGAGAGAGAGAAAAGGTCGCCTTCGGTCGGTCGCCTTCTTTTTTTGTTTGTTTGTTTGAATTTTTCCTTTTCCGCCTTCCTCGGTCGCTTCGTTCGCCGCGCCCGCGCGCACCAGTTCCTCCCCGCCTGAGCCTCGAGGAGCCACGCAGCGCCCGCCCGCCGGCCGGCCGGCCCGCCTCCCCTCTCGCTCGCTCCCTCCCTCCCTCCCTTTTTGTTTGTGTGTTTGCTGCCTCCCTCCCGCGCCTCCTTTCCTCCTCCTCCTCCTCGTCGCCCTCAACGACGCCCGCTCGATCCTCCTCGCGGACTCTCCGGGTGGGAGCCAGGCCGCGGCTCAGCCCAGCCCAGCCCAGCCCAGCCCAGCGCCCACAGGTGAGGAGGGAAGAGCCAGGCCGCCCGCCGCGCACGGCCTCCTCCAGAGCCGACCGAGCCGGGCCGCCACTGCGGCGCTTCCCTCAGACCGCGGCCTAGCGGCGCGCGCGGGCCTGCTCGCCAGGGAAGCAACGCCAGCCGGGCCTGGCGAAGCGGAGGCCGATCCAGCCGGGCCTCTCTCTCTCTCTCTCTCGGCGGAGGGGGAGCCCGGACGGGGCGGAAGGCCGGCGGAGGAGGGACCAGGCCTCCTGCCGAACAAAAGGAGACTCTCCGCCGAGGGGGAGGGGGGGTGGGGCGGGGAAGGAGGCGGCTGAGGCGAGACTCGGGAGGCCGAGATGGGACCGAGGGACTTTGGTTTCGATGGCTTGCAACAGGCCGGCCTTTGTGAAAGGGGTGCGTGTGATCATGCATACACACACGTCCGTCTGTCTGTCTGTCTGGTGGCTAGAAGAGAAGGGGGTTGGACTAGAAGACCTCGAAGGACCCTTCTTCCAACTTATTCTCTTACTCTACAGTAAACTGTATCTTCACTATGTTCTGTACTGCCTGCCTGCCTGCCTGTCTACTGTGTTAAATTATCTCTATCTATCCATAGCTGTGTGTCTTATCATCTCCATCTATCCATCCACAGCTCTCCTTTTTCTCTATCTATCTATCTATCTATCTATCTATCTATCTATCTATTAATCTAATCTATCTAATCATCTCTATCCACAGCTCTCCTTTGTCGGTCTGTCTGTATCTGTCTATCATCTCCGTCTCTCCATCCACAGCTCTCCTGTCTCTGTCTCTATCATTTGTCTATTGTCCATCCCTCTCTCCCTCTCTCTCTCTCTCTCTCTCTCTCTCTCTCTCTCTGTGTGTGTCTTCAACCATCCATCCACCAGCCGTTCTCCTTTCTCTCATCTCTCCCTTTCTCAGTGTTGTAGCCATGTGGCTGAGAAGGACTAAGATGCCCTCCTTTCCCACTTTTCCTTTCCTTTTCTCTTTGTGCCGCCTTTCATCTTCAAGAAATGAAATCAGGAGGCTGGGGGGGGAAATATGGGGATTGATAAACTTTCCTGTTCTCATTCCTGACTTTAGAAAACCTGCATCTTCAATCCAGGAGTTCCCTCTCTGGACAATTTCTGAAGGCAGAAAAAGGAAAAGGACCATGGGAAGCTTCATTGCTTCTCTTTTTCTGGGGCTATAAAAAAAAATAGCTGCCATTTGCTGGATGGCATTTCTGCATTTTGGCTTCAAGGTAAATCCCAGTCCTTTTCAGTGGTGCTTTTGCTTTGGTGGAGTGAGGTCAGAAGATCAGTTTGACTGTGTAGACTGATTATTTGGAAGTAAATCCCACTGGGTTGAGTAAGAGTTTTCTCCCAGGTAAGTGTGCCTGGGACTGCAGCTCTGGTTATAAACTTTGGTGGATCTTTGCAAGCTGTCCTCATCCCTAGTAGTCTTACTGTAGATCTCCAGAGCATCCTTCCTCTCTTTCCACCTTAGTTTACTTCTCTGTTGTTACGTGATGCCATGCCTGTCTATGATACATGTTGCTGTATGTTGCTTGATGTACATTTATTTATTTATTTATTTATTTTAATTCCATTTATATCCCGCCCTTCTCCGAAGACTCAGGGCGGCTTACAAGCTTAGCAGTATCTTTGTAGAGAAGGAACAATTCAGAACTAAATTTGCATTGGGAAAAATTTGGCAAGTGCCACAGGTACTGAAACGGAAGGTGGTGAAATCTAGAAAACTTTCCATTTCTTCTCCTCCAAAAACAAATTTTTAAATGTCAAAGAGAGGGGACTGGGGACTTGGGTGTGTAAAAGAGAAGTCCAGCTATCCCTTGGGCTGTGCAAGATACTTGAATAATTTGGATCTTGGCCATCACTTTTAAAGTTAGCAGCATCTTTCACTATTGTGGAATCAATGGAATGTATGGGCACACTTTCTATTTTAACTACTGATGAGCAAAGTAACTACTGATGAGCAAAGTAACTCTTGTTCAATTCAAAACTTGTGCTTATGTTTTGAAAGATACATCTTTCTGTTTTGTGTTTGTAACTCAAATCTTTGAATCATATTAAAATGTTTCTTTTGGAGTAGATTTATGGAGTGGTGTTAAAATGATAATAGTAATCTGTCTGAGTTTGTTGTGTTGTTTTCTAATTTTTATCTGTTTTGTCAGTCTATATATAAAAACATACTGATGCTTGTAAAAAGTGAAAGTAGTGATATCCCAATGGAGCCAAACTATTTTGACAGCTGAAGGGGTACTGCAGGAATACTGCAATATTTCAGGATCAGGCAAGCTACTAGATACATATTGCACTGAGATTAGTTTTCTATTTTTAAATTTAAAAATGATCCAATTGCAAACATACATTGATTTGTAATGTTAATTGTATATGAAGATAGCTCATTTCTTTTTTAGATACAATAAGGCAAGCAAGTTCTAACTATGGAATTTGAAGACAAACCCATTCCTCATTGAAACCTGTATTGAGTTTGCTTTGAAATTGATGCACATAGGATATTCAAAGTTACACATAGACTGCAGAACAAATACAAATCACTTTCAGGCTTCCGGTGATTATAGTTTGTAAGAAGATAATGAGCATCATGGAAAGTTCATTTCAAACTCGCAGAGCTTTCCAAGATTCCAGGGAGATAATGCTACACTGAAGCAAAATTGAGTGTACAAGAGACATTTTATAGTTAATTGAAATGCAAACTGCTCCATCACCACCACCCCAAAAAACTGGTAGAGGCTGGCACTTAGGTATTAAGTTTGACATCCCACTATTCCTTGAGCATCAGCTTGAGGAAGTGTCCTAAAATTGGGATGGATGCTAACCACAAGCAATTTGGACGAGAAATTGTTGCTAGTTCTTCGACTTGAGTCTGCACTACCTATTATATGATACGTTTTATTGTGATCTAGCTCTTACATTTTGTAGCTTGCTAGATTAGTTCTGTTATTACAGTTTGTAAGTACTTACTTACTTACAAACTGTACATGTAATACATTACATATATTTCAAGTCAATTCTATATATTACATATATTTCAAGTCAATTCTATCCTAAAACATCTTTTTAAAGGAAGATTTCAATAGCGTTGAAATGCATTTATTTGTGGCCCATTTGGGTAGCAAATGTGGCTGAAGCATCATTAGTCTTGTTAGTACTGGATAGGAGGCCACCAGGAAATATCATTGGAAGTATATGAAAATATATACTGCTCAAAAAAATAAAGAACAGAAAATAAGACATCCTACTATTAAATACAGTACACTGTGTTGTTTGTGTTCCCTTTATTTTTTTGAGCAGTATATTTCTTGTGAACCTGGAAATCCCTCACAGCTTTTCTATGAGAAGCTGAAAAAAAGATGTATTGGGCTTGTGTAAGTGGATGGTGCAAAACAGGGATAGAGGCAGGAAATGAGAATGCAGTTTTGGAGCTGGCCTGACACAGAAAATGTAGGTTTGAAAGAGGTGAAATCTTTTGGTTCTCATTGCCATGCGATGGCCTTTCTGTTAGGGTTAGGGTTTCTGGAGCCTCCAGTGCATATAATAGTAATTGTTACATAGCCTGAAATGGCCTTCTGAGCAGAAATGTATTTTCTATCACCCTGTCCCCTAGTCTCACTCATAGTGCTATTTAGTTTAGGTTAGGGTTTAGCTTCTATCACTTAACCGTTTAAAAATGGTTTAATTATCTAAATCCACACACACTATTAATACAAATGCTTATACCTTTAGGTTTAAACCTATAGGAAGCCTAGGAATTTGCAGCTGTTTACTCCATGTGTCATCAGATAAGTCGTGTTGTATCTGGTGCTATTCCTGGCATTCAGAGCATCAGAAGAACAAATTCTTTTTGAAGGCTGCATACTAAAAGTTAGTGACAGGGCCGAGAGAGAAACCAGATTTTTGTTGATCTCACATGAACTGAAGTAAAATTAAATACGGTTACTAGTATTTCTGTAATGTATTTAATAATTTCTTAATGTTACATTAGCATTTAAACTTTGGGGTGTATCCTTGGAGAGAGCTACGCAGGGCTTTCAAAGGCCAACTGTGGCTCTTGGACAGAGATCTGCATCTTCTTTAGTCTGCCTGTGTTGACTGCAGAATGTGTTGCTTCTCTCTCTCTCTATTATATTGAGGAATCCTGGAATTTAAGTTGATTTACTGAGATTTGGCTTGTTTGTCTTCATCTGCACGGTCCCAGTAGAAATTATTGCTCACTTCTTTCAGGCTTGCATGTCTGTTTTAAATACAACTAAGTGTAAACAGCAGTTTTCATGGGAAGTTTCATGGGGCTGTGTAAAATACCTTGTGTTCCATTCTTGGCATTTCCAGGTATGGCAGGGACTCTTCTGTAGCCTATGGGCAACATAGAGAGAACCAATAGTCTTACTAATCATAAAATAATTTGTTTATTCCAAAATAATGTTCATATTATAATTTAGTGAGTTGAGCTTATCTGGAGAGAACTATGCAGTTTCCTCCTTGTCGTATACGAGAGATTTGCCACTGCCTCTTCGAGAATGTTGTTTTTAACTTTTAACTCTACCCTGGGATTTCCTGGTGGTCTCCCTTCCAAGTATTAATCAGGTCCGATCATGCTTTGCTTCCAAGCTCAGATAGAGTCTGTCCCCTGCTGGACCTTTCTAGGAAGCCTGGGACTCTGTATAGGGCAGAAGACAACAGCCTGGCCTCCTTGGATTCACACAAGCCTGCTGGCCTTGCTACTTTTTCTGTTCCATATTAAACCATCTTTGCAGGAGGGCCGCTAATTGGACTCACCAGCTGCTTCTTGGAGACAGTCTGGTCCTCGGAGGGGAGGGCGGAGTGCAGGGCTGTCGTTTTTTTGCTTTTTTGCCTTGAGCTCCTCTTCTAGCTTGGCTGTGGTTGGGGAAGGGCCCAGGGCTCCTTTCCCAAGCCTTTCTTTCCCTGCATTAAGCAGACTCTGCTTTGATGGATGCCTGCATTGGTTGACTGCATGCAGAGTCCAGCTGGTCATGTGAGGCCGATGCGCCTGTTGGCTGGCCGGCCAGCCTGCCTGCCTGCCTCTTCCTTCCCTCGGCTGAGGTGAGGCACCGCCTCCGTTGTGGGGCTCCCTCCCCGATGTGTACGAGGAGCTGAAGAACAGCAGGCGCAGGCAGGGCTCCTTCGGCAGCCAGCCAGTGGCTTTGCTGCGGAAGGCACTGGGCTGAATTCTGGAGGAGCTGCTGCTGCTGCTGCTGCGTTTGGATTTGTGTGCCGTCGTCGTCGCTGCCGCTAGCTGTGACTCTGGAGATCACCCAAGGTTACAAGTAGGCTGGGTGGTGGAAGTGACAATGCAGGAGCCATCCTTAAAGAAGCTTTTCTGATCAAAGTGGATCTAGCTGGAGACTGGCGGGATTTGCAACTCTGGTGACTCTCGCCTTTGCGTCTCCCCCCACCCTTCTTTTTCCCAATTGGTTTACGCTCAGGATTACTTCGGAAACTTTACTGAAAGGAGAGGTTGGGTTTCCACGCCCTGGCCATGTTCAGGAAACTGCCTGCCTTTCATGGATTTGTGCCCCCTTCTGGGTATTGTGTTTGCGCTGGCTGTCTGCAAGCCTAGGAATTTCCAGGAGGGGCCTCTGTTGTGGATTGTTTTTGTTTCTATGGAGAAACGCAATGAGCTGTTTTACTCCTGATGACGGGGAAATCCGCCTTCAGTTTTTTGTATGCTTGGAAAGGAATCCTTGATACATGTCTGCCAGGAAATAAAGGCAACAAAAGAAAAGGTAGCACATTTCTAAGCTGCATTGTTTGGAGTCTCATATTCATATTCGTTCTGGCCCTGGCAATCACAGCCATTTGCTTTGTTTGTTTTGGAGAAATGTGAGAAACACCTGTAAGTTTTCAGCAGATGGTAATTTAGTTGAATTAGCCCTACTAAGTAGTAGAACCGTATACTGTATCACAAATAAAACCTTCACATGCTTTAAGGGGGAATAGAATAATTACTAATATTTTGTTTTAGCTCAAAATTCACTAAAATGTGACAAAGAAAGTGAAGAATCACTATGTAATATGTTTGCAATACATTATTAAGTAATTGAAATTGGGGCATGCCATGATATGGTAATCCCGAGAGATATAATTTGGCAATTTGTATTTGAATCCTTGAGGTCTTTCTTGAGTATTCTTGAGTATTGAGCCAATTAAAAATCATTATGTTTTACGTGGTTTAAAAACCTTGGAGAAGAGTTGGCTTATAGTTGTCTAATTGTATCTGATTTTAATTGTAATTGTATTTGATTTTTTTTTCTAATACCAAAACTTTCTGTTAGATTAGGAGCTCTAAATATACTGCGCAAGATAGAATTTTGGGATCTAACAAGCAGATTGTTTCCTCACATTATTGCTGACTGTTAAAAAATAGCGATTTTTAGTATAGGTAGCAAGTAAAGTATTGATGTGGTCAGAAAACAGATCTACTACATTCATTGTGTAACATGTGAGATCTGTTTTACAATTGGGCATGCTCTGACACGCTCCATGATAATGAGGCAGGATCCCACATTTATCCACACCCTGCCTGTCGTTTGTGTTTTGAGAAAGTATACAAAACACTTAAAAGTGGTGAGTCACTGGATGATTCTCCTTCTAGATAAAGATTAGTTTCACCACAGCAGACTTTTGCATATATTTCCATCCAATATTGATACAGTTCATTTTTGAAGATTTAAAGAGGGGAGGGAATGGGGAATACTTCCAGCTGTTAATAACTGGCAATTTGCATGTGCTAATATTTTAATTGACATAATGTATTAAATCTGGCCTATAGATAAAGGCAGTAAGGAACGATAATTGGAAGCTCAGAATCTTTTTCATGCAGTACTTCATACAACTATTTGATAGTAATCTATACCTGGAATTGCTTTGGACACAGAAGTGCTTTAAAAAACATTTTATACTGAAGCATGATACATACAATAGTGGGGCTAATTCTGCTATCAGCCACTACTTAGCTACTAACATGAGCACAATTACACTTATAGAAGTGGAAAATTAGTTTTTTGAATAGGTCAAATAAGAATTTAATACTTTAATAATGTGCCAGGTTTTGCAGTTCTAGAAATGAAATATCATTTCAAGTAAGCTAGATATTTAAGTTTGCAAAACATGTTTTTAGTAAAGTCAGTTCACTTTAAATTGAAAGAAAGAGCCAACATACTGGTTAGGGTGTTGGACTATGACTCAGGATTTGATTCAGGTCCACACTCAGCCATGAAAACTCAACCTGTACTTCATAAGATATTATGAGGATAAAAGTGGAGAAAATCCTAGATACGGCAGAAAGAAATTAAATGAATAAAAAGAAGCTTGTCCTGTCTGGCTAGATGACTACAGCGATGATCATCACTTTTCATCCAAAGTGATTTAAGATTTCGTCACATGAGGGCTTTCTGTTCTGGCAAATGGTTGGCAATATAGAAAGCTACTGAGTTATTTTAAGCAAGGTCAATAAAACAGGCATGTCAAACTCAAGATGTCACATGACGTCGCACAACGTATCGTGACTTTTTCCCCATTGCCGGCAATGGGGTGGGCACGGATTTGGCGTGACGCATGCGGCCTGGAGGCCGGCAGTTTGACATGCCTGCTGTAAAACATTTATACTGTTCAATGTAAAATACAATTTTATGTACATTGTCCCACGAGGCCATCCAAATGAACAAATTATAATTGGCAAAGCAACTAGTTAGAAAACTTTTCTAGAGCATGCTCCTGTCAATATACAGAAAATTTGTATGAGAATGGGGTCCCTTCCTCATTTTTCAAGAATCAGTGGACGCTTGATGGATTCTATAACTATAGAATAATGCTTTGATAAATATAGCGTGGGAATTCTTTTACAGTAAGTGTAAGACCCAAATGATTAATCTCTTTGAGTACTAAATAATTAGGGCTGAGCTTTGATAAACTTGATAAAGTAGTTGGAAGCATTTGCCGTCGGATTAAAGGGTGTGGAAATGCGATTTCTAAATCATTTTACAGGATTGTACATTATGAAATACGTGGTCTGGTTGAGTGTGGCTATACGTGTGTAATGCCCAGCTTTTTGGGTGTGGGTGTTTTTCACAACAGGGTAACCAAATACGCGTTTGACCATTCCCTCATTATAATGCCTTTGATTTAAGGAATGTCTTCTTGGTCATAAACAGTTCTGGAGGAAACGTATTCTGAGTTCAGCGTTGCCTCTTTTGAAGCAAAAAGGAGAAATGCTATCCCAAGATGGTACATGCTGCCCTTGCCTTTTTAATTACAACTGAGATATGGCAGTAGTTTGCTTTAACCATGTTTTTTCCAAAGGAAGTTGCTGCCATATAAATCAAGACGTCGTTTTAATTTGAATACTTTTAACTGTTGAATCCTACCCATTAATTGATTTAAGTACTTTCACCGTACTTTTCTGGGGCTTGCAAGATGCTTCTTGGGCTGCACAGTGAGACTGTTACCAGCCCATTGAGGTTAGCTATATTTAGATATAGGTATTTAATAGCATTTCAGCCACTCAAAACATGTAGCCAGATGGCCAGGGAAAATATTTCATGAAAATGTTCTGATTGGTATGAAAAACAAATGTAAACTGTCAAGTTGTTGAAATCTGGCACCTTCCAAATATTGATATTTTGGTCCCACGGGTTTTGGAAGAGACGGCTTTTCCATCTTTTGTTTAAATCCCTACCAAGCATAATATGCTGAAACGTTGGCTCAGAGTGCTGCTATTCCTCCTGTGCATAAAGCCATTGCTTTACCTCCTAGGTGTTTGTCACTAAGATGATAGCAGTTTTTGCATTGCAAGAGGCCTGGCAGAATAGCTAATTATCACCCAGGGTGTCTTGAGGAAAAGCTCCCAGTGTATCCGGAAGTAGGCTTCTTCAACAGCACGTAGCTACTCAGGAAACCTTTTTATTTTTAACTAGCAGCTATTTTGGAGATGTTGGAAAATCCTGACTGAGCTTGATTATTTTGTCAGCAATGGGCAGTGCCTGTCAGTAGATAATTTCTCTGGGGTGTGTGTGTATGAAAAGATGCCAGAAAATAAGCAAAATTTTATTACAAATACTGCTCTATTTTGTTTACTGTTTTGACAAAAAGAGTTTTGGCTATATTGTTGCAGTTCTATCTAGGGTGTGATTTCAGTCACAAGTTTGGAAGCTCTGGACATTTTCTTGATAATCCCATTTCTGGGGGTTTGGGGGGGGTGTCAGGTGTTATTTACAGATCCTATTTGATCAAGCATATCATAACCAAAATTTTGCCATACAAAATTTTTGAGTTACTCATTGCTATCTTAATTCACCAGTTTGTAAACTTCATACTTGGGCTGAAATGCAGGCTTGCTTTAAAAAAGAGAAATTAAAAGTCCTAAATCAGCTTATTAGAGTTGATATTTAAATGAGCACTCTTTTAAAATATTTTTTTATTAGCAGTGCTGGAGGAAAAACAATGAGGAAACTGCTCATCTAGTGATTCCATTTCAGGTAAAACCTGTTGCTGTTATCCAAACCTCTTACTAGCCTTTAGTGGACCTTCAGAGCAGATTTGAGACCTTGCTATAGAGAGTAACTATGGAACATTTCAGAGGCTGTGCACATCTAAATACCAGTTGTTCAGAGAGAGAGAGAGAGAGAGAGATGGCCATTATGTTCTCTTTATCACCATCTGAAAGCCGTTGTGAGAAATAGTTGCACTCTGTGGATCAGCCCATTCTTGCCTTTGATCTTTTTCCCATAAAAAAAATAAAGCTTGAGATGATTGTTGCTAGTGAAAAGGAGCTCACTTGGCCTTTGTTTGTTTGCTTCTTGCAGAAATGAGTCGTCAGACTGCCACAGCACTTCCTACAGGTACCTCGAAGTGTACACCGTCCCAAAGGGTACCTGCCTTGACGGGCACCACCGCTTCCAACAATGACTTGGCCAGCCTCTTTGAGTGTCCCGTCTGTTTTGACTATGTGCTGCCACCTATCCTCCAGTGCCAAAGCGGCCATCTTGTTTGTAGCAACTGTCGCCCTAAGCTCACCTGTTGTCCGACCTGCCGAGGACCCTTGGGCTCCATTCGGAATTTGGCGATGGAAAAAGTGGCCAACTCCGTACTGTTTCCTTGTAAATACGCCTCCTCTGGCTGCGAGATAACCTTGCCGCACACCGAGAAAGCCGACCACGAAGAGCTTTGCGAATTTAGGCCTTACTCTTGCCCATGCCCAGGGGCTTCTTGTAAGTGGCAAGGCTCTCTGGATGCGGTCATGCCACACCTCATGCACCAGCATAAATCAATAACGACGCTACAGGGGGAAGATATTGTTTTCCTTGCTACAGACATTAACCTTCCCGGAGCTGTTGACTGGGTTATGATGCAGTCTTGTTTTGGCTTTCACTTCATGTTAGTCCTGGAGAAACAGGAGAAATACGACGGTCACCAGCAGTTCTTTGCCATCGTACAGTTGATAGGCACACGGAAACAAGCTGAAAACTTTGCTTACCGCCTCGAGCTGAACGGCCACAGGCGGCGATTGACTTGGGAAGCCACTCCGCGATCGATCCACGAGGGAATCGCCACGGCCATCATGAATAGTGACTGCTTAGTCTTTGACACCAGCATCGCACAGCTTTTTGCCGAGAATGGCAACTTAGGTATTAATGTGACAATTTCAATGTGCTGAAAACCCAATCTGACATTTTCAGGGCCAGTGTCTAAAAAAAATAATAATAATAGTAATCACCTCAATCCAATCCGCTGCATTCAGTTTCGCAGAAACCGTGGTAAACATCTGACTGCTAGGTGTGAACAATTGGGAGGGAGAGGCTAGCATAAATGAAGGTACCTTAATGGGAAGACTGTTCAGGTGCAGGTAACAGTTGCATGTAATAACACTAATATATTTAAATGAGTCAGCAGTAAACCACTGAAAATACATATATATATATATATATATGTGCGTGTGTGTGTATATATATATATATAAATATATTATATTATATATATATACCCAAAATGGGCATCCTTTTGTATTAAGAATTGATTCTATGAAAAGTGCTGTAAAATAATTCTAAACTTCTTTGTAGGTTAATTGTACTTTTGAAAAGGATACCGTTTTGTGTTTCATTTGTGTTTCTTTTGACTGACAAGCCATGCAAAGCGGTCTGGGGATTGGCCGCTGTTTCTCCCGTTCCTTCCTCTTCTCCCTTGCTTTTTTTCTTCTTCCCAACTCACTACATAGTATTGCTGCTGTTCTTGTATAAATTTTCTGTGTATTTGCTAATTTTTATTAACTTCTAGTTTTTCATTAAATAAATGATTTTTCTTTCCTGTGATTCAGGTTTTAATTCTGTTTCCTTTTTGTTTTTTTGGGACCTTTGCAAATAACTTATGGATGTCATCTAATGCGCAGCAAAATTGATTTTGGCTAAAGGTAGACTTCCATATATTGGTAATATTTGGGGGTGCTGTTTTGCCCCTACAGTTATACAACTTGAAGACTAGAGACACCATTAGACAAATTCAAAAAAAGGCTTCTTTTAGCTTGTAGATATCATTACATTTTGATTTCAAACTTAATTTTGAATAAGTTGTTTCATAACATTCTTTTAATTTATTTTAAGTTTAGTGGGGAAATTCAGGCCAATTTAAAAAAAAGATCTTGAAACATTTTGAGGTCATTCTTGTATTAATTAGTTGTGCGCTACAAGAAGGCATAGTTTACAGTATTTGTAACTATAAATATAGGCCATTTGTTTAAAGGAGACAGTTGAAATAAGCTGTTTGGTCTTTTTTAAAATTCTGTCATTAAAAGAATTTCTGGCAAACTGAAATCTGCTTAAGTGATGTTGGCTGTTTTGTTTGGGTTTTTGTTTTGGCAATACTGGAATAAAAGCAAACTAAAATGGAATTATTCCTTGCAGTTGCACCATTAATGCCAGGGGTCCTTGCAGCAGAATCATTTTGTGCCAAGGATCTTCCTCTAGCAGGCTATTCTCTGAATGCTGATCTGCCTAACTTCCTTTGAGGCATTTGTAAATGGGAATCAACATCCAGGAGAAATGTGAGGTGTGTTCTCTCATATATTTTGTATTTGTTCCTAGAAGCCATGCCTATTAGCACCTATCGCACCAATACATTGTTTTTAAAGTTATCCAAGGTGGGGGGAAAGATCAGACAACTAAAGTAATTGTCAATGGTTCTTTTAACAGCAAACAAGATTTTAGGCAAGAGGGAAGGAAACAAGGAGTGAATGGGAAAGTGCTGTTCACAGTAATCCTTGACTTACAACCATAATTGAGCCTGGCAGTTTGGTCGCAACTCAAGTCACCATGTGACTGGTCTCGATTTTACAACCATTTTTATAATGGTCGCTGTGGCCATTGAGCAAATCAAACGGTCGTAAGCCCAGCTCGTCCAACTGAACATATTTTTTTTGCCAGAAAATAGAAAAATGCAATCACGTCCCAGAGATACTGCAACTGGTTATAAATGTGAACCAGTTGCCAAGCACCCAAAATACAATCACGCGACTGTGGGGGGAGCTGCAGCAATCATTAACTTGGAGGATGGATTGTTAAGAAACTTTTTTCCAAGATAAGTCTTAACTCTGGTTGTTAAGTGACCAGCTATAAGTCAACAACTATCAGTATGAGCTTTAGGCTACTGGATAGAGATTAGCAAGGCATGTCGAGCCTCTAGTTTATTAGGAATGTCTGGATACACCTTGACATCATATAGTTAGGGAAAGTTTTTGTTTCTGGTTCATATCATGCCTTGGCTGCAAGGGATAGTATGAGCTCCAGGTGTGTTAATAAACAAGTTGCATAAATTGAGATCTGCTTAATGACATTTGACCGTAGTACTAGCCAGTTTTGACTTCAAAATAGGCAGCTGAGTTTTAAGGACCTATGCTTGCCATTAAGCCTTTTGTTTAAGGAGATGCAAGGCATGCACGAGTAAGATATGCTCAAATAAATGATCTTTATATATCATTTGACTTTGAATATTTCCCCTTTTTAATTCGCGAAACTGCATAAAGTAGAACAAAACTATCATATGCATTTTTAGATGCCCACTGAATGCTCTCCAAGGGTACATGCCTAGAGGAAAATTGTCAATTTTTTAAAGAAGTACTGCAGGGCCGGGATGATTTCACAAGCTTATTTCAGTCATTCTTTTGAGTCAGCAATTCTCTCAGGGCAGCAGTGAAAAGGCAGCTGGACGTGCGCCCAAACATTTAGCTGTTTTTTTTTGCAGATGATATTTACGAACCCACCTTGAGTTGTGCAGTACAGCTACAGCAACAATACTTAACAAAACTATTGAACTCTTCTGTTAGTCTTGACAAAGTATATCGATTATTATTCTGCCCTTTTGCACGTCTGTCTGTACTTCTCTATGGACTCTAGGTGTGAACTGCCAGAGATTACCATAAAAACTTGGTTCAAGAATGGAGTATGGAAGTATTACCATAGAGGTGTGTGAAGGTTATTGGAGACAAAGATGTAATGGGAGAAGTAGATTAATCCAGAAACTTCTAAAGGCTAGCCTTGTGCAGTCTTGTTGTCCTTGAAGGACCTGGATGCTTTTTATCTGTGTGGGAGTGAAATATTTCCTTCATTCTGAATTGGCTTATTCTAGGCAGTATGTCTAATAAAATTATGAGAGAAAGGAAATAGTTATTTACCATCGTGAACCCTCAACAGCAATTAACTGACCAGGTCTTGAAATACCAAATAAGTAGGAATGAGTTTGTGATGCTAGAGGGGAAAAAATAGTTGCAATTTTTCCAGCGGCTTGAGAGAAATAACTGCATGCATATTTTTTTTCAGAATTGTTTTGCAAATATCTTTTGAGGAAAAACCTCTATATGCAAATGTCTGATTGATAATCAATCCTGAGGGTTCTTGAACGTATGAAATTGGGAGGAGTTCCTTGGCAATAGGGTCTGTTCCACTTATTTGGCTTGTACGAGTGGTCCTCAATTTATAACAATCCGCTTAGTGACCGAAGTTGTAACGGCACTGGAAAAAGTGACTTAGGACCATTTTTCACACTTAACAACCATTGCGGCATCCCCAAGGTCATGTGGTCCAAATTCAGCCACTTGGCCTCTGACTCGTATTTATGACAGTTGCAGTGTCCCGGGGGGGGCACGTGATCCTCTTTTGCGACCTTCTGACAAAGTCAGTAAGGAAGCCAGATTCGCTTAAGAACCGTGTTGCTAACTTAACAGCTGCAGTGACTCACTGAACAACTGTTAACAAGAAAGGTCGTAAAACGAAGCAAAGTTCACTTAACAAGTGCCTCACTTGGCAACAGGAATTTTGGGCACAATTGTGATCAAAAGTCGGGGACTACCTGCATTTTAAGCAGCCTGAAAGCCGGAGGGGATATTGTGCGATAGGTGACCGATATGCGCCTTGGATCTTGGGGAAGCCTTGCTGGCTCTGCTGTCTTCTCGAGCTGGCAAAACGTGCTTTGAAGTTTTAACCCAATGATGTATTGGCAAAGAAATGTTACTGTAGAGTTGGGAGTCGCTTCCTTTCACAAGCAAAATGTTATGGAAAGATAAGTTGCTGAGCTTCCCATCCAGCACAGCCCAGGATGTATTTGCAGGATTTTTCTCAGATGTCATCGGACTGGTTGGGAGGAGGACAAAAGGTTGCATTCTTTAGCTGTGACACTGGGAGGGTATAAATTCCCACAAGATTTGCACCGCAGGATTGAAGGGAGGAGGAAATCTGTTGTAGATCAGGCCACTGCTGAGCCGGGAAGATCTACTCTAAACAAATACCGGTAAAGTAGGATTTAAGAATGATATCAGAAAAGGCAGGAGACAGTGTGGCGAGTGATATGTCCGAGAGATAAGCTACTGCTGTATTTGAGAAAATGTCTCTCCTCTAACATCTGATAAGAAGGAAATTTAAGACTATGGTAATCAATAGGAAGCTGTCCACCTCTAAATTAGGGGCTGTTTTAAAACAGCCTGGAATAATGCGGCTTGCGCAGCAAAACCTGGGTCCTGAAGTTCTTTCCCAAAAGGAAACTCCAGCAAAATGGGCTATTTCTGCATTTTAAAGCGGCTTCCTGAAAATGAGGTCCATCCGGTCTTCCCCCAAGTTAACCTACCTTTTTCACAAGCTGCTCCCCTCTCATGCTAACCTTTTCATGACTTTTCAATATAAAAAAAAAAGTGGCTGGCACTTCCAAAGCCTTCACTCTCCCAGTTGCAGTAAGTCTTTCTGCGGATAGCAAGCGCAAATGGCCACTGAGGAGAAAAAAGACGTTTCTGAAAACTTGAGAATGGGAACAGATGTGACTAGCAGACATGCAATGGGGTCACGCCAGAAAAGTGGAAAACAATGAGGAGGAGGAGGAGGAGGAGGAAATTGTTTACTCAAGTCCTACAGCTATCAAGGAGGAACAGTCACTGGTGGTTGAGGCTTAACACATCTATTTTAATAAGGGAAGAATCTATTCTGAAATTGCAGCCTGCTGTATTGTCCGTGACTGTTGCCTGTTTGAGGGGTGGGGTGGGGGGATGGGGGTGGGAATCAGCAAAACAGATGATAGCTTCCAGTTCCAAAATCTCTCCTACCTTCTATCGTTTGGAGCAATGTTTCCCAACCTTGACCATTTTAAGATGTGTGGACTCCCAGAATGCTACAGCCAGCTGGGAATTAAAAGTCCACGACACCTTAACATGGCCTAAGTTGGTCTCAGAGCAGTTCTCAAAGCTGCAACATTCACAAAAAAGGAGAAACCTGTTTTGATTGGAATAGAAAACGGTAAAGAACTTAAGTGTCATGAGCTATAGATTATACGGTAATTTGGAGATGACTTCGTCGCTAGGCTACAACAAAGTCTTCATTTAGGCCTACGTGCTACATCCTAATCTTGCTCAAATCCAGGGCGTCTCAAAGATGGCTTTTTCAAAAGGCAACTGGATTTTCTGACTGAACTGAAGAAGCTTCTTGGATGAGAAGCGAAACGTCTTCAAGGGAAAAAAAACGAAGTCCAGTTGCCTTTTGAAAAAGCACCCTTGGGACAACCCTGGCCTGGAGGACTGAGAATCGCCACAAGACACTCGTATCCCAAAGTCTTTGTTTCCATGTAAGTGCTGTGGACTTTGGCTGGTTCTTCATGAATCCTCAAATTCATTTCAAATAGAACTTCTGCCTTCAAAACCTCTAAAAAACACTTAAGGCAGTTGGCTTCTTTTGGGTGCAAAGCTTTTGGACCATTTTTGTTTTGGAGAGTGGGTGAAAAATGAATAGCAGCTGGGTTCTCTCAATGCCTCTTGTTTTGCAAGCCAGCACATTTTTCTGTAGGTTTTGATATATTGACAAAATAAAGGGTGTGCCAAATGGTACACACACACACACACACACACACACACACTGGCCCAACCGGTACCACTTGAATCTGGCACTGATCAAGTAACCAAATGAGATGAAGAGGCAAGGATACTGGGAGGCTGTCTGTGACCAGAATAGACTTGCAGGGCTAGCATGGGTCCCGAACAGCTGAAAGAGCAATAAATAAAATGCAGTGGAAAAATGATCCAGCAGTTAAAGCAGATTGCTTGTAGGGCATGTTAGAAGAATACATATAATTCTACACTAATTCTGGTGATACACACAGTGATATAATTAACGGTAGTGCTGTTTCTGTTTCTACTTGCTTTATTTGAACGGTGACCTACAGCCTTGTAAGATTGTAAAGTTGCTCAGATTTGCAGCCGGGAAAAAATTTAGTGGGTTGGGATAAGATCTGATTTAAACTAATTACAAAGAACTCTGTGCACAGTGCCGGTTGCTGAGTTGTGTTCATCTGATTAGTACCTCACGGAGGAGGCCCAGTGAGTGTGCCCCCGCCCCCCGAGATGGAACTTAATAGCGTGTAATAGCATAATATAATTTATTAACCTATTTTGTACTACTAGGTTTTGGCTAGGTTCCCTACGTGTATTAAAGCATCCTAAAAACGGATCTAAATCTTGCAAAAGTATACTGATGAATGTATCCTCAGAAAGTGTGCCCTACAAATATGACAATGTGCCATTGAGCCAATGTCAACTTTCAGCAGCTATCTATATAGATTTTCTCCACAAAAACAAAACAAACAACAAAAAAACGATTAAACAAAATGAGGCCGAAATCAAATGTTCACATTGGAAGAGGGCACTTGCTCATAAGATTCAACGATACGTTTGCTGGTGCATTACAAAGAAGAGTTTTCTCTGTGTCACATTTTACAGAACTGCTGCTCGTTCGGGAAAAAGACCTGTTTTCACCGATGCCTGTTGTCAATCAACCAGCGTTTCAAGGCAGTTTACCGTTATCTGCGCCGAGAAGGCTAAAAACATCTAAGGAGCTAAATATTCCGTAGCTCTGTGCACTGTCATGGAATGTGTGGCTGGACTCCCGAGGGAATCTTTCCAACAAGCACGGAAAGGAAGTTTATTTATTTATTTATTTTAATTCCATTTTATATCCCGCCCTTCTCCGAAGACTCAGGGCGGCTTACAAACTTAGCAGTTGTTTCTTGCAAATCTGTAACGCGCCTGAACTTCGGTAAATAAACCACGGTCTACGCTGACAAAAATTAAACTTTCAACAAAGCATTAAATAGCAGCGTTTCCCTGAAAGAAACCAGCGGCTTCTTTGCTCACCCACAATTATTAATTTTCACGAGTTTAGAAGCAGCAGCTGTGGCAGGAACTAAGAAACTCCATTCAGACATCATTGCAAAGAATTTAATGCCACTGTCTAATCCGGGATGTTTGGCATTGGCCGGTCAGTTTTTGCACATTTAGACTTTCTTGAGTATATTTTCCCTGCATTGGCACTATAGCTGGAGGGAGGGAGGCCTTTGCAGTGCTTCTTCCTTTAGAGCAGGGGTAGGCAACCTCGGCTCTTTTATGATTCGTGGACTTCAATTATGCTATGCTGGCTCAGGAATTCTGGGAATTGAAGTCCACGAGTCATAAAAGAGCTGAGGTTGCCTACCGTTGCTTTAGAGGAAAGGAGAAAGCTCTGCCTGGCAACAACAGTAATTTGACTAGAACTCTGACGTTCCAGGAGAAAAAAAAGGAAAAAAATCTCTATATTCATTCACTGAATTTACGTGAACGGGGAAGGAAAAAAAAAAAGCTTTCACGAAGGCTGATGTGCTTAGCTACTTAGCTATTCTGTCCATGTGTAAATCTATCTCTTAATAGCATTGGGAAATAATCATCATGAAGAGTTTTTTTAAGCATCCAGATCTATCTCTGCAGAATTATCCCCACTAATGCAGCGTGGGGCCAATCGGAAGCAGCAGCAGGAGTTGTCACTGTTCCCTTAAAAATAATCCTTTCCTTCTGAAACAACAACAAGAACAAATAAACCCTAATGTCAGGTACTCTGCTATTGCTCCCTTAACTCACACTTGCGTTTACAGGCTGCTAGGTTAATGCTAGGTTTATATTCCGATCTGTTGGTCAACTTCATCCCCACTTGCTTAGAGTTTGCTATTCAAGTGATCAAGCCCGGCCTTGGTGGAAAATCCCCCCTCAAAAGCGGCGTTGAGGACATCATCCAGGGTGCTGGCCATCACAAAATTGAGATCCTGCCGTACGTTGGCTGGGATTTCTTCAAGGTCCTTTTCGTTCCTTTGAGGAATGATGACTCTCTTCAGGCCAGCTCTGTGCACAGCTAGGACTTTGTCTTTTATTCCGCCGACCTATGAAGAGCACAAAATAGGGAGAATCAGAACGAGAGAGAGAGAGAGAGAGAAAGAAAGAAAAAGAAAGAAAGAAAGAAAGAAAGAAAGAAAGAAAGAAAGAAAGAAAGAGAAAGAAAGAAAGAAAGAAAGAAAGAAAGAAAGAAAGAAAGAAAGAAAGAAAGAAAGAAAGAAAGAAAGAAAGAAAGAAAGAAAGAACGGAGGCCTTTCCAGCAAGGAAGGAGCCATTTGGGTACCTGTGTCAGGAGGAGGCACATTGTGTTCCCAATCTGGGTCATTCTTGCGTGTTAACTGAATTATAAACTAGGTTCGGGACAGCAGCTGCAACCTTATTCTAGCTCAAAAGAAAAAGCACAACAGCCTCCTACTGGGTGGCATGATGGGAACCCAACAGGGATGGGGGGGGGGGTGTCCCTGAAATCCAAGAACCTTTGATAAACGGAGTTTATGGGAGGAAAGTTAGGACGCATAACAAAGGAACTCGGGCAACTCTTGTGTTTCCGTAGGAAGCTACGGATATAAATACAACAGGCAAATCCTTTGGGTGCCCTTTTGTCTTGCACATCCTAGTTAATGGGGAGGGGGGCTCAGTTTCCACTCTTCTGAGTTTGGGCCAACAGTTGGGTCTGTTAGCAAACTCTTTTGATCAGACTGTGTAAGAACTAACTCTTGCAAGAAGATGCTACTTTGTTTGGGATGTGTGTGTGTGTGTATGTGTGTGTGTATTTATTTATTTATTTATTTATTTATTTATTTATTTATTTTTTATTTATTTATTTGATTTGATTTGATTTGATTTGATTTGTATACTGCCCTTCTCCCGAAGGACTCAGGGCGGTGAACAGGGACATAAATATCAAAATGTCCAAATACAGAAATTGAAAACAAATTAAACCCTAGTGCCCAAATGCAGAAGATAAATTACATTTAAACAATAATTAAAACAAAAACCCATCAGACCAGGCCGGATTGTTTATGTATATGCATATGCATATGTATATGTATATGTATATGTATATGTATATGTATATGTATATGTATATGTATATGTATATGTATATATAAAGAACATGCTGGCCAGGGAATTCTGGGAGCTGATGTCAGCATTATCAAGGTTCAGAAACGCTGCTCTAGAGTAATGTCAGGAAGCGCTTCACTTATTCATATATATTTAGCCACTTACCTCACACAAAGTGACAGAAAACCGAAACATTTCCAGAAACACACATCAACCTATGAAATAACTGAAAGAGCCTATTTCAAATCGTAAATGGGCTTAGCTGATGGGAGAGAGAGAATTTTAGCGCGTGCCAATGCTGAAGAATATAATTCTGCTCACTCAGGGAAATCTTCCATCCTAAGGAACGATTTCTTTGAGAAATGCCAGGATTTGAAACACCTCACTTATTTGAGAAAACTTTCCATCCTGAGATGGGCATGCCAGTTAATTACAAGAAACCACCTCTTTGGTGTGGTTCATTAAGGACCTGGGAAGATGCTACAGACCACATCCAGATCTTTCTAAGGCAAGCTAATTTTCTAATAAACCCTCCAGTACTGCCTGCACAGGTTTCTTTATCCTTTTAAACAGCGAGGCCAGGAATTGAGCGTGAGGTTTTTGGAATGCAAAGCACAGCCCCTAACCCTGGACTGTAGTCCTTTTGCGCGGGACCATTTCAAAGTAGTAGATTAGAGGGAAGGTTAAAACGAAGGCCGTTTTGCTTCGATAATAAAGGCTCTGGTAAGAAGTATTAATTTCAGAGAGGCAGAAACCGTCAGCAAGCAAGTTAAGCCAGTAGACGCCACCACCTTTAGCTTTGCAAACACATTTCACGGTATTCAGTTACTGTGCTAAGCCATGTCTGAATGAATCACAATTGACTTCAGTTGATGGGGCAAGGAAAGCCCAAACTAACAAGCTTATGCCTTAATATGCTAAGTAAAGCTGGTTATGAAATGGCCCATTACTGGTTGGGAGCTGGTTGGCTACCTTCAGTTTTATCAGTTGTTCAGGGGGATGGCTAAATTTGGTTGATAGGTAGGTTATATGTAAAGGTAAAGGTAAAGGTTCCCCCGCACATGCGTGCTAGTCGTTTCCGATTCTAGGGGCCGGTGCTCATCTCCGTTTCAAAGTCGAAGAGCCAGCGCTTGTCCAAGGACGTCTCCATGGTCATGTGGCCGGCATGACTAGACACCAAAGGCGCACGGAGCGCTGTTAGCTTCCCACCATGGTGGTCCCTATTTTTCTACTTGCATTTTTATGTGCTTTCGAACTGCTAGGTAGGCAGGAGCTGGGACGAGTAACAGGCGCTCACTCTGTTACGCGGCACTCGGGATTTGACCCGCCAAACTGCCGACCTTCTGATCGACAAGCTCAGCGTCCTAACCCACTGAGCCACCGCGTCCCTTAGGTTATATATACATATATACATATACATACACACACACATACATATATGTGTGTGTACGTATATGTATACCTATATATATGTAGAGATATGGGGGTATATGTATGTGTGTGCACGTGTGTGTATATATATACATATACATATACATACACATACACACACACACACACACACACACACACACACACACATATATATATATATATATGAGAAAGAGAGAGGGGGAGAGAGGGGGGGAGCTACATAGACAGACAGACAGACATAGATGATATAGATAGATAGATAGATAGATAGATAGATAGATAGATAGATAGATAGATAAGATAGATAAGATAGATATAGACAGACAGACAGATAGATATAGACAGACAGACAGATAGATATAGACAGACAGACAGATCTAAGAGGGAAACAGGAAAGAAGCAATTATCTGCCTGTTTCTAAGCAGGTCTTTCTCTGCAGCAAGTTATTGGCTGCCTAGCTGTAATCCATACTCATGCCAAGCGTTCTCTCTCTAGATAAAGATACAAACCATATGCCACACATTTCTAAAAAAAAAAACCTTGATATTTTTCCATCGCCCGTTCCAGGTTTGTGATAAAAACACCACACATTCTCATTCTGAAAGGAGGTCCATTTTAATTAAGAAAATCTAGATGTTTATCCGTACCGCCATTATTTTCAGCCCCAATGCATCTGATGAATTAGAAGACTGCTGGGGTCATCAAGATGGGAACAGAGAAAGGAATTCCTTCCTTAACAGGCCCCTGACCTTAAAAGCGACAATGTCACCAGAGCGTCCAGTTAACCATCATCTGACAACTTTAACCCTGCAGTTGCAAGTAACCGCCCTGATCTGCTCTTCTCCCATCTTGCAATTGCCATCAGGTTTACTCTTAACGCAAAGGAGCTGTACAAAATCTAGTCTGCAGGACGTGGTGGCCCAGCCCTGCAAAGCAGAGATCTAATAACAGAAGATTTCAGAAAACTGTCTAAGAAATAAACCTGGCCAGGGATAGGTTGTCTTAGAAATAAAGAAGGAAAAATGGGAGCCGATTCGGGAGTGGGGGGGGGGGGGGAGAGAGAGTAAAAGCTTTAACAATCACGATCTCTAAACAATACTTACTGGAAGAACAAGTCCTCTTAGTGTAATTTCCCCAGTCATGGCTACATCTGAACGCACCAGCCGCCCACTGAAGAGAGAGGCAAGGCAGGTTACTATGGTAACGCCTGCAGATGGTCCATCTTTTGTGACAGCTCCAGCTGGGAAGTGCAGATGGATGTCTGTGTTGTCAAGGAGATCAAAACTTCCAGAAGCTTTCAGGAAGAGAAAGGAAGGATTTGCAGATTGGTGCTAGGCCGGTCTTTGTTCTAAAAATAAATTTTAAAAAACCACCCCGGGGCGCTGGAAGACTTGAATTCCTAACATGTTTCCATTTGGGAAGAAATCCGTATTTGAAAGCAGGAGGAGTGCCGGGGAAGGGAGGCGTGGGGTGTGTGTGTGAAAAACACCTGCATCAATATAGACTTTTAGCCTTTAGAAAAGGGGGGGGGGAAGATATCCTGCCCTAGATGAAGATTAGATTACATTAATGGCAGAAGGAAGCTTGTCTGCTGTGAGGATGCACGCTAATGAACCCTAACTCAAAACAAAGAAGATATTTTTTTAATCCTTCAAAGAGACCAAAAAAATTATTTATTTATTAAACCTATTCACCACCTACATTGCTGTCACGTGACTCTGGCTTACAATCAGATAAAGCTATTGTATAAAACTTAAAAAGAGCAAGCAATGAAGCACTAATTACATCAAAATTAACCACGGCAATAGTAATAGCACTGAAGACTTATATACCGCTTCCCAGGGCTTTACAGCCCTCGCTAAGCGGTTTACAGAGTCAGCCTATTTGCCCCCAGCAATCTGGATCCTCATTTTATCGACCTCGGAAGGATGCAAGACCGAGTCAACCGTGAGCCCGTCAGGATCGAACTCTTGGCAGTGGACAGGGTCAGACTGCAATATTGCATTCTAACCCCTGCGCCACCACAGCAAGAAATTAATATTATTAAACCTATCTGCCACCAATCTTGCCATAAAGGTAAAGGTAAAGGTTCCCCCGCACAAGCGTGCTAGTCGTTTCCAACTCTAGGGGCCGGTGCTCATCTCTGTTTCAAAGCTGAAGAGCCAGCGCTTGTCCGAGGACGACTCCGTGGTCATGTGGCTGGCATGACTAGACGCCAAAGGCGCACGGAATGCTGTTACCTTCCCAACGTAGTGGTCCCTATTTTTCTACTTGCATTTTTACGTGCTTTCGAACTGCTAGGTTGGCAGAAGCTGGGATGAGTAACAGGCACTCACTCTGTTAGGTGGCACTTGAGATTCAACCCGCCAAACTGCTGACCTTCTGATCGACAAGCTCAGCGTCCTAACCCACTGAGCCACTGCGTCCCTTAACCTTGCCATAAGGCTACTCTAAGAGCTTACAACAAGCTTATGGGGGGTATCTTAGAAATAGCTAAGATAGAGGAGGGGGTATATAATAGAGTGGAGGTGAGGTCTTCTAATTAATCCAAGAACCACTTAAGATGATGTGTCCCTATCCAGGCTCCAGGCCGACTGGCACAGCCAGTTTTTAAGATCTTTACAGGAAGGCCAAGAGGGTGGGATATGGCTATTCCAGAGGATGGGCATCACGGCAGAAAAGGCTCTTCTTCTGGACCCTACCTGCCCAAATTCCTTGGCCGAGGGATATGCCACTTCTGCCAGTGTGAGTGGGGCAAGCCTATCCCATTGGGGGTGAGACAGTTCCTCAGGTAGCCTGCTTCTTTGCTGCTCAATCTTTCCAGTCATATTATATTTTATATGTTCTACTCGTTGTGATTTAAGTAATCAGAAGATTACTCCGCCTTTGCTAGTCAGTACGTTGATGTTAACCGAACGCACATGCTTTGCCCACGTCAGCCACAACTTCCTCCCACCATTGTTGATGTTGCATCCCAAGCAAAGAAGTGTGATTGTTGAATGACTGGTCTACGGATCAACCGCGAGACCTGGGTTGGCCTCGGCCTTCTGTACCGTTGGTCAGCTGGTATCTCTTTGCGTTGCTCCGCAGCCAGCTGATGGCAAGGTGGGCCGATTCCTTCATGACGTCCCCCAACTGTCCGGTCAAGGTCAACTGGCCTTCCCCATCCATCCGACTGGCTTCCACAAACATGATCTCTCCGCCTAAGGGCGTCCAAGCCAAGCCAATGGCTACGCCTGGTTGATTCAGCCGCTCCGACACCTGGAAGCAAAGAGAGGCAAAAGACGTTCACAAGTCATCCTTCATCTGATCTGCACCTGGAGTTAAGCTTGGAAGGAATTCTTGGGTACAGAAGTGGCCAAAATTTGAAATGCTAAGCTATTTGCTTTGCCATACTCGTAACAAAATACAGCAGTCTTCCAGGCTAGGTAGAATTACACCTCACTTGTTCTTAATAGTGACCATTCGAAGGCACAACAGCACTGAGTTATGACTGTTTTTCACATTTACGACCGTTGCAGCATCCCCAGTCACGTGATCGAAACTCAGCTGCTTGGCAACTGACTCATATTTAAGACGGCTGCAGTGTCCCAGGGTGACATGATCCCCCTTTGCAGCCTTCTGTCGAGCAAAACCAATGGGGGAGCCAGATTAACTTAACAACAGGGTCGCTAACGTAACAACCGCGGCGATTCGCTTAAGAACTCTGGCGAGAAAAGGTCATAGAGTGGGGCAAAATTCACTTAACAAGAGTCTCAACTTAGTAAAGGAAACTGTCATAAGTGTCTACCTGCGGTTTGAATATAATTCATGCCGGTTTTAAACTTGAAAGCGCTGTGCAATTTGGGATATAGACTATAAAAGACAGCTCACCCCACTCCATCTAATCCAACTGCAGCCGTATTTGAAGGTCCCTCTCCAGATGCTGCCACCTCATTTTGCTATGAAGATAGCAATTAAAAAGGACCTTTTCAATTGTAGCTCTTTAATTAGGGTCAAATCTAATTACAGTGTGGATGTAAGCTTGCCAGGGAATCTCAAGGCTGTAGTAATGGAAGAGAGAAGACGACGACAACGCCAGCCCTGGCCCTCGTCTCCACATGGACGTATCCCTATAATTGCCAGAAGTTACGCTCAGCTTAACTCTTTTATCTTTTAATATGCCTAATATATCACTGGTTCAAATTCTGCCACCTTTACAAATCCACTCCCCTCCCCCCCAAGCTTTTATTTCAGAATTCGACTTGACATATTCAGATTGCACGGCTCCTTTCCTTTCCCTACGTGAGGAGAGTTTGATTCCGAAGTGTCCGGTTCTTTTGCAGGAGCTGCACAGAGCACCGGCATTTCCAAGGTTACGGGGGTCTAAGGCAGAGGCCCCCAACCTTTTGGGCACCAGGGACCGGTTCCGTGGAGAGAGGTTTTTCCGCGGCCCGGAGGGGTGTGTGGTTTTGTGTGCTGCCTGCATCTCGTGGATGGGGCTTTGCTTGTTTGCGCGGCCCGGTTGCTGGCATGCCGCAGCCCGGTACCGGTCCATGGACTGGGGGATTCGGGATTCCTGGTCTAAGGTATTCATTTTTCAAATATCTCATCTGGGGGGGGGGAAGGTACTTCCCCTTTCAGAAGGCTAATTGGTTCAATTACTTCAGGTGTTCGCTTTCTTGAGCCGCTTCCTTGAGCCAAGCGCTGACAGGCAAACTGCCCTGGCGGGGTGTAGATTTCCAGCTAGTTATTGATGGCGATGGAGAGGTCAGAGGTGAAAGCTCTCCCAGCCAAGAAAGGAGGAGGCGGAAAAAAAAAGAGAAACAACGAGAGGCCCACTGCAAACTGCAGGAAAGACAAACAGATGGAAGCAAGGAGGAATGTTTCCCATCGAGTCCCAAAAAGAAAAACCGTGGCAGTTAAGCCAGGCCAAAGAAGCGGCTCCAGCACACGTTTTATTTGAGGCTGCTACTGGCCAACGGCCAAGTCAGATGACGTCCGCCTGGATCTGCTTTTAACTCTGCGCTGGTCTATATATATTTCTTGACGATTTAATTGGTGGTTCCAAAGCCCCGGGACCCCTTTAGCCAAAGACCTATACCTTCATGGCGCTATGACAGGTAGTCCTCAACTTACAACATTTATTTAGTGACCATCCAAAGTTACAATAGCACTACAAAAAGTGACTTGGGACCGTTTTTTCACACTGACGACCGTCGCAGCGTCGTCACACGATCAAAATTCAGACTCTTGGCAACTGATTCGTGCTTACGACGGTTGCAGTGTCCTGGGGTCACGTGATTCCCCCTTTGAGACATTCTGACAAGCAAAGTCAACGTGGAAGCCGGGTTCAGTTAAAAACCGTGCTTAACAAGTGCAGTGATTCACTTAACAACTGGGGAAAGAAAAGTTTTAAAGTGGTGGTGAGGGGGGGGGGCAAAACTCACTGAACAGATGTCTCGCTTGGCGACAGAAATTTTGGGCTGAATTGCGGTTGAAATTCGAGGACTACCGGTCTTACGAATCATACATCGGGATTGCAGTTTTCAACGGGCAGCTTTCAGATGTGACCTGAATTGCTTTTACTTCCAGTGCAATCAGGATGCAGTTTTTATTTTCTGACTTTTGTGAGCTTATTGTTGGTGAGGAACGTTTGTCCTTGTCAATTTTTGTGGACAAGATCATCTCGGTTCTAAAATTATCTCCGGAATAAAGGTAAGATCGGCTTCCTTTCGACATAAATCTCAGCACAGCAATTGCTGGCCAAGAACTTTTGAAATGACCCCCCCAACCCCCATGAAATTAGGGCTACAGACTCTCTACCTGGTCTATTCTCTAAGTCTAATTACACTGAATTCTTACAAATACTCAGAGGGGGGAAAAATGGCAGCCACAGCAAAGCCCCAATTGAGACGGAGGTGTGCGGCTTCTCCCAGGCTGTGGGGCATTCTTAATTTCTGAGCGATGGGGAGGACAGGTCAAATGTAATGGAGCGCACGTATTTAATGAAAGAATGAATATGAACTACAACCAGGCATTTAATTATTTCTTTGCACATTCAAAGCAACGATTTAGTAACTGCTGGAGATTTGGGGATTAGGCTGCACCTAAGGTTTTTTATGGTCCAAATGAAGCTGTCAAATTGCTAGGCTCTGCTTTAGCCTTGTAACTGAACATCAAACAAGAGAGATCTGCTGGATAAACTTTCTTTTTGTACCTAAAGGCAATATCGCCCCATTCCTACAATAGACCCAAACTGATAAGAAATAAAGTAGGAATTTTGGTCATGTTGCTACGCTATCATTTTAAGTAAGTAAACAAACATTTCGTTTTGGGCAATAGGTCGATATAATGTGGCTAATCATGAATCCTGCGGTAGCGTAAAAGGGAGAAAATATCCTCTCCAACTATTGCAGTCCTTGACTTACGACCATAACTGAACACAGAAGTATGGCCATAAATTGTGGTGGTCATTAAGTGGGTCACCAGGTGACCATGCCCAATTTTACAACCTGTTTTTGTGATCCTAGTGATAAACACTGTCAAAGATGAGAGCATGAATGATACTGCTGCATTTAAATGAAGGTACAGGATATAGTCAGATCCAAAACTGTAGAATGTGAAATGTAACAGAATAACAGACTTGGAAGGGACCTTGGAGGTCTTCTAGTCCAACCCCATGCACAAGCAGAAGACCCTATATGATTCCAGACAGGTGGCTGTCTGGTCTTTTCTTAAAAGCTTCCAGTGATGAAGTACCTACAACTTCTGGAGGCAAGCTGTTCCACTGATTAATTGCTCTCACTGTTGGGAAATTTTTCCTTAGTTCTAGGTTGCTTCTCTCCTTGGTTAGTTTCCATCCATTGCTTCTTGTCCTGCCTCCAGGCGCTTTGGAAAACAGGTTGACCGCCCACCCCTCTCTACTTTCTGGCAACCCCGGACATATTAGAAGACAGCTATCATGTCCCCCCTAGTCCTTCTTTTTACTAGACTGGTCATACCCAATTCCTGCAACCATTTTTCATATGCTTTAGCCTCCAGTCCCTTCATCAGCTTTGCTGCTCTTCTTTGCACCCTTTCCAGAGTCTCTACATCTTTTTTTTAATAATATGGCGACAGGAACTGGGTGCAGTATTCTTGTTATCAAGCTGTTGTGATTCAGGGTCAGCCTGTGGGTTCGGCACTTGGGTCGGACGATTCAGAGGAGGAGGAGGGGGGTGTTGGAGAGCTTGCTGAGAATAATATTGAGGCTCCGCAGAGCCCTCAGCCAGGCCCCTCCCACCTGGTCACGACGCAGACCCAGCTGTGTGAGCCTGACAGCGTGGATGAAGATGACCCACAGCTGGCCCTGTTCAAGGACGCCCGACGCAGGAGGCAGTCAAGCAGGAGTAAACAGAGGAAGGCAATGGGGCACCTCGGAAGGAGGCAGAAAGAAGCCACGCCTTGAACTGTTTAAAAGGGGAATGCGTGGGAGGGCTGGTTTGCTGAAGGCAACCGTTTGAATAGCTCCTGTTTCATGGTTCGTGTTTGCCCTCTTTGCTCTGTGTTTTTATGTTAATAAATTTGGCAGGCTTAGTTCCAGCCTCTTGCCTTCTTGTAAAAGGGGTTGCCCCTGCCTTTTCTGCAGGGCTGGTAGCAGGCTGGTACAGAACACAAGCATTCTACAAAAAGGCAGTGTCTGCAAATAAATGCATAAACCCAAAATAGAGGCCAGCCTTTTCCCCTCTCGGTGGAACGTCAAGACAAATGGCATCGCATCAACTAATGCCAGATCTTAAAAGTTCCTGCCAAGTGTGATTGTGAAGCTCTCCAATCAGACAAGCGCGCCTTTTCTTCGCCGCTTCTTTAAGCTGTTGGAATCGAGTGCGCTAATAGCTTTCAAGAGCTTCGGAGTCTTAAGGTGCCAATGAGGGGGAAGAGATCCACCTTTGCAAAGGCTCTCCTACCAATCCAAACAACAACGAAGTTGCACCAACCGTGAAGCCGACAAAGGAAAGCAAACCTCCCCAAGCCACAGAAGAAATGAAGAAGTCCTACCTCGTGTTCATACATAGGTGGGCCCAGGATGTCCTTCAAGGCATGGAAGTCAATCAAAATGGGCATTTCAGGGGGCAGAGCTAGGTCAGAGGCGTCGTGGACGGTTTCAGATTTTGGATCTTCTGTGATATGTTCTTTCCAGTCTGGAAGATAGGGTTGTTGTTGTTGTTGTTAATGAAAAGGCAAAAGAAAAGAAAAAGAAAAGAAAAAAAGACATTCTGATGGCAACTCCTAAAGAGAATGACCATATTCCACTGAAGAATGTACAGGTAATCTTCGACTTACAAGAGCTCATTTAGTGTCCGTTCAAAGGTTACAACTGCTCTGGAAAAAGTGGCATATGACAAGTTTTTCACACTGACGACCCTTGCAGCATCCCCAGGGTGACGTGATCAAAATTCAGATCAACTGGTTCACATTTGTGTGGTCCCCTTTGGTGACCTTCGGACAAGCAAAATCAAGGGGGAAGCCAGTTTCACTTAACCACGGTTCCCCTAACTTACCATGTACAAAAATTCAGTTAACAGCTGTGGCAAGAAAGGTCATAACGTGCGGCACTTAACAGATGTCTCACTTAACGACAGAAGTGTTGGACTCAGTTGTGGTGGTAAATGGAGGGCTACCTCTAATAAACCAAAATATGTCTAGTCCTTTGGGTCAGGCATGCAACCTGGACGGGCAAAGATGGTTTAAAACCCTGCAGAATCTAACCTTGACATAAAAAGTTATACTCTATGAAAAGGAATACACTTAGACCAGCTTTTGTTCCAGGCAGTTAAAGGTGGACTGGGCTTCAGATACCACATGAAGCCATGGTTTGTTGAAGAAGCCAGGGTTATGTCTTCCAATCAAGGCAAACTAGCTGCAGGTTCCTTGGCCAGTTTCTGATTTGTTCTCCCTCTCTGCAGAGACCTGCTTTCACTTTGCAATTTTCTAGACTGGATCAAGCCAGGAAGACATAAAAAAACTAACCACAAATAAACCCTGCAGCCCGTCTTCACACACTGGCCTAAACTACAGCACCAGTGGGTAAGTCAACAATAAACTCTGGTTTTAACCTGATTTATTGCCTGCGTATGCACTATTATTACTTCCCTGAGCCTTGTTTGCACATTATGATATTCACGGCCAAAAAACAGGGGGCCGAGCTTCAAACCCTAACCTTGGCCATAATACAATTTCCTTTTATTGTTTTTGGCCTAACGTGACGGCCAAATGGAGAGAAAATGTACTGTCCAATTCTGTTCTTGTTTAGTTCCAATAACTGAATTAATCCCTCGTGAAATAATTTTTGGATGGGTTGTGCCAGGTTGGGAATCTTTTATGGGTTAGGGTTCTCCAAACTTGGCAACCCTAAGATGTGTGGACTTCAACTCCCAGAATCCCCAGGCAGCCTTGATTTGTTGTTGTTAGTTGTGAAGTTGTGTCCGACCCATTGCGACCCCATGGACTACGTCCCTCCAGGCCTTCCTGTTCTCAGCCTTGATTAGTTTATGAGTAACTCAAGGTGGCCAACATCCCGAATACTCCTTCCTTCTCCTATTTTCCCCACAACAACAATCTTGTGAGGTGAGTTGGGCTGAGAGTAACTGTCCAAAGTCGCCCAGCCTGTTTCATACCTAAGGCAGGACTAGAACTCACCATCTCCTGGTGAATGGCCCAAAGTCAACATATCTGCTTTCATGCGTATGGAGGGACTAGAACTCACAGTCTCCTGATGATTGGCCCAGTCACCCACCCAGTTTTCACGCCTAAGGTGAGACTAGAACTCACCATCTCCTGGTGATTGGCCCAAGTCACCCAGTTGGCTTTCATATCTAAGGCAGGACTAGAACTCACCATCTCCTGATTTCTACCTTTGTGCCTTAACCTGGACCTACTGAAGGGTTCAGCAAACCTCTCTTATTTTTGCTGCCTACCCAACTGGAATTGAAGCAAGCTTCGACGAAACACAATCCATGGCTGGTAAGCTGATTCAGCTTGACGGTTGAAGTAGTGCATGTCTCCATGGCAAATTTGATGTTCAAGACAAATCTGATTCACTCCGGCATTGGCCAACTGCAGCCTGCAAGATTCTTCTTCTTCTTCTTCTTCTTCTTCTTCTTCTTCTTCTTCTTCTTCTTCTTCTTCTTCTTCTTCTTCTTCTTCTTCTTCTTCTTCTTTCTTCTTTCTTCTTTCTTCTTTCTTTCTTCTCATTCCTCCTCCTCCTAATTTTTCAAACAAAGGAAAATCCCTTTGCTTGCTTGGAAGAGGAGGATGCGACTCAAACGCCAGCACCAGGCAAAGGGCAAGTCGTCTCCCTGCCCATTTTGTCAGCCTCCCTTTCATTGCTCTGTTTCGCCTGCTGCCCTTTCAGACCACACAAAGGCAGCGTTGGGCCACAGCGTTGGGAGGTAGCTTTTCCTCCAAATGGTCAAAAACAAAGACCAAACCCCCCCCCCAAAACCCTAAAATTTTACGCCATTTGGAAAACATTCCCCCTTGCTGTTCCTTTCCTTGCTGGCAGCAATTTCCAGCTCCAGTTTCCACACTGTAAATAACTTCTTTGCTGAATTTGTGGGTGGGGGGGGGGAAGAGATGCAGAAGACAAAGCTGTCCTTTTGTTCTGCTGCTTAATAGTAAACAAGTCCCTCTAATGTTGCAAGGGAGAAGCTTTAAGCCTCTTCCACTAGTAACCCTAGAAACCTAAAAAAAGAAAAGAAAATGCATCTGAGGCTTTGCAAGGGGATGGGCGTTGACTTGAAGAAGTGGGCTATCAGCATTACAGGTCGTCCAAAATTTATGTTGCTATGCGAAATATTTTTTTAAGTGACTTTTAGCCCATTTTATGGCTTTCCTTGCCAAGGCTGGTAAGTGAATCATTGCATTTGTTAAGGGGCCATCATACCCCACCCCTGACCTAGATGGGGGGGGGGACCCCACAACTTGAAACATACACGCATGGATATATGTATTTTTTTCTGACCGTCCCTAGATTATGGAAAGTTTTCCAATGGCGGCCACTTTCATTTGTCAAACCTGCTTTCAGGAAGGACTTTCTAAGTCTTCCCTCTATGAGCTGGGCCTTTTGATTTAGGATTGAGAATAAATTCAACTCTTTTTTTAATTGCTCAGATTCTTTCTCCTTGGGAAGAAAGGAGGGCTGAGGACAGAAATATGACATCAATAATTAAAGCGGGCTTGAAAAGTTGCTGTTGAAATATATAGCAACAATTATTAGATGTTAATGTAGGCAGAGCCGGTAAAACAAACAGAGGGAAAGGCCAATAAAAATAATTGTGAAAGTTGCAGGCTGACATCTGTTTCTCTCTAAGAATGTGTGAGTCACACAACATCTCTGTTGCCACCCAAAAGAGTCCCATCTTTTATATATATATATATATATATATATATATATATATATATATATATATATATATATATATATATATATATATATATATATATATATATATATATATATATATATATTGAGGTACGAGTTCAAGAGGTTAAAATTTTCTCACATTGCACAGAAACTCTGTAAAAATACACCTCCAAATCTTCATATGGTTACAGAATACGTTCAATGTCTAGCAGGCTTTCCGCCAGACATAAAAATCACTGCGCTAGAATCATGCTAAGTCTGCAGCCAATATAAATATGCCTGAATAATCAGTGAGTTTTAAATCTCAGGTTGTATTAATATGTGTGTGGGAAACACACATAGGCTCAACGTTTTGATCAGAATGGCACTTTTTTCAAGAGAGCTTGTAAAGGTTCCTGAACGCACCTATTGTAAGCGTTGGAACCCATAGATAAAATAACAGATAATTTTCGGTTTGTATGAAACCATACCAATTTCCAGCAATGCTCCTGGGATCAAATCCCAAAAGAAATCAGAATTGGACTTGGAAGGTGTTTGTTTTAGCCCCAAACAAACTTTTATCTTGTGAGGATTGATAGTAAACGGAAGGCGGGGTGAACATGAAAACTCTCCATAGTAGCAGACACAGTTAAACCAAATATAGGACAAAACATAAGCAAATCTAAAAAAAATAACCTCAAAACGCAGCAAAGGCGCTTCTTTGGGAACCATCCAAGCCAGGATGCTGGCGAGCGCAGGAGACAGGATGAATTTTTAAGAAAGGAGAAAGACAAAAAGAAAAAAGAAAGAAAAAAAGACGCAGCTCACCAACCTCCTTCTGTGCCTTCCGAGCGATCTGGCCTGGTCTCCTTGTGCTGGCTTTCGGCCACTTTGACGGCAACAGCTCGGCAAATCGCTCCAAGTTTACGATCCAGGGAGCGGACTCCGGCTTCTCGGGTGTAGCTAACAAAAAGCAGCAGCCAAGGGTGCCCTTTTAGTGGTGTGAATGGAAGCCAACACCACCCAGGAATCCTGGTTGGGGCTACAGATCTCATGAGCTACCTTGCATCTCTGAGTTTGAGTGGGGAGGGGGCTCTGCAAATGATCTAACATGCAAAACAATCTAGGCCAGACATGTCAAACACAAGGCCTGGGGGCCGGATCCGGCCCGCGAAGTGGTTTCATGTGGCCCGCGAAGCCATCCTGGAAACAGTGAGGGAACGGCCCCCACTGCCTTGGCCCTGGCCCAGAGACCCTCAGATTTGTCCCACTCCTGCCCAGGCCCCCATAGGCACCCTTGATGTGAACGATGTAGAGCTGGCCATGCCCACCCAGTAGGCCATATGCACTCTAACTACGCCCACCTTGGCCATACCCACCCGGCCCCCTGAGGGCAACCGCAATGCTGATGCGGCCCTCAATGAAATTGAGTTTGACACCCCTGATCTAGGCCAAGCATTGCAATGAAACAGAATCCGCGCCTCAGTATTTCTGCAAGAGGATGCTGATTATGTTGCCTGCGGTGGTGGGGGCAAAACTCACAATGAAGACTTGGCTGAATTTGCCTACGGAGATTCTCGAGACATCCAGGTCACAGTTGCTGTAAAGGTGCTTTTCCAATAGGCAACTGGACTCTTTTATTATCTATGGTTACTTTTGTCTTACTTTGAGAGCCAAATTCTGCCACGTCCCAAAAAAGCGTTTGGGGTTTTTTTTTTCAAAAGGCAACCAGACTTTCTTGGTTTTTCCTTGAAGAAGTTTCGTTTCTCATCCAAGAAGCTTCTTCAGTTCTGACTTCAAAACTGAAGCAGCTTCTTGGATGAGAAGCGAAAAGTCTTCAAATTAAACCAAAATCCAGTTTTTAAAAAAGCATCTTCAGGACATGGCAGAATTTGGCTCTCAAAGTAACACAAAGCTAACACAAAGCACAGAAAGTGGAAATGGTAGGCCAAGATCACACATTATCCCTAAACGCTGCTTCTTCTAAGACAAATACCACCCACAAACACATTTCTCTTGTCTTCCAGCTACTTTTGTGTTGTTTCTCTCCTTTGCAAATCTCTTTTCCATTTCTGGAACCCCAAATGAGGAGGCCTGTTCAAAGATTCAGCTTGAAAAAGTCATTATCATTGCCTGTGGATTTTTTTTTAAACATTTGTCTGCCTTTTTTGTTAATTATTCAACTAATAATAATAGGCAACTGATGTTCAATATTATCACTCCGGTTTTTGTTATACTGTCTGACACTGGTGGGGATATATAAATTTAGAATGGTTAAGAATGAAGGCCTTATATTAATAAGCAGAGACATTTATGTTGCAAAACTCCCACTCTTCGAACATTCTTTGATAGTAAAATATTCCAAATTTAAAATTTCACAGCTAAAACGAAACGTGGTATAAAATTTTAAAGGCGTAAACCATTACCGGGTGATAATGACCAGCGTCGCTTCTTGGGGAATCTGAATCTGCTGAGGAGTCAGCCCGTGCTGTTCCAGCTGTTTCGGAATCAAATGCCGATGTGCAATTTCTATCTTTTCCTCTTGGGTGTATCCTTGGAGACGGTTCATGGGAGGAGATAGGAACTTACATTTTAGAAGTGACATTTTAAAGAGGGTTATTAAGTTAAGTTGGTATAGTTAGTCCTCGACGTAAAACCACAATTGGGATCAGAATTTCCAAGATGGCTGTTAAGTAAGTTATGCCCAATTTTACAAATCTTTTTAGCCCTGGTTGTCAAGCACATCGCTGCAGATGTTTAGTGAATTCGGCAGTCATTTTGCGAACGTGACTCCACCCCAAATGACTTTTTGTCAGCAGCACACACCCCCCCCCAGGAACGGAATGGGACAACTTGCTGAGCCGACTCACCATGGGACAACTCAGCGCAAGGCAACGGAAGAGAGGGAGAAGTAGAATGTCAGCTCACCCCGGTCCATGACTACTCGCCACGGGACAGCTCGCCCTGCGACAAGAGTTACACTAATATCGAAGAAATAGTGGAGAAAGGATGCCAAAGGAGGGACGAAATGAAATGCGAATGACAAAAATCAAAATGATTTTTTAACTATTTTAAATAATTACACTGAATTGTCGAATTGTCCCGCAGTGAGTTGGCTGTGGCAAGAAACAATGGTTGGAAACTGATCAGAGAGAGAAGCAATCTAGAATTAAGGAGAAACTTCCTGACAGTGAAGACAGTTAACCAGTGGAACAGCTTGCCACCAGAAATCGTGGGTGCTCCATCAATGGAAATTTTTAAGAAGAGACTGGACAGTCACCTGTCTGAGATGGTGTAGGTTCTCCTGCTTGAGCAGGGGGCTGGAGTAGAAGACCTCCAAGGTAAGGTAAGGTAAGGTAAGGTAAGGTAAGGTAAGGTAAGGTTCTATTCTATTTTTAAGAAGAGACTAGACAGTCACTTGTCTGAGATGGTGCAGGTTCTCCTGCTTGAGCAGGGGGCTGGAGTAGAAGACCTCCAAGGTAAGGTAAGGTAAGGTAAGGTAAGGTAAGGTTCTATTCTATTTTTAAGAAGAGACTAGACAGTCACTTGTCTGAGATGGTATAGGTTCTCCTGCTTGAGCAAGGGACTGGACTAGAAGACCTCCAAGGTCCTGTCCTGTCCTGTCCTGTCCTGTCCTATTCTATTCTATTCTATTCTATTCTATTCTATTCTATTCTATTCTATTCTATTCTATTCTACTCTACTCTACTCTACTCTACTCTACTCTACTCTACTCTACTCTACTCTACTCTATTCTATTCTATTCTATTCCTGCTGTGGCAAGTTGTCCCATTCCGGCTCACCCCACCCTTGAGGATTTCTAATTTGAGAAGGTTCAAATCTAAAGCAAGACAAGGCCTGCTGCAATTCCTCTCTTTGAGTTATCCCTTGTTGAATTGTTCCATGGCAAATTGTCACACAGCGAGTTGGCCCGTGGCAAGTTGGCCAGGCCGAGTTCGCTGGGGCGAGTTGTCCTAGACGCCTTGGCAAGATTTGAAATGGCGATCATTTGACCCTGCAATGCTGCAATTACTGTAAATGCATCCCTCTCTCTGAGACACACATGCACAAACACATCGTGTTTGTGTTACCTGGAACCTGAATGATCTCCATTCTGTCCAACAAAGCAGCTGGGATGGTGGCAGTAGTATTAGCGGTGGCTATGAAGAGGACTTGAGACAGATCAAATGCTACGTTTAAGTAATGGTCTGTGAAGTTATGGTTTTGCTCAGGATCCAAGACCTTTCAAAAGCAGAAACAAAAAAATGAGGTTTTTTTTTACAAGCATTACCGTGCATATTTAATTCATTTCATTTAGCTAAATATGCCTGGCTACATTTTTATGGACTCATGCAACACAAAAATGCAGACATAATTTTAGGGTGATTTCTATACAGTAGCCAAAACGAACTTTAGAATAATATTTTCACAATCCTTAGTGAGTAGATATAAATAGGGGTACTGAAATACCAGAGAATGATATGCAAACTCCCGCTTTAAAAAGAGGCCTCGTTACTGCAATTTTTAGCTAAGAAAATTTCTAGGCACCTTCTGGCTATTGAACTACAGTTCCCAGGGTTCCATGGAAAAAAAAGAAATGACATCGAGAAAACCCACTGATTCGAGGCTTCACTTGCAAGAGGTTCCATGTTTGCTCCCATCATAACTGATTAAATAGAATCAGATAATATATGACAGGAAAAAGACTGACACCTTGAACAGGAGTGACACTTTCTGTAAATAAATACTGGGCTAGACCCATAAGCAGTCTGATATGGTATAACTGTCTGTCTCTTTGTTCCAGAAGCATCTGGGCATAAAGCTGATCCAAAAGCAAGGGACAAGAAAAAGAAAGAAAGAAAGAAAGAAAGAAAGAAAGAAAGAAAGAAAGAAAGAAAGAAAGAAAGAAAGAAAGAAAGAAAGAAAGAAAGAAAGAAAGAAAGAAAGAAAGAAAGAAAGGAAGGAAGGGAGGGTTGAATGCTAGCAACAAAAAGGATGAGGATTTATGTTTTTGATCATCCCAGGGCTGTGTAGGGAATTTTTTTCTGCGTCGCACTGCTAGGAGTGAACATCCCGGAAAGCCTATCGTGAGTGTAAATGCTTCTATAGCAACATTAATCTATGTATGTTTTGAAAATCCTTGCACATGAAAATCACTGCAAAGTCAATTCTAATAAATGTAATAGACCAGGCCTGAGTAACTAACTTCTGGATCTGACAATGTTATAGTCTCCTCCCAGATCAAAGCAGAGGAAGAGAACCAATGAGCTGGCACAGGCCAAATTCTTTGGCCCCTGCAGGCATGAAATGTGCCCCACCCTATTTGATCAGCGAGATCAGTGGGATGTCTTACTTAGCAGGCGGATAAAAACAACCAGAGAAGAGGGTTCAAAATGTCAATAGCTGCCTTTTTTAAAGGAGGCTGGAACAGACACATGGGAGAATCACGGCAAAGGCAGAACACCAAATGCAACAGGCTACTTTCCGTTGTGTGCAGCGTAACTGCAGGGGTTTTTTCGCGGTTAAGGGTTTATCAGCTGGAAACCACGCTGAGACCAACAAGACAGAAACGTGAGGATAATCCACCCACCATCAGCAGGAGGGGAGCATATTCAAAGGTACAAATATTTCCAACCAAGCCCCCGCCTCGGTCATATTTCTCTGCCAAATGGCCACCCAGGAAATACGTCATTGTCACTTGAATGCGCTAATTAAAGCTAAATTAAACAAAAGCGTCATTTTGATTTGGGTTGCCTTTCAAGGTGAACATCAGAACTGCTGGCACCAGGCTACACTTTTTTTTTTTTTTGTAAGGGTCACTTGGCTGAAGATTTGCAGACCGAAGTGAGCAGAAGGCTGCCAATGGCGATAGCCTTTCCATATTTCTGGACATGCAGTATATTTCACATTCTATCCGTAGTTTTAATCTCTTTGGAAGAAAATGTGCTTCAGGGATGGAACCAGTTCAGAGAAGGCAACTGGGTCGGGTGGGGGTGGGGGTTATTTAAGTGGACTCTAGTAAAAGGACTAGGAGGGTAGGAATGTGGACCATACTGTTTCAGTCCAGAGATGGGGTTACTTCAGTCCTTTTCTCTAACATGTATTTACTTATATAAAGTAAGTTTTTTTTTTTTAACATGGCACCACCACCCCATGGAAAACATCCACATTACTGACCGGACTCCCTCAAACCTGGGAAATGTTCAGAAACAGCTGGAAGAATGCTAGGCTTGAGGTACCAAGTTTCAAGTTCATAGGATAACTATGCTCCAACTTTATGGAGACATTTCTATTATTTTAAGGGCCATCCCTGCAAGTTTAATTGAAAGATAAATAACCAGAAGAATACGGAGATCGGGTGGAAGCGAAGTTGCCCATTAACGGTTAACGTGGAGCCAGAGAAAACCCACAATTCCCCTGGTCCCACTCTCTGAGCCAAGACAGGCAGTTTGCTGAGGTTTTAGTATTTATTTCTTTAAGTTACATTTCAACTTATACATGGTTCAGCACTTGTTTCCATTTTTTTTCCTCCTTGGAGGGAGGATATACAGCACTTTCTCTTGACAACGCATGAGTGGCAACCTGCCGTGGATCAAATGTATACTAAGCTGCTGTCATTCTCTCCATTCTGTAGGTGTGCAAATTATTTCCGATCATTCCCAAGCTCTCTTGTGCGCCTTTGTTGCTAAGGCAGCAAGCAAAAGCCAACAAACACAACTCGGAGGAAATAGCGGAACTCTGAAGTAAACAAGCTATGATATAGCATCGTGGCAATCTTTAAGGATTGTAATGGCTTATTACATGACCAAGGGGATTTCAACTGATTGGACTAAAAAGAGCAGGGCTAAAGTTCAAAATTAGCATGTTAACGTGTTGGGTTTTCTTATTATTTTCATGATAAAAAGAATAAAATTAGCGGGCATGACTCTATTAAGAAGAGGTGTCAACTCCCCTGAAGCATCACATCTGCTTTTCTCCATGACTCCCTAATTTCAGTACCGGGTTGTGCTATATTGTTATATTCAGAATTGGGTATGTCTAGTTTAAGGCAAAGAAGGACAAGGGGTGACATGATAGCAGTCTTCCAGTATCTCAGGGGCTGCCCCAAAGAAGAGTGAGCCAAGCTAGTCTCCAAGGCACCAGAAGGCAGAACTAGAAGCAACGGATGGAAACTCAGCAAGGAGAGAAGCAACCTGGAACTAAGGAGGAATTTCCTGACAGCGAGAACAATTAATCAGTGGAACTTCAGAAGTTGTGGGTGATCCATCACTGGAGGTTTTTAAGAAAAGACTGGGCAGCCACTTGTCTGGAAGGGTATAGGGGCTGAGCAGGGGGCTGGACTAGAAGACCTCCAAGGTCCCTTCCAACTCCGTTATCCTGTAAGTGAAATTGATTGTTTTACACAAGTCTGGAATTCGTACAGATTTTATACACTGGGCGTTAAATTCAAATATAAAGACGGAGAAGAAGAACAGGTTATTCAGGTTTGCCAATCCAAAGCTATTGGCGAGGTGCTTGTACCTTCCAATTCTGTAACGCTGAGCAGAAATTGGAGCATTTCAACTCTCCTAGAGCTGAGTTACGGTGCAGGAAATACAACCATGTAAAATGAGGAGATGGATATACAGTAACCATGGGGTTTGGTTTGGTTTCTGACCCTCCCAAGATCTGCATGAGCCCAGGGGAAAAGCTGTTGCATTAAGACATGATGAACAAGATCCATTTGAGATACCAATGGGAGGACGAGATTTCACAGCTGCAGCTTTGTTTTGGAATCAGGCACACTCAACCCACAAATCCAGAGAACTTGTCAGCAAAGAAAACTGCTCGAGGGCAAGAGAAGACACCCAATGAATCATACCGGAGCGCAAGGGATTTGCTTTCTGTAGGTGGAAAGAGGCCAGAACCTCTGATGGCTTTCAGAGTCTATTCTGAGATCTACTGCAACCTTCCATGATTGCCAGATTTCTCGGGACTATGCATCGCAAGCCAACAGAGAGAAAGCTGCTTTTCAGAAAGGGCTCCCGATTCCGAATCGATTGCGTGCCTACTAGCAAAATGTTTATATGCATCTCACAACCCATAAACACACAACTGCAGGTGGCCCTTGACTTGCGACCACAACGGAGGCCAAAATTTATGTTGCTAAGCGGGACGGCTGTTGAGTGAATTTTGCCCCATTTCACAATCTTTCTCGCCAGTTGTTAAATCAGTTACCACAGTGGTTAAGTTGGCAACGACGATTAAGCTTCCCCATTGACTTTGCTCGTCTGAAGGTCGCAAAAAGGGGGATCACGTGACACCGCCACCCCTCCCAGGACACTGAAACCGTCGTAAATATGAACCAGTTGCCAAGCTTCTGATTTCTGATCCCGTGGCCTTGGGGATGCTGGAAAACGGTCATAAGTCATTCTTTTCAGGGCTGTTGTAACTTCAGATAGTCATTAAATGCTGTAAGTTGAGGATTATCCCTAGCCTGCAAAGTCAGCACTATTCAAATGGGAAATCAAATACGTAAAAACAAGTGGTGGGAAAAACAAGAAGTTGTGAATGGTCCAAGACTTAAGTTTTTAAGAAGAGACTAGACAAACATTTTTCTGAAATGGTATAGGGTTTCCTTCCTGAGCAGGGGGTTAGATTAGAAGACCTCCAAGGTTCCTTCCAACTGTATTATTTTATTCTTATTATATCTTTTATTCATTAAACATGAACCTCAGTCAACTGAACATTCAAATTGACTGGCGCTGATGGTTGACACGGGTTGCTGCCAGCATCCTAGGTATCAACCAGGCACATCATGATCATGATCATGATCATTATTATTATTATTATTATTATTATTATTATTATTATTATTATTATTATTATTATTATTATTATTTAGCTATCAATAAATGGTTAGTGAATACATTTCATACTGCGCAATATTCCTGTTTGCTCTCCACATTTATCAGCGATTAATGTCTTTGTGTATTACACAAGCATAAATCTCTATATGAAATGTGTATAGGAGTATACAGATTATATACACAATCTACAAAATATGGATGACAGCCAGGAACCTAGCCAAAATCTCACCTCAGTATGTTGATGTTTGAGAGGCAGCTCCTCCTATAAATTTTAGGTAGCCATGGAAGACTTGACCCAAGAAGGCCTCTATGAAAAAAATTATGCCTTTGCTTTTTTCTTTTAATGTCTATTCTTTTATATTAACTTATTTAAATCCACTTGAATTTTATTGCTGCCTCGTAATCGTTTTTATTCTGCCTGTGTACCACTTCAAGAAATGTATATGGAAAACTGCATAAACTATATCGGAGAAAGAAATACTGAAAATGATGGTTATGCCTATTGAGGCTCCCTCCGTTTCTCCTTGTTCAGCCTAGCGGCCTTCTGTGATTCAGGCTTTTCCACTTCTGTGTATTTCTGAGTCCTCTCAAGCTCTCACTGGAGATGGGTTAAGTGAGCAACGCTATGTTACTATGAACAATTCTCACGTAATGCAGGATGGAACGTCCACAATGCCTGAGCGACTGACTGCACGCTGCTGTCAACGTAATTTATCCTTTCCATTATGGAATGAACACACATCCTTTCTGCTTATCGGCTTGAATTATGGCCTAGAAGAGTGCTGCTAATTAAAATTATACATCACACATGGGCATGCAGGAGTTTGAACATTTGTCAAAGACGGAAAGCCATCTCAATTAGCTTTCCTTACTAGAACTTTTTAAAAGAGTATAATACACTGAAAGAGTTGAGAGAGAGTCAACAGAGATGGGTCAAAAGTCCTGTCTGGCTCCAAAGCTTGGTCCACAGCAATTCCAAATAGCAGAAGAGGCAGCAAACAATTCTTCCTACCCGATCCTCCTAACAGAAATCACTTACTTTATCAAACTTTTATACTGCAAAGGTCTGACACTAACCTCCAGTTATCGTGAAAAGCCTGGAGTTATTTGAAATTTCTAGCAGCTTCCCTTCCCTCACCCAGCAAGGCTTTCATTCACAGGATTCAAGACAACTGTGTCACAGAATCACAAGACTTGCACAGACTTGGCAAACAAGTGAAAATCGCCTGGAGAAAAAAGTTGCTTTTTTTTTTACTAAGAACAATACAGTATTGCCGCCTTAAATTAAGTTTTATTCAGCGTTCGGCTGTCAGCCCCAGTGGAGACTTTACAAAAGTCATAAAGAGGGTGTGAAGGTAATAATCTGCCCCATTTATTTTACTATCAAGATACTGTTTTCAAAGAGACAAGATTCAAGTTGACTATTTGCGATCCGGTTATCACCTGAGCAGGAAAGGAAGATTAAATATCATCTTCAGGCTGTTTGTTCCAATGGTGGTGGTGGGGTGGGTGGGTGGTTGTTGTTGTTTTGCATGAAAATAAGATTAAAAAGAAGCTTTTGTGCATTCAAAATTCCTAGCCCCATAAGAGGCAGAATCATCTCTGCAAGCATTGAGAGGCTGGCCTGTACTTTCTGCACGATTTCTCTTGTCTACAAATGTTCTCCATTAAGAAACACTCAGATTCCTTTCTCTCCACTCTGACCTTCAAGAGGAGGACATCTAAATTTAGAATGAATGCTCCCTTGTTGACGAACATAACTGGAAATAAGACATTCCGCTCTGATCGAGCAACAAGTGCACCTTGACCTTAACCAGAGACTAGCAACACATTTTGAAACTTAACATTAAGAAAACCAAGATCATGGAATCTGGCCCTCTCAATTCCTGGCAAATAGATGGGGAAGAAATGGAGGTAGGGACAGATTTTATTTTCCTGGGCTCCAAGATCACCTCAGCCAAGAAATTAAAAGACACTTGCTCCTTGGTAGGAAAGCCATGGCAAATCTAGACAGCACACTAAAAAGCAGAGACATCACCCTGTCAACAAAAGTGCATATAGTCAAGGCTACGGTCTTCCCAGTTGCATTGTATGGCAGTGAAAGCTGGACCATAAAAAAGGCTGAGCTCCAAAGAATGGAGGCCTTTGAACTCTGGTGCTGGAGAAGACTCCTGCAAGTCCCTTGGACTGCAAGGCGATCAAACCGGTCAGTCCTAGAGGAGATCCACCCTGACTGCTCTTTAGAAGGTCAGATCCTAAAGTCGAAACTCAAATCCTTTGGCCACCTAATGAGAAGGAAAGACTCACTGGAGAAGAGCCTAATGCTGGGAAAGGTTGAGGGCAAGAGAAGAAGGGGATGGCAGAGAATGAGGTGGCTGGATGGAGTCACTGAAGCTGTAGGCGTGAACTTAAATGGACTCCAGAAGATGGTAGAGGACAGGAAGGGCCTGGAGGAACGTTGTCCATGGGGTTGCAATGGGCCGGACACGACTTTGCAGCTAACAACAACATCAACACATTGAAAAATTCCAGCCCTTTCCCCAAGCTACAAAGAGCAAAACATATTTAACATTCAAGACAAATTGAATCCCAAGGTGTCATTTTCCTGAACGCTTCAGGTGTGTTACTGCCTTAACTATGATAGCTGAGGATGGGTGACCAAACACTCAGTGTTGGTATGTAGGCAGCGAACCTCTTTCCTCACCTGTGTAAGTGCGGATTGTTGCCAAACAGTGCTTTTTGCCCATCTTAAAACAACCTCAGAAATATCAAATAAATTAATCTACGGATACCTTCTATAAAATAGGGGGTGAGCAGAATAGAGTTTATTTTTTAATGTAACGCTGTGACCCGCAAACCAGAGCACAATGCAAAAATGTGTTTACTTAGAATTACTCAGAAGAATTACAAAATTAGGGAATTTGCTTTGAAAGCCAAAATTAAACGGAGCAGCAACCACAATTCTTACCCACATCCAATACAATCCTGGATATCCAATTCCCCCACAAGCTTTTTATTATTATTATTTCAGCACTATAAAGATGGGATAAAACATATACTGCAGATACTATTTAACTGGGAGTCAAGAGATGTTAGCAATCTACTTCCTATAAAAGATTCTGATGTAGATTCTCTTTGGTCTGGCAACAAATGACTAATAATCCTCTCTAAATTCCTTGTCCCAACATAGGCAGCCTTGTGATATAACACACTGAGAAAGTAAACAGAATGACTTTTTACACCTAATTATAACCATTCTTAACACCATAGCAATGCCAAGTTGCACCAAGCCATCCATCTTGTTTCAAGTGAAAACAATGGTTTCCTAATACGATGCGATTGTAGCACTTGAGAAGTATTTCATGAAAAAACAACGGTCTAATGACAAATGACTCGTAATTTTGGCCAGCACAACACACTTGCTATTTCACCAACGCAGCTGATCTCCCTTCCTATTCCTGTTAAAAATAAAAATGCCTTTCCTTAAGAATATCAATCCCATGTGCTTAGGTGATTACTATCATGGGCTTATGACCCAAAATAGCTATCATTCTTAACATGTTCTCCTACATTAACTTAATTGAACTGGTGTTTTTTTTAAAAAAAGTAACAGTCTCGAATTTCATTCCTCCACCACAGCAGCCAGTATGAATGCAACAGAGATGTTTTCTAAAATCGGTTAATGGATTGAAAACAGCATTCTGCACAATTAAGAGTAAAAAATAAAAAATGACCACTCCCTATTTTAATAGTCCCAAGATAAACCAGAGATTCTCCCGACTTGAGAACTGAAACAGCCACCAAGTCTCCAAAATGTAATATTCTTAATAACATGCTTTCCTTTAAGAGGTGAAATTTACCTCAAACGTCCGTTTTATCGGAAAATCTATTTCACGTCTTCCCTACCTAGTGGACTCCAGATACGATGGGTGTACAACTTCCAGAATTTTGGCTGAGAAGGTGAAAACTGTGAGGTCCTGACCCAACCGGAGAGCATGAGGTCAGAATCCAGGGTTCAATCCTTGTTTGTCAGAACGCATCCCAATTCTTACCTCAAGCAATGCAGCCGCAGGATCCCCTTGCAAGCTTTTTCCAAGCTTGTCCACCTCATCTAGGAGAAAGACTGGATTGTTGACCCCAACAGTCTTCAAGCCATTGATGATACGACCGGGCATGCTGCCAACATATGTGCGCCTTGTAAAAAAAAAAAAAAGGAGAAACATGGAAAGACTGAAATGCATGAAAGCACTCAAAAACCGAAGATGCGACCTTGGCTCAAGTTATACATGCACACCGTCCCACAACGGACGGATGGCTGCCAAAACTGACGGAGTTTAGCGGAGAGGGCTAAACTGACCGCTTGGATTAAAGAAAAGAACACAATTAATTTTGCTTCTACTTGGAAACCGCTTCTGAACTTTTGTGCTTGAGGTTGGAAAAAAATCCGAAACTTTGATTTTGGGTTTTGCTGATTAGAGAGGTTTGGTGTTCTAGAAATGGCTAGTATGTGCTATTATATAAAAGTAAATAGTGGAGAAAAACCAATTTAAATAAGAATTTTGTAAACAGGATCTATGACGAAGCAATCAAGATGATCAATTAGAAAAGAAGCTTTATGCTGATGTGGCTATCATTTGCAGAAACATGAGGAAAATGTTCATATTTAGTTGTCATTTATTCAAAGAATGAGAAATGTATTGATTTAAGGTTGACAAAAGAAAATATTATCAGAAGAAGAGAAAATCAAGCAAAGCCATTACATGGACTATAGAATTATAGAAATTAATTGTTATTGCTTTTTAAATACTAACCCAGACAACACGCTTTACCAAATATTAAGGTGATTAAACATCTATAAAAAAGTAAAAGTTGAGGTTTTATTATTTTATTCTACTGCACCAAAAGGAGCCGAAGTCAATGCTTCCCCCCCTCTACACTTTTCACTCTTCTCTTTTCCTCCCCTATTTTACATGTACCTTTTTAATATATGTATTTGTATTTTATGCTTTGTTAAAAAAACAATTAAGTTTTGAGCTACAAGTTATGCATGCACGTCAGCGGGGAGTGAGAAATTGCCTGAAAGGACAAAAATACATGGGATATGTTGTGATTCTGAAAACAGCTAATATAAATGAAGTAAAGGTATGATCAGAGAGTATCAGATCAATTTCAGCTAGTCCAGATTTGTCCACCTGAGGATAGCTTTTCAAGATCTCAGTAAAGGGTCCCTCAACAGCTCTCCAAAATTAGGCCGATAATTTCAGAGAAATCATTTCATAAAGGCACAAAAATTAAAATGCTCCAAACTGATTTTTAAGTGCTTATCAACATAAATTGCAGGTAAAACTGGACATTCAAGCATGCTCACCTGACTCCTTGAATGCCAATTAATTGTGTTCAAGATTTTCTTTACATTGCTAGTTAGTTTAAATAATAAGATTCAGCTCAAATCAAGAGGAAAAAAATTGTTAGCTGGAAAGCAGACCTGGATATAACAAGGGTTAACAGAGCAGAGTTGGAAGGGACCTTGGAGGTCATCTAGTCCAACCCCCTGCTCAGGCAGGAAACCCTATACCATTTCAGACAAACAGCTGTCCAGTCTCTTCTTAAATACTTCCAGTGTTTGAGCATTCACCACTTCTGGAGGCAGGCTGTTCCACTAATTAATTGTTATATTCTGTTAATATTCAAGCATGATGATAAACTATATTTTATTGTAGCAGAGATCAATCCAGTCTCTCTTTAGGCTTTGGGAAAAGCACGTTTTAATTTACAGTAAAATGACTCACACCCTGGACAGTATCTCTACTCTCCTACCATCCGGTAGGAGATATAGGAGTATAGCCAGCCGTACCAACAGGCTGAAAAATACGGTAGCTTTTATCCATGGGCTGTTAGGCTTTTAAATGGGATATAATCTCTGTGAACTTATGCAGAATTGACTTGGGAGGCCGGTGTGTGATGTAGTTGGTTCACATGGTGTGGTAGGATGGAGGGTTTGTTGTCACTGTGTGTTGGGGGGAGAGAGCATGGGGGGGGAGGAGGCTCAGCTAATCTCAATGTACACGTTGTACTTTGACAATAAAGGTTTATTATTTTTAAAAAGTTTGTGTATATGTGTGTATGTATATGCATATACAGTGTTACTTATTCTTACTTGCAGTTCACTTATATTATCACTAAAAAAAAATCCAATAACTTCACATTGTGAAACCTTAGCAATGAGTTCATGAATTTCCCGCAGCTAAATCTCACACACACAAAACATAAATCGAGGCAAGTGTGTACCACCATTAACCCCGTGTGACTTCATTTAGCTGAAAGGATGGAGAAAATGTGGTGTTATATAATGGGGTGGCAAATAAAATCCAGCTGGGGATGGAATGTTTTGCCAGCCTCCCTCCCAGGACCCAAATGATGTCAGAAGGCAGGATATAAGCCAAACTCCACCCCAAGTACACACACACACACACACACACACACACACACACACAGAGAGAGAGAGAGAGAGAGAGAGAGAGAGAGAGGCTCTTGTTGCTTCTGCATTTCTACCCCTCAGTGGGACAGATTAAAAACTTTTCTCCCGCGTGGAATAGGAAAAATAATTCTTCAAAGCAGCTGACTTGTTTATCTTCTCTTGCCATTTGTTTTCGCCCTGTCTGTAGCACCAGAGCAGCCTACCCGAAAGGCTCAGAGGATGTGTATATACAAAGCCCACAAAAACAAGTTCCTAGCCCTGCACTATTATTAGACCTAAAGAATGCAGACAATAAAAGACTCCTTTTTTCTTTTCCTTGGCCTGCGCTGGCATGGCTGGTTACGACTACAAAGGCTCTTTTCCCTTCAGCTCTCGCTTAGCTGTCTCCCGGGATGGAAACACAAAACGGAACAAAATTCAAACTTCACCCAGACAGGACTCGAGGCTAAGATTCCCCACCGTCTCTCCGGCATGGCTAGAGGAATTGAATGAGGGCATGTTGTTTTGATAAGAAACTTTCTAAGCTCAGGGCAAAACCGTTTAATATCTGCATCCGCAGACCAGCAGGAAGAGCATTCCATTTATTTATTTATTTATTTATTTATTTATTTATTTATTTATTTATTTATTTATTTATTTCGATTTATATACCGCCCTTTTCCCGAGGGACTCAGGGTGGGTTACAGGGTAAATTAAAACAGTACAATATATACAGGTTAAAATAAAATTAAATTAAATAGCCCCAAAATAATTAAAAATTAAAACCTTTAACCCACCTTTAAGCGAAGCAGGATGCACAGTAATCGGTGAGATTCTTTTTTTAAAAAAAATTGCCAGAAATAACAAACACGGGGAGTCCTCGACTTACGGCCACAATCGATCCCAGGCTTTCTGTTGCTAAGCGGAACATTTCTTAAGTAGGTTTTGCAGCATTTTACGACCTTTCCTGCCACAGCTGTTAAGGTTAGTCAAGCGGCCGTTATGTGAATCTGACTCTTCTTGTCATAAGGTCAGAAAAGGGGAATCACACGACCCCGGGGCACCGCAACCGTCCTAAATATGAGTCAAGTTGCCAATCCTCTGGATTTTGATCACAACACCATAGGGATACGGCAAAGGTCGTAAGTGTGAAAAATGGCCGTAACTCACTTTTTTCAGTGCCGTCGTAACTTTGAATGGCCGCTAAATGAACTGTTGCAAGTCGAGGATTACCTGTACAGGGTAGCAAGGATTACCTGTACAGGGTAGCAACTTGGAGTTTGGTATGTCTAGTTTAATGACGAGAAAGACCAGGGGTGACATGATAGCAGCCTTCCAATAGCTCAGGGGCTGCCCCAAAGAAGAGGGAGTCAAGCTATTCTCCAAAGCACCTGAAGGCAGGACAAGAAGCAAGGGATAGAAACTAATCAAGGTTTTCTTAGGTTCTCCAATGAAAGGCATATAACAGCCTCTAGTGGTTCCCATTTGAACAGCAAGACACGTTCTGCTTTTCAGAAGTAGTCTAATCAACGCAACCACGTTACCAGCTATGCCGGTCAGCAAGTGGTAAGGGTGTGACCAAATTGGAACCGAGCAAACGGCAACTGCGCATGTACTGTATTTATCATGTATCTGACTTATTCAGAAATACGTGAGCTAGGGACATCAACACTTGGAAGCCTTTGCCCTAGATTCCAGCAGGTTTCAGCGGGTAACAAAAGTTGCCTACAGCACCATCAGCCCCAATGTCCCACTTCTAAATTTTCCCTGCCCTGGATTCAAGAATTTACAGAGGAATTCTAGGTGTCTTTGATAAAATGCAACCATTGGGGAAACCTGATCAAGAAGTTCTACACCAGGGTTTCTTAAGCTCCGCCACTTTGAAAATAGGTGGATAGCATGGCTGGCTGGGGCATTCTGGGAGTTGAAGTCCAACTATCTAAAATGGGTCAGAAAATTGAGAAACACTGCTCCGCGAACGAGGATACCACATTCGTTCACAGAAGACATCGTAAGAGGCGGCGTCAGAGTTCTGACAAGCTAACCTGAAGCAGGCTGACATACAATCGTGATTTAAGACGTGGTGGTTTCATAGATCAGCATGAGAAGTAGTAGTGCAGTGGAAGCTTGGAACCAACTTCCAGCAGAGGTAGTAGTAGGTCAATCATCAGCAACCGAGTTTAAACATGCTTGGGGTAAACACATGCCCATCCTCTTGACAAAAATTAAAAATCACATTTAAATAAAATATACTGCTCAAAAAATAAATAAAGGGAACACTTAAACAACACAATGTACTGTATTTAATAGTTAGGATGTCTTCTGCTGTGTTCCCTTTATTTTTTTGAGCAGTAGATAACAATCATAAGAAACCTGGAGGGACCGTTAGATCTTTTTCTGCTGTCAGTTTTCTAGGTTTCTGTGATAAGGCAGGGGGGTCTTCAAACTTGGCCCTTCCTTTTATGACGGGTGGACGTCAACTCCCAGAATTCCTCAGCCAGCTTTGCTGGCTGAGGAATTCTGGGAGCTGAAGTCCACCCGTCATAAAAGGGCCAAATCTGAAGACGCCTGTGATAAGCACTGCAAATCAAAGCTGCAGCAAATGTAAACGGAAAGGGCCTCGCTGCGTGGAGAAGAGAGAAAACTCGGCTTCCCTTGGCCAAGGTTGCTTTCTCTCCTTGCGCAAACACGTGCTTCTTTTCCCAAGGGATCACACACGCTAAATTCAAACCTTTACCTCACCCTAGGCTCCTTGTATATTACCTTATTGCTTTCATTTCCCCTGTTCCAACTTGTAGTCGTGAACATAAATTTCAGTGCGTCGGATCATTTGGGCAAGTCAGCACACCCTACGGCCAGTTGAGCACCAAATGGCAGCTGTCAAAACTAAATACTGGCTCAGCCTCCTACAGATGTATCTCATCCCCTTCAGAGCTTCTGTAGTCTTTAGAGTCTTTTTTTTTAAATGGCGATTACCCAACTGATCTTTGTAATGTCCCTCACTTAAACAGCCCCGAAGTCCATTCCTCTGGGATTGGGACAACTATGGCTTGATCCTCAGTCCTACATGTACTCCTTAAGCTTCTTCTATAATCTTCCTTTAAATAATAGCTACCTACCATCACTACAGTTATGATGACAGCCCAGGGGTGGATTTTGTCCTATTTGGGATCTGTTGGACATAAGATAAAAGTAAAGGTAAAGGTTCCCCCGCATACGTATGCTAATTGTTTCTGACTCTAGGGGCCGGTGCTCATCTCCGTTTCAAAGCCGAAGAACCAGCGCTTGTCCGATGACGTCTCCGTGGTCATGTGGCCGGCATGACTACAGTAGACACCAAAGGCGCACGGAACGCTGTTACCTTCCCACCGTGGTGGTCCCTATTTTTCTACTTGCAGTTTTACGTGCTTTCGAACTGCTAGGTTGGCAGAAGCTGGGACGAGTAACAGGCGCTCACTCTGCTACTCGACCCGCCAAACTGCCAACCTTCTGACTGACAAGCTCAGCGTCCTAACCCACTTGAGCCACCGCGTCCCTTGGACATAAGATAGCCAGGTGCTATCCTATGGGGTTCAAATCCTCTATCATGAATTCAATTCAGGGGTGACTGTTCTTCAGATGACTAGCGTTTTAAAAGCGTCCAGGTGTTGCACTGGATATACAGAATCTACTTATCAGAAGGCTGTATATACAGCCCACCTTTGCTTAGCTGTCTGGGCAGACCAATGCAGAGGTTACATTAGGTTATGTCCTCACGGATGGGTTTAGTCATATAATACCCTGTAGATCAGCAGCCCCCAACCTTTTGGGCACCAGGGACCGGTTCCGTAGAGGGCAATTTTTTCCGAGGATTGGTGGAGAATGGTTTCACACCCTGCCTGGATCCTGCACTTGCATGGATGGGCCTTCGCTCGCTTGCAGGGCCCGATTCCTAGTGGGCTGTGGACCGGTGCTGATCCAAAGCCTGGGTGTTGGGGACCCCTGCTGTAGATGCTGTCCTGTAAGTTAACTCTGGCAACTGCTCCGTTAAGGCAACACTAGTGACATGATTAACAAGAGTGCAACCTTTCATTTAGTCACTCAGGTTAATCTACTTTCCAATCAACACGGAGAGAGGAGAATTGAAGGCAGCGTGAGGGCACACCCTGTGAAGCAGCAAGGTGGGGTCAATCTGCCTCTAGAGAGCGTTTCACTTTCAGGAAAGGCTATGATCTGCATGCATTGCATTAAACTCAGATGGCCACAAGTGGGTCAGAAGACAAGCTGCACAGCCATTCCAGTTGTGTGTGTCAAAAATACTGTGCAGCTTTTCAGATGGGCTAGTACTGAAACACATGTAGATCAAAGCTAAGCATACTTCGAGTAGACAAACACCACACACAATTCAACAGAGTTCAGAATTATGCTCAAAGCTGATAAATGGAAATAATTTAAATACTTTTTTAAAAAAGTCTTTGGATGTTCAGTGCAATGTATTCTCTTCTATATAGGTCTAACTCCTGTAAACCTAACCTGTAATTATAAACGTGATTACGTACATGACCACGTTCGGTAGCCTTTACTACTTTCAAGTGGAGCAACAAGAGAAATAAAATCTTAAAAACAAAACACTGAACGCTATTGTGCTTTTCCCCCCTACTACATCTTTCTTCTGAAGCCATTTCTCCATGGCAGGGGGGAAAAAAAGTGGTTGCGTACAAACGACAACGTATTTTTTCTCTACAACGGGAAGACGTTTATCAGTGGGAAGAAACTGGGATGGAAGTAAGAAAACGAGATGAATGCTCTTCCACAGCCCCTAAATCCCCAGACAACAGCAGCAGCAGCAACAAAGACTTAAAATTACCTGTGACCTCGGATGTCAGACTGGTCGCAGACTCCACCTAAGGCGATGCGGTGAAACTCTCTGCCCAAAGTCTTGGCCACTGATCGCCCCACGCTCGTTTTCCCAACTCCGGGGGGGCCCACGAAGCAAAGGATGGGCCCCTTTAAATTGTTCTTCAGCTGCCTGACTGCCAAATACTCCAGCACCCTTTTCTTCAGTTTCTCCATGGCGTAGTGATCGTTATCCAGAAGAATCCTGGCTGCACGGATATCCAGGCAATCTGTTCACCCAAACGTAAAAAGTTTTTTTTTTTTTTAAACACCCTGAGCTAAAGCAGTTACTTCCGGCAACCGGAAGAATACCATTACAGGGAGCTCCTCGATTTACAACGGTTCGTTTAATGACCGTTCAAAGTGACGGACGGCACTGGGAAAAAGGGACTTACGACTGTTTTTCACACAACCACTGCAGCCTCTCTCCCCCCCCTCCCCCCGTGGCTATGTGATTCGGAGGCCTGGCAACTGGTTCCTATTTATGACGATCGCAGCGTCCCAAGGTCACGTGATCCCCTCTGGCGACCTTCAGACCAGCAAGGTCAATGGGGAAGCCGGGTTCGCTTACTGACCAAGTTACTTAACTCGACAGCTGCAGGGATTCCCCTAACGACGGTGGCAAGAAAGGTCGTAAAATGGGGCAAAGCTCACTTAACAGGGCGCCTCACAAATTTGGGATTCCACTGGGGTCGTAAGTCGAGGACAACCTGGATTTAAATAGGGGATATTTCTATGATCTTTTTTTTCCCTTTTTTTAAATGGTATTCTCATCCTAATACCCACTGACCTTTTGTGCTCTTGCTCCAAGGTAATTCCACCATCAGTTCCAAATAATTCCGGGTTAAGGCATATTCTGGCATGGATTGAGGCATCTTTTTTAACCTAGAAAAACAGATAAACCTCTTAACCTGAAGAGCTGAAGTCCAAGTCTGCAGATTATAAGAGCAAAGAAATGAGAGTACAAGCGGCACGTTGTTGGAACCCTTCATGACATCCTAGCCTGCACTAATACAAGCTATGACCCCAGTGGAGTCCAAAACCTCTGTTGTTCAGTGGAACATTTATGTGAGTTTCGCCCCATTTCACCACCTTTCTTGCCACCGTTGTTAAGTCCACCAGTCATAAAGGGACCATAGTTCCCCCATGCTGGCTCAGGAATTCTGGGAGATGAAGTCCACCAGTCATAAAGGGAGCCATACTCGATGATGATGATGACGATAAAGTTGGAAGGGACCTTGGAGGTCATCTTCTAGTCCAACCCCCTGCTCAGGCAGGAAACCCTATACCATTTCAGGCAAATGGCTGTCCAGTCTCTTCTTAAAAGCTTCCAGTGTTGGAGCATTCACCACCTCTGGAGGCAAGTTGTTCCACTGGTTAATTGTTCTAACTGTCAGGAAGTTTCTCCTTAGTTCTTAGGTTGCTTCTCTCCTTGATGAGTTTCCCTCCATTGCTTCTTGTCCTGCCTTCTGGTGCTTTGGAGAATAGCTTGACTCCCTCTTCTTTGTGGCAGCCCCTGAGATATTGGAACGCTGCTATCATGTCCCCACTCGTCCTTCTCTTCATTAAACTAGAGAATCACGGCAGTTGATAAGTTAGTCACGAGACGACACACCCTCTTCACGACCTGTTTTCCTTATCTTCAGGGAGGAGGGGGCTCCGTGGTATCCGAAGCAGAACATCCGGATTCAGTCACAGTTTTGTTCCATACAGTTTTAACCTTGTAAACTCTAAAAATTCCTCCTTCCGTTGTCTATTTAAGATGAACAGTGATTAATAGTTATATGTTACTTATATGTAAGGGTGTAGGTCTAAACGTGCGTTGTACATAGTTTGTTTAAAGGTGTGTTATGTATGTGTACACAGCAAGCAATTTCATTTTTAATGTGTGCCACAGGAAAAAATGACAATAAAGCTTCTCTAATCTAATCTAATCTAACCTAACCTAGTCACCCGGTTGTTAAGTGAATCTGGATTTCCCCGCTGCTTGTCAGAAGGTTGCGAAAGGGCAATCACTTGACGGTGAGACACAGCAACGGCCGGTAAGTATGAATCACTTGCCAGGCACCTGAATTTTGATCACACGACCATGGGGCTGCTGCAAAGGCCGTAAGCGTGAAAACCGGTCGTAAGTCACTTTTTTTTCAGTGCCGTTGTAACTTTGAACTGTCACTAAATGAACTGTTGTAAGTCGAGGACTACTTATGTAAGGCTTACATTTCATTTGGCTTAATGTTCAGAATGTTTGCCAAAGGTTACAATGAGAGGGCACTTAATGCTGCTAAACAGGTACAGGTCTTTAATGTATCTGAAAAGGGACCTCTTCTGTACTTCCCATAAATTAGAAACATTTCTAACTCACAATATCCAGTTCTTGTACTTACAAGATCCTACTCGGTGTATGTGAAACAGCAACATAAAAAACCACATCTCAAGAGCAGTATTGTGCAACTAAGACTGTAATCCCAAGCATGCTTATTTGGAAATAAGATTTTGTCGATCTTAATGGGAGAGTCTTCTCAGCACGGCTGGCCCTTGATGCATGTTTTATTTGTTATTCGTTAGATTTAGACCCCACTTGCCCCTTCAGGTTATTCCAGATTACAATGACTCTTTAAAACAGTGCACAGAACAAAGGTAAGCGATCTTCTGAGTGGATGTCAAAATCAAAGAGAAAACTAAGGACGTACACTTTCGCCGTCAATAAATTACACATGCTTCATAACAGAAGGGGATCAATCCGCAAGAAAGCGATGAAAAACTCACTGGACCTTTTAACTTCCTTGATGCAGACTTTGAGAGCTTGCTCGGGCATGCGAGAGGCTCGGATATTTTTTTCAAGAATAAAAATATCATCGTGGTCTTCATCCTCCTCATCTTCCATGGCACCTGGAATGTGGCCAATCCGCCGCATAGGACGTATTGCTATAATCTAGGAAATTGAAAAGTGGGAAGAGTAAGTTACTTCAGGCAACTATCAATCAATCTATCAGAATAGAGCTGGAAGTGGACCTGGGAGATCTTCTAGTCCAACCCCCTGCTCAGGCAGGAAACCCTATACCATTTCAGACCAGTGGCTGTCCAGTCTCTTCTTAAAAGCCTCCAGTGAGGGAGTATCTACAACTTCTGGTGGCTAGTCATTCCACTGATTAATTATTCTAAGCGGCAGGAAATTTCTCCTTAGTTCCAGGTTGCTTCTCTCCTTGATTAGTTTCCAACCATTGCCTCTTGTCCTGCCTTCTGGTGCTTTGGAAAATAAGTGGACCCCCTCTTCTTTGTGGCAGCCCCTCAAATAATGGAATACTGCTATCAAGTCATCCCTAGTCCTTCTTTTCTCTAGACTAGCCATACCCAGTTCCTGCAACCCTTCTTCACATGCTTTAGTCTCCAGGTCCTTCATCATCCTAGTTGCTCTTCTTGGCACTTTTTCCAAAGTCTCGACATCTTTTTTGTAATATGGTGACCAAAACTGGATGAATGAGCTCACAATTCTCTCAAAGATTGCTGTAGATCACAAAGTATGGAAATCTAAACCCACATCCTATGTTAAAAGTGGGGAACACATTCCTTATATCAAGTCAACCATTATCTATCTAGCACAATCACGTCTCTGTTACCTGCTTGCGGTTCTCAAGTTTCAACCAGACTTGCCTGGCCTTGTCTGGCGATTAGAAGGATGAAGTGAGGGACTTTTGCAAGGGCAGTCTACATTTTACTGCTGAGTTACAGCCGCAATTTAGTTCGCCTCCTTATTGCTTTTTGCTATTGCTAAATCAGGGCTGTTGCTAATTCTTATCCCATGCCAAATAAATTACACCCACACAGGACCATTCATACACCTTAAAAGTAAATCATTTAATTACAACATACCCTTTTGTCATCGTCTTGCTTGTGTTTTCTGGTCTTCTGCAGAAGCTTCAGGCCTTCAATCTGTCTAACGAGCAATGGTATGGTCATTTTGAACCGTTCTTCTAACCCAACAGCATCCAGGATCTAACAGAAAAGTACAAAAATTATTCAGCGTGTGTTCCTTGCCTTCCTCTCGGATTTTTAGAACAGCCCAGATTTCACCACAAAATGTGCCCGCCCAATCTGATATGGACCTGAGGAAATTGAAGCCTCGTAAGCCATCCGAAACCATCTTCTACGTGCTCCTATTCCACTGCTATTTAGGAGGGGAAATAAAGCTAGCTGGACGTATCCCATAACAGGGATTTGCTGAACAAATCATCATCTCCTGCCTGCTGTGTAACATTTCATAATGCTATTGATACGTTTGCTATTTGTGTTGGCTAGACAACAGTGAAAGAAAACGGCAGACAAACACTGAAAAATAAATAACGATACTATTCCCCCTTAGGAATGTTGGAAAACATTGAAAGCCCCTGACAGCAGGGGAACTATCTGTTTCCCGGTGTGGCTGTGGAGAAAAAGGATAAAAATGCAGGGTTTGAGAAAGGATACTAATGGAATTCAGGCAGGCGCAAGAAATCAAATCTGAGAACCTGTCTGATATGATCTATCTTCCTCCGTACCAATTTTTCCTCAATCTAGTGCCACAAAGATGTGCTAGAGCAGGGGTCCCCAACCCCCGGTCCGTGGACCAGCATGCCAGCAACCGGTCCACACAAACAACCAAAGCCCCATTTGTGGGATGCAGGCAGCACACAAAACCAAGCACTCTCCGGTCCGTGGAAAAACCTTTCTCCACGGAACCGGTCCCTGGTGCCCAGACAGTTGGGGGCCTCTGTGCTGGAACACCACCGATATCAAAAGTCAGGAATACTTTGGTGTTCCACCCCAGCTCCAATTCCACCACCCAAGATGCCTTATTGAAGGGTGGCCACGTGGACCTTAGAAATCCTTAAATCATTTGCTAGACATTCTAGACCAGAATGTTTCTCAACCTTGCAACTTGTTAAGTTCCATGGACTTCAACTCCCAGAATTCCCCAGCCAGCAGGAAGTTGCCATGGACGAGAAACACTGAATCTAGACAAAGTGCCAGTTGGATTTCCTTTAGGACAAGCAAAGTGTAACTACTGGCATCAGGGAAAGTGTGCCTTGTGACTCATATATTTTCCCTTATGGGAAAAATTGTTTAGTACTCATTGTTTCTGGTACTCATCACACTTCCTGGAATCAATTAACAAGGAATACTGAGCTACCACTGTATATACTTTCATGGATGAAGGACCATAGCCAGATAATAAATTTGTTAATCTTTTTAAGAAAATCGCAAGTGTTGACAAGAAGACTCTTTCTGCTCCAGCTTGGCAGTTCTTAGAGTTTTGGTAGGTTTCAACATTCAAAATTAAAATGGTCTTTCCTTTGTGAGGCCAGAATGGAAGCAGTGCTTGATACCTGAAGTTTCTCCTGGTTGCTGGTACGGATGATCGAGGTGACTATATCTGGTAGAGCTTCTCTGGGTAGATTGTCCAACAAGCGTCTCAGTTTTGCCACCGCTGGGATGGACATATCCAACATCTCAACCAGCTTTGTCAAAGATGGGGTAAAAATGTAAAGTAACATTTTAACACTGGTATTCTTTCATATCGCTAGTATCATTCATATCATCAGTAAACACCGAGCTCCATTCGGTCGCCCAGACTCCATCCCAATGAAAGGGATTAGAGTCGTTAAAAGAAAAAAAATCATTTGCATCACTCAGCACAATAAACCAATGCTACTGGTTAGGACAAAAAGAAAACTTAACCCCTCCATTTTCTGAATTTCAGTGGTGCCAAGGTCGTTTGTTCTGAAGTGACTTGCCCAACCAACAAAAGAATGGTCAAGAAGCCTGTGAAATCTGAAGGATGTTTTTGCTATGCCATCTGATCACCTTTCGGACACAACTATCTGCTGGATTCAAACTTTGCATCAGTGAAACTTTTTCTTCCTGGGGGGGCAAGCAAGCGGAATCTCATCCTCAAGACAGCTTTATCAGCAAAATAAGTTCTGATTGTCAGAACTATAGAAGGATAAGAAGCAAAATGTCTTCAAGGAATAAACAAGAACGCCCAGTTGCCTTTTGAAAAAGCACCTATGGGACATTTGTACTGGGTCCAATCTCTCTGGCGTGGCCTGACCTCTTTTTGCAGTTTGGATGAAAATGTTCTCTCCTGAGCTACGCAAACAGGCCCTCCTCATCCCGAATGCATGAGAGCATTTCAAGGAGAAAAGTAAACAACTAAGCATCAGCAAACAAAGCATGGACTTTGCTAGTGAGCCACGATTCCTTTACACACAGCCATCATCATAATTTCCTCAACAGATATTTAGATATTGAGTACCATGTCAAGGCACCTCACCTGCACTGCATATTTATAGAATTGCTCCGGCAACTCTCCCAGCTCCTCTTCAGACTTGTTGGTAAATTGTTCTAGCCGATCCAACTGTTCAACATCCGCAACGGGATAAGGTTTTTCCTTCACCAGCTGCAAAATCTGGAACCTGCAGAGGCCCGTTAATAACAACGTAAAATGGGGCTTGGGCCAGTTGCTGCCAACCACTTGAACTGCCAGTGCAGCTGTGCCAATCCTGAAAATGCCAAGAAAAAGAAAGCATTATTTGTCATGCCACAATAGGCACAATAGGAATACGCTTGAACAGGACTTAAATATCTCACAGAGCTGTTTTGGAAGACATCGCCCATGATAAAGGTGCTAACATTACAGGTACTCCTTGACTTAAGACCATAATTGAGCCCAGAATTTCTACAGGTAAACAAGATAGTTGTTAAGTGAATTTTGCACCATTTTACCAACTTTCCTTCCACAGTTGTTAAGTGCATTGCTGCACTTGTTAAGTTAGTAACACAGTTATTAAGTGAATCTGGCTTCCTCATTGACTTTGCTTGTCAGAAGGTCGCAAAAGGGGACCACATGACCCTGGGGACATTACAACCATCCTAAATATGAGTCAGTTGCCAAACGTCTGAATTTTATTCACATGACCATGGGGATGCTGCAAGGGTCCGAAGTGTGGAAAATGGTCCTAAGGCACTTTTTCAGTGCCACTGTAACTTCGAACGCTCACTAAATAAACTGCTGTAAGTTGAGGACTACCTGTCTCCATGGGGCTGTCTTAAAAGATGTTGCCCACGATAAAGCAGCTAACAATATACTATGTCAGCAGGGTTAGTCCTAGTTACAGAAACATTTGAAAATACTTTGAAAAAGTTCCAGATGGTTAGATTCCTGCTTCAGACAGGCATTTTGCTTAGAGATGCCTGGGATTGAACATGGAACATTTTGCATAGAGAACCCTTTCAATCTTTTGACAAGAGGAAGCGTCTGACCATTTATAAGCCTACATTCAAGCATCAAAAAAGCAACACACACTTGCAGGGATTTCCTTCATTGAGTTTCTGAAGCCACTTCTTTGCTGTTTTAAAGTGATCTATTAGTTGTCTTTTCACCAGCAAATTGTTAAGAGTGTTTTCCTTACAGCCATGTCCCCCTCCTTGAGAGCCTGGCCTACATTAACACTAGCTAAAATCACAAACCACTTTCAAGGACAGAACACGAAACTCTGATTGGTACCCCTGCGTTTTCCCACACCGTTTTATCTCGATCCATTTCCAAAAGCAAAGTTTCTAAAACTTGAAAGCCACCATTTTTAAAATCTATTTCTATAAACTTCACGAGTGATTACCACCGAACGGGAAGTAAACTTCTCATGCTAACTGCGCTCCACTCCTCAAGCACCCTGTTGTGTGCTCCGAAGAAAAGAACAGGGTGGGATTGTCAAGGCAAATTCATAACCTATTTATTTATTAAATTTCCATAGCTGCCCCAGAGCCATTTCATAGGAAAGATGGGAGGTATAAAAATGTAATAAATAAAAATCTCACATACACGACTGTTTGCTGTTTACACACAAAGACAAGGCAACCTTGGATCTCTTTTGTGAGCCAAAATAAAAATGAAGGGAATAATCAAAAATCCCTGCCCTGAGACGGGCACCTAGGGAAATGCATTAAATCAGGAATAAAGCTCAATGTCACAACTCTAATAAGTTAATAATTACTTTGCTCCAATTAGCCAAGGAGCAAAGAGCATCCCTGGCCAGAAAGAAAAAAAGAGGAAAGAGGGGGCTGCAGTCGCCATGGCAACTTTAGGTGCGATAGATGGCCGGTGGGAGGGAGGGAGGGTAGCTCCGTGGCAACAGGCCCGGCGGTGACCATGGCAACGCAAGGGAAGGTCTCCGGATTAAGGCAGGTGGTCGAAGGGAGGGGGACGAGGGGGCGTGGTCCTCCTGACGTCACGACCGCCATGTTGGGAAGGGTTCGCGGAAGGGACCGCTGTTACAGCAACCGGCGAGCTCGGGGGGGGGTCGCGGGGGGCGCCGGTCGCCATGGCGACCGCGTCGGGCAAGGCCGCGTCCCGTACCTGTGGAGCGGCGGCAGCGCGTCGAGGTCGCTGGCCGGGTCCTTGGTGTCGGGAATGACGCCGAGGATGGTGCTCTTGAGCGACGTGCCCTTCAGCAGCCGGCTCCGCACCAGCTGCATGTTCCGCGGAGAGTCCACGCTGGCGCGCATGGTGGAGCCCGGCAGCAGCACGGCTTCGGGCGTCAGCAGCAGCGGCAGGCGGGTCGGGATTTGGATGGCGCTGCCCGAGGACGCCATGGTGGAGCGGCTCTCGCGCCAGGCCCGTCGCGTCGCGTACGGGCCGCGCTACGGCGAGCGGCGAGGGGCAAACGGCGCAAGACGCCCGTGCTGCACGAGCTGCTCGCGACCGCCCCTTCTGGCCGTATCTGGCGTTGCGCCGCCTCTTTAAAGCCGGGCGGGGCGACTCAGAAACTCAGACGCAATAATAAGTAATTCATTAGGGGGGAAAAGGGTGGAATAGAAGAACAGTGTCGGTTTCTAAATAAACTGTTGTAAGTCGAGGACTATCTGTATTTGCTTGGGCGTGGCGGGAGGGAGGGAGGAATCAGGCGAGTTAAACAAGCATTAAAATTGTTATTTGCTGTGCAATCAAATTGTCACTTGCAGGTCAATTCTTATTTTCAGTGGACTTATTTTCCCATCAGGGCATGCAAGATTTGCCGCCTTATTAGTTTCAACACCAACACGAGTCAGAAATAAAGCAAATTCTCCCTTTGATTCGTGCATTAAGACAGAGGGACACCCTTTAATTTATTATGTGCTGGTCCTTTCCAGAATCCACAGGAAGGTGCAGGAGCAGTTGGTGGAAAACTAGAATTGCTGCTCCTTCACCGCTGCTGTTGGTTGACTGTAGTTCCCAGATGATGATCTAGTTGAGTTAGGGAAGATGGGGGCTTTCTGACTAAGGGCCCCTGGTGCAAAGAACTGGATTACCTTGAATCGGGTCCCAGTGCGACTTTACAAGTTGGTTTTCAGCTGTGACCTGTTGCAAACGAAGGCTCTGCCAACCCCCCCCCCATGGCTTTCAACTCAAAAGCATCCTCTTCAACCAACCTAGGAGGAACATCTGGCTGAAGAAAGTTGTGTATTTCCATACCAACACTCCTAAAGATTGTAATAGGAAAAACTCCCGTTCAGAGGAACAATTCCAGACTCACTCCTCTTGTTATATCAGTTTATGACCACAGGATGTCAGGGCATCATACAATATTTAATTTCCTGAGCTGTAATAAATGGGATGTTTAAAAAAAAAAGGCTATCAGCAGATGGCACATTGTATTCATTAAATCAATCTTTTAAATATTTTACGGGACCCACAGAAATCAGCTTGAGTTACCTGAACCTGATTACATTACACATATGAACTAGCTCAAGAAAATAAAAGATTAAATCATGCGTGCACACGTATGTTTAAACTCAACTGCACCAGTGTATCTAAATCAAACAGAGTGCTTGATAGGATAAAAAGGTGAAGTTCAGAGGCTTTCAAAGGAAGGTCAGAATAATTAAGTTGGTCACTATGACATGCAAACTCTGCTTTGTTTTACTTTTGTTTTAGGCAGGAAAGCCTAAGTGGGATTTTCCTCCAATGGGATTTTCCCATGTATTTTACCAGTGCAGCCTAGAAAAGTCAGTGCCCTCCTAACCAGACCCAACCACTCGGAATTTGTTCATGATGTCCATTTTGCTCTATGAGTTCATGGTGACCTAACCCTAACCCTATACCATTTCAGACAAATGGTTGTCCAATCTCTTCTTTAAAACTTCCAGTGTTGGAGCATTCACAACTTCTGGAGGCAAGGTTGTGCCACTGTTCTAACTGTCAGGAAATTTTTCTTTAATTTTAGGTTGCTTCTCTCCTTGGTTAGTTTCCATCCATTGCTTCTTGTCCTGCCTTCAGGTGCTTTGGAGAATAGGTTGACTCCCTCTTCTTTGTGGATACTGGAATGCTGCTATCATGTCACCCCTGGTCCTTCTCTTCATTAAACTAGACATACCCATTTTCAGCAACTGTTTCTTACGTGTTTTAGCCGCCAGTCCCCTGATCATCTTTGTTGCTCTTCTCTGTACTCTTTCTAGAGCGTCAACCTCTTTTTTACATCATGGTGACCAAAACTGGATGCAGTACTGTATTCCAAGATCTCCTGAGCCTGAATTCTTCCCCTCCTTCGTGCAATCCACTCACCAGTCAGAACTTTGAGAAAGGTCAAGAGAATTCAGGAGGGAGAGAGCAGGAAGTGTTCTAGAATGTTATTTATGAATCCAGAGTGGCAGTTGAGTCAGGCAGTTGCAGAGACAGAGGCTGCACCATTTTGGAGGATCAGACAAAATACTTTCAGGTGGAAGCGAATTGAAGGAGTAGCAACGTGAAGGGAGAGGAGGACCTCATGTATTCAATCTGTCAGTCATCTCTTGGGAGACAGTAGCTCATGCAGAAAAGAATTAAGCAGTGCAGTCACTATATCGATGGGTGAAACCAGGCTTTATCCATAGGGGGAGTGGAGTTCTTAGATTTGTGACGTTAAGTCAGGTTTGGGAATATTTGCATACCTTTCTACTAAACCTTTATACTGCTGGCCAATCATTTACAATAAGGAGCCACACAAGACTAATGAGAGATTTTCTTTCATCTCACAGTTGGTTGTGGACAGGAACTCATTTCAAAAGAGGACAGACTTGCAAAGATAATGTTTTGATGTGAGATAAGGGTATATTATCTATAAAACTCATGTTCAGCTTTCTGTATCCATACGTTCTCTTTTCCATTTCAAATTCCTGTCATCTCAGCAAATTGGGCAGAATAGCAAATGGTTGAATAGATTTTGGTTGAAAATCTATTCTTTCATCATAATGTTAGCTCCAGGTTTAGGGGTCTTCACCAGCCCTTAGGGCTTATAGCTATTTTCCCCTTTTTGCTTGCTTGCTTCTGAACATGTCCAGAGGACAAGGTCCCATCCTTTTGCCTCTAGAAAACGGCAAGATCTTCTCCCAGAACGAGTGGATCAGTGTGACGCAGAACAATACATTTAACGTCCCAACCTTTAAGCATATTCTCTATCAAAGGGAATGAGAACTGGTAGGAACAAATGTATTTTGTTGTCACATGCAAAACATGAGTTTGTGCCTGAAAGTCCCATCAAACTCTTCGGCTAGTTAGAACCTTTTGATTTAAGCTGTTCTTTAGAAAAGGAACATATGCAGAGTTGGGGAAGAGACAACTAAGAAAGTCAAGAAGGCCACACAAAATAAGGGGACAGGCTTGTTTGGGCTTTCATTAAGTTATGGACTCTGGGTGCCTAGTTGCTTTGGTTTTGAAAAGAAGAGGATGGTTGTCCAACAGACTCAATCGACTATGTCCTATTGATAAGTATTTGGGATCCTTCCATTTTGGCTGCTGAAAAATTGACTTAATGCCTCCGAAATTAAAATGGCTTTGCAAAAATGACCTGTGCCAGGTATATTTGCCTTTGTCATTGAATTGCCAGAGATTTCTGTTAATCTTCTGACTCCAAGCCTTCCAGCTTTTTTTTTCTTTTTACCAAAAGGAAAACAAAAAGAAATGGCTGTTCAGAATTAACCACCTTCTCCTTTTTTTTCCCCATAAAAGAAAAAGATGGCTAGGAACAGCAACCTGTGGTACCTTCAGGATGACAATATGATGTTGGGACATTATCTGCCTCCCACTGATTTGAACAAAACAAATATTGAAAAGACCTTCTACCAGAAATATTCACGAAGCTTAAAAACCATGATTCCGATCCGCTTAAGAGCAAGGCAAGTTGCACGTTTTCATACTTAGAATATAGCAATGAATAGTATCTCAATGATTGGCACCACCACTCCTCAATGAGTCAATCACCTAATTTATGACTACCAGAGACCTGGTTTTCGTTATTCCCATACCCTGAGATGTAGTAGATAGGCAGAGTACTTAAATTACCCTCATAAATTGACATACAGTTCTTTAAAAACATCATGGGTGATCAACCTGCAAGCAAGGGGATCACAATTCTGGACTTAATTTCACTGGCCCTTGACTCATTTCAAATCTGCTTCAAATTTAGATTTGTAAGCAGGGCGATCTGCCTGTTCCTTGGGAACCTACGAGGCGGAAGGATGAGAAGATAGAGAGGCAATACAAAGGCCTATCAAAGATGGAGAAGGAAAGGTCGCAAAAGGGGATCGCATGACCCCGGGACCCCTGCAACCGTCATAAATATGAGTCAGTTGCCAGCTGTCTGAATTTTGATCATGCGATCACAGAGATGCTGCAATGGTCATAAGCGTGAAAAGCGGTCATTTATTTATTTTATTCTAATCCCATTTATATCCCGCCCTTCTCTGAAGACTCAGGGCGGCTTACAAGCTTAGCAGTAGCCTTCATTCTACAGTATGTACTGTATATGCCTGCTTATTAGGGCTTTCGCCCCCCCCCAAGCGGCATTATTACAAAGTCAGCTTAATTGCCCCCAACAATCTGGGTCCTCATTTTACCTACCTGGGAAGGATGGAAGGCTGAGTCAACCTTGAGCCTGGTGGGATGCGAACCTGCACTAATTGCAGGCAGCTGGTGTTACTTAAGGAGGCATTAGCCCACTGCTCCACCAAGGCTCTTTCATAAGTAAAAAAAAATTCTGTGCCATTGTAACTTCAAACAGTCACTAAATGCATGGTTGTAAGTTGAGGGCAATGTACCTGTAATGATTTTTTTTAAAAAAAAAATCCTCCCCCCCCCCCTGTTTGCTCAGCCGTTCCCCACTCCCGAGGCCAGCTTTCCATTCCACGCACAGAGGCAGCCCGGTTTTACACTTATCGTGGAAGTTAAACGATTGGCGAGCAGCGGAGAAAGAACTTGTTGAGAAATAAAAGCCGGAGTGAATTAAAAACGGGCCTCGCCCGTTTCCACCGCTGAAAAGGCACAAACAGGCAGGCTGACTTCCTGGAGACAGCTATTCAATACCCAGTGAAAAGATTAGAGGAGTCTTGCTCAAAGGCCGCAGCTGTCAGAGATGAGGAAAAGGTCTCGGCCGATGAACAAGTGCCAATCAAGGAGGAGGAGGAGGAGGAGGAGGAGGAGGGGGACCGAACGGGCAACGGTCCAAGGCAGAAGGCAGCTTTGGATGCCTGTAACATCTTCCCCTTTTTCCCCAACTGCGGATTCCCTCTTTTCTCTCTGACCCTGTTACAGGTCTTCCAAGAATCCCGTGGACAATGCTGGACTTTTCTCATTTGCTACCTATTCTTGGTATTCCGATATAATGCTCCAAGGATACCGGCACAAAATCAATATAGCTACTTTGCCTCCTCTCTCCTACTACGACAGCGCCGAGCCGAATGCCAAAAGGTACGGCTGTTGTGATGCAGTTACTATTTCAAAATCCCGCTCGGCCCACCCACCCACCCACCCACCCCTAACTTCCTGGAGAACAGGAGGTGGCCCTCCTTTGCATTCACTGGACTTCGAAGCTAACAAACCTTAATAGGCAGTGGCTTGTAAGAAAACAACAGGGCTGCTCCTTCCCTAAAAGAAGAAGGAAAACAGGGCTGTGGGCCAAGCGAGACCCTGTAATTTCTACATGATTACTGGTTGCAGCTGGAAAGTGATCGTCCTGATGTAAGTCTTCTTGGCAGACATTCTTTGGGGAAGGTGTGCATTAAGAAGAGATTGGACAACCCTTTGTCTGAAATGGTGTAGGGCAGGGGTGTCAAACTCAATTTCATTGAGGGCCGCATCAGCATTGCGGTTGCCCTCGGGGGGCCAGGTGGGTATGGCCAGGGTGGGCGTGGCCTACTGGGTGGGCGTGGCTCTACATCATTCGCATCAAGGGTGCCTATGGGGGCCCAGGCAGGAGTGGGACAGATCTGAGGGTCTCTGGCAGAAGGAGGGTCTCTGGGCCAGGGCCAAGGCAGTGGGGGCTGTTCCCTCACTGTTTCCAGGATGGCTTCGCGGGCCGCATGAAACCACTTCGTGGGCCGGATCTGGGCCCCCGGGCCTTGTGTTTGACATGTCTGGTGTAGGGTTTTCCTGCCTGACTAGAAGACCTCCAAGGTCCCTTCCAACTCTTGTTATTCACTGCAAAGTGTAAGACCAGTGAAATAAGCAGTGGAGTAAAAACAACAACAACAACCAACTTTCAGATAAGGCATTGGCAAAGCCTTGACTGATGCTTAACTAATTCTAAGCTCGAATGTCTGCTTAAAGCAAGATACCCCATTATAACCTCTGTAATAATTAATTGACACCAGCGATTTTCACAAGCGTGGGCATTAAAAGAAATATGTAACGTGAGTCGTTTGCTTTTTTTTTCCTTTTTTTACAGATTTCGACTCCTTTGGGAAGCTGAGGTTGCCAAAGTCGGACTTGAGAAAGCTTCTTTAGGCAAAGTGTTCTTTCAATTTCAAAGGACAAGGATTTTCATGGACATAATTGCTAATATTTTTTATGCCATTTTTGGTGTTTTGGGGCCAGTGAGTAACCTGGAAGTACATGTTGAGAGCTGACATGGATAACCTTTCACCATATTTGAATGGAGAATTTAGTGGGCTGATTTCTCAAAAAATTTTCCAAGGGAAGGAGTACATTTCAAACCCTTGCTGGAGGCAGAACGTTTGATAAATCCACCCCTCAGTCAAAAGGCCACCCTGGAGTGGTTTCTGATCTCTTTCTTTGGGATTGAAAGAATATGTAGGAAGCCAGAGAGGGCGGAATGGGGCAACTTGGGAGGGCCAACCCACCACGGCCAACTTGCCATGCCAACTTGGTGTGACCAACTCCCAATGGGTCAATTCAACAATTCAATTTAAGTATTTAAAATAATTTAAAAATCATTTTAATTTTTGTCATTCGCATTTCATGTTGTCCCTCCTTTTCCAGCCTTGCTTTAATGATTCTATTCCACCATTTCTTCGACAGTAGTGTAACTCTTGTCCTGCAGCAAGTTGTCCCATGGTGAATTGGCCATGGAGAGTTGTCTCACAGCGAGTTGGCTGTGGTAAGTTGGTCGTGGTGAGCTGGCCACACCAGCTTGGCCATAGACCTAGCTTCCCAGTTGCTTTGTCTCAGAGAGAGAGGGAGAGAGAGGAGAAAGTTCTCTCTAAGCAGAGAGAGAAAGAGAGAGAAAGAAGAGAAGAGAAAGAGGAGAGAAGAGAGAGGGGAGAGAGAGAGAAGAGAGAGAGGGGGAGAGAGAGAGAGAGACTTCAGTTTTAAGACACTCATTGCAATTGGCATCTGCTTTGAAAGAAAATTCAAAAGCAAATTCTCTTTCATCAAATAGAATGAGAATCAATAGACAAACCACTGGAGAATGTCTCTGCCTACTGCTATTGCATTTATAAACCAATTTTAACAAAAGAGATCTTATTTCTGTGAAACACCCATACCACCTGCAAAAGATCCCAGTTTCATTCTTTGGTGCAAATGTGATCTTTTCTTAGGCTAAGAATCACATCAATCTTGGCATCACCATCCTCATGAGTGATCTAGAACCACAGCTTGAGCTTCTGATTTTCATAACAATGACACCAACACTGCTAAAACACTTCTTCTCCAAATGCTCTGAATTGTAGAACAACACTCAAAAGAAATCTGCCCCCAAATGAGAATTTATGTTGCAAATAATCCTAGACTAGACGATTCAATAGTCTGAAGACTTATTTCTTCAGAGTGATTCTTGGCAGAGTGATTGCTACACCCCTGCTGCCTGGGAAACCTGCCAGTTTTTTTGCACAGATTTTAAACTGGGGAGGGGAGAGAAAAATAAATAGGCAGTATTGAATAATATCAACCACTAAAAAATATACCAACAATACACATTTTCCAAAAAAAAATATGTTTATGTTTTTGTTTGTTTTTGGCAGACCTTGATCTTCCATAACATCCTCCAGTACAATGACAAAGATTCAAAGGACTTGGTGGAGGGTGTGGGCCTCTGCATGGCCCTTTTTTTCACTGAATTTTCAAAAGTTGTGTTGTGGTCGTTGACATGGGCTATCAACTATCGCACTGCTGTCAGGGTAAAAGTTGCTGTGACAACAGTTGCTTTTGAGAACCTGCTAGCTTGTAAGTCCTTGAAACACGCATCTTTAGGCAAAGTAAGTCTTTACGATCGCGTCCTCATCTGATTTCCTATAAATATTTAATTTACAAAAATGTATTCGGTGTTTGCTTTTCTGCAAGAGACTTTGTGAGCTTCTGATTAATGGCTGGAGCCAACAATGATTGCTAATCCTGATACAATACGGTATCTTTAGAATCTAATATAAGAAATAACAGCTAAAGAGGACAAGGCAATGGCCTTCATGTCCTTTTTTACAGCTTCCCAACTTCTTCTTGGTCATCTTGGTCTGATGGGTTTGGGGTTTGGATTTGGTTTTAACATTGTTTTAATTATTGTATTATATTGGGCATAATTATTTAATCTTTTTTAACTTTTGTATGTATATTTTGATATTTATTGCCCTGTACACCGCCCTGAGTCCTTCGGGAGAAGGGTGGTATAAAAATTTAATAAATAATAAATAATAATAATAATTGTGCAGAACTAAAAATGATGGACTAGAAAGCCCTTTGTTGTGATCCTCCAGGACTCTTAACGTTCTCATAATATCTCCATTTTGATATTAAGCTAGGAGAACTTCTCTAAGTAGCCACATATGTGCATAAATACTGCAAGCTCACAGAGAAGGACAAGATAAAACCTGCATCTAACTGTTTAGTACTTGGACTTTCATGTCCCCTTTGACATGTTAACAATACCTGTAGCCCACCATTGCTTCATGTTTATAGTAGAACAAACCAAATCCAGGTTACTAATTGAATTATTCCAATTGAATAATTCCTGCCTGAGCAGGGGTTTGGACTAGAAGACCTCCAAGGTCCCTTCAAACTCTGTTATTAAATTCTATTCTATTCTATTCTACAGTATTCTATTCTATTCTATTCTATTCTATTCTATTCTATTCTATTCTATTCTATTCTATTCTATTCTATTCTATTCTATTCTATTCTATTCTATTCTATTCTACCCTACCCTACCCTACCCTACCCTATCCTATCCTATCCTATCCTGTTGTCTTTAGGGTTGACATCCTCGAGGTATGAATTTGGCCATCCTGATCCTGACATTAACACTGATTGACTGTGATTTGGAAAGCTTTCAATGCAAGATCATTTCTGACCAGTTTCTTCATTGTCTTTCAGTTGATTAATTTCTTAGCCAATGATGGTTTTCGGATATTCGAAGCTGCCTTGTTTGGCCCGATGCCCATGACCGCGCCCCTTTTGATCGTTGTTTGCACCATCTATTCTTGTGCCCTCCTTGGTCCGACGGCTCTCATAGGAACATTCATTTATGCCACATTTATACTATTACAGGTGAAACCTTTTCCTTTTCTAATATATATACATACATATATATGTCTTCTACTGTTCTCTCTCCATATTACTAAAATAACAATCCACTTCCTCCCACTTTAAGGAAGTTGTTGGTGGCAACTTGATGTGCAAAGTGGAGTGAGTAGAGAGGACATTCTAGTCTGTTTCCACGCATTTTGGTTTTAATGGTTTTGCTTCCTTGCAGAGATCTGGAGCCCCATTTCCATCTATCCTGTGTGCCATCGTTCACTCCCTAGAGACTAAAATGGACAATGTGATTTTTTAAAAAATTCCATTTATATCCCGTCCTTCTCCGAAGACTCAGGGCGGCTTACAAGCTTAGCAGTAGCCTTCATTCTATGTATATGCCTGCTTATTAGGGCTTTCACACACACCCCCAAGCGGCATTATTACAAAGTCATCTTAATTGCCCCCAACACTCTGGGTCCTCATTTTACCTACCTCGGAAGGATGGAAGGCTGAGTCAACCTTGAGCCTGGTGGGACTCGAACCTGCACTAATTGCAGGCAGCTGGTGTTACTTAAGGAGGCATTAGCCCACTGCTCCACCAAGGCTCTTTGAGCGGGCCCCGAACAAGGAGTATATATCGGAGGTGGTGACCCTTTGAGAGCTGTATGCAATGAAATTTCATTTTGATGTATGCCGATTGGTGTACATTCAAAGTGACAATAAAGTTATCATCATCATCTTGCAGCTTTCTTTCAACTGGGATTTTACTAAAACTCTGGGACTTCTGCAAATTTTATAGACCAAATCCGTTGATGCTGCTCTATACATCAGCCATGCTAGTGTGAATATTTAAGCAACAATACAGATATCCCTCAGCTTACAACAGTTCATTTTTGTTGTTGTTAGCTGTGAAGTCGTGTCCGACTCATCGCGACCCTATGGACAACATTCCTCCAGGCCTTCCTGTCTTCCACCATCTTCTGGAGTCCATTTAAGCTCACGCCTACTGCTTCAGTGACTCCATCCAGCCACTTCATTCTCTGTCGTCCCCTTCTTCTATTGCCCTCGATCTTTCCCAGCATTAGGCTCTTCTCCAGTGAGTCCTTCCTTCTCATTAGGTGGCCAAAGTATTTGAGTTTCAGCTTCAGGATCTGGCCTTCTAAAGAGCAGTCAGGATTGATCTCCTTTAGTGGCAGTTCAAAGTTACTGAACTTTGAAACTGAAAAAAGTAACGTATGACCATTTTTCACGACCTTTGCAGCTTCCCCACGCTCACATGGTCAAAATTCAGATGCTGGGCAAACTAGGTTCATATTTATGACCGTTGCTGTCTCCCAAGCTTGTGTGATTTCCCTTTTGTGACCTTCTGACAAGCGGGGGAAGCCAGATTCACTTAACAACCAGGTTACATATCAACTGCAGTGATTCACTTAGTAACCGAGGCAAGGCAAGTCATAAAATGGGGCAAAACTCACTTAACCAATGTCTCACTTAACAACAGAAATTTTGGGCTCCATTGTGGTCGTAAGTTGAGGACTACCTGTTCTCGCAGCCTAAATCTGAACAACAGAAGGGATAGCTATGGTTATGAAGACTGCTTAGTCTTCTGGCATGGGTTTAGCGGTCAGCCGTGTGTGAAATCTCTTGATTGCATTTTCCCCCTTCCTTGCAGATGTTGATGGCCAAATTAATTTCTGTTTTTCGAAGACGCTCTGTTGTGGTGACTGACAGACGTGTGCAAATCATGAATGAGATTTTGACGTCCATTAAGCTAATCAAAATGTATGCCTGGGAAAAATCATTTGCAAACATTATCACAGGTACCTGGAGTGGGGAGGCGACTGCCGTAGTTCCTCCATCTTTCAGTGGAATGCTTTAACTAGCTCATTCTCACCCCAATTTACGATTCACCTTTTATTGAAGGTGTACAGGGTATAATTTGCAAAATTATAGACCATTGTCTAGAAAGATATGTGATTTATCACTTTGCTCCACGTCATTACAGGAGGATGTCTTTTATACCTTTTGCAGGCATCAGGGAAACAGAAAGAAAAATACTGGAAAAGGCGGGATACCTCCAAAGCGTGAACTCTGCATTGACGCCAGTCGTTTCCACTCTAACCATAGTTATGCTGTTTTGCTTCCATACCCTGTTAAAGCGCGAACTATCAGCGGCTGTTGTAAGATGACACTTTTGTTTTCTTAGTTGTTCCATTGTCTTTATGATAGCCATCGGTTCCTCACCAAGACGATACCAAAATGTCAGATCAACTCTCCTAGGCTGCATTAACAGAGGGATAGAATCAAGATCACGTGAAGTGTTAGTACCGCTTTACAATGCCTTAGTAAGACACCTGCAACCAATATCATAATGTTGGTATGCACTAGCCATAAGAGCTGAGAAGTTCAAAATATTAGCATAGTGATGTATAGAATGGGATGGAATGGAGTGGAGTGGAGTGGAATGGAATAATAGAATAGAATAGAATAGAATAGAATAGAATAGAATAGAATAGAATAGAATAGAATAGAATAGAATAGAATAGAATAGAATAGAATAGAATAGAATAGAATAATGGAATGGAATGGAATGGAATGGAATAGAATTGGAAGGGACCCTGGAAAGAGTGCAGAGAGCAATGATGATTAAAAGACTTAAAAGACTTAAAAGATGATTAAAAGGTTAAAACATATGAAGAACAGTTGCAGGAACTGGATACGTCTACAACCATTGTAGAATCCTTGTGGTCACGTGATCAGAATTCAGGCACTTGGCAACTGGCTCATATTTATGATGGTTGCAGTGTCCCGGGGTCCCATGATCCCCTTCTGTGACCTTCTGAGGAGCAAAGTCAATAGGGAAGCCACCTTCCCTTAACAAGCATATTACTCAATTAACAACTGGAGTGACAAGAAAAGTCACAAAATGGAGCAAAGCTCAGCTAACAACTGTCTTGCTTAGCTAATTTGGGCCCCGGTTGTGGTTGTGAGTCAAGGACGATCTGTAATATCTTACTAAGTTTTTGCAAATTCCTGCTGACTTCTGAAAAGTTGGCAATACGGAGAGTCCAACCTGTTTAGCCGCACCAAGTTGGGGGTCATCTGTGATCCCAAATTAGGAAAGAGAAACTTGGGGATTGAAAGTTAGGAACTCTTAAGAGTCTTGACTCCCCTGGATGTATCCCCCTCCCACTTGATACTAAGAATCCTTTAATTCCATCTCTTTTGCAGGCCTTCAGTGTGATTTCAGTGTTTAATTCCATGAGGTTTTCAATTGCCATTTTGCCATTTTCAGTGAAATCCGTGGCAGAAGCCAATGTTGCCTTAAAAAGGCTGAAGGTAAAAAAAAATAGTGGGATTTTTTTTTGGGGGGGGGGGGAAACTATTACAGATATTTTTGGATATTTAAGCAAGTTCACAAAAAAGAACGCCCTGTGTTAGTTACAGAATACACTGGATTCTTCTGTTAGATCAGGGGTGTCAAACTCAATTTCATTGACGGCCGCATCAGCATTGCGGTTGCCCTCAAGGGGCCGGGTGGGTAGGGCCAGGGTGGGCGTGGCCTGCTGGGTGGGTGTGGCTAGAGTGCATATGGCCTACTGGGTGGGCGTGGCCAGCTCTCCATCGTTCGCATCAAGGGTGCCTATGGGGGCCTGGGCAGGAGTGGGACAGATCTGAGGGTCTCTGGCAGGAGGAGGGTCTCTGGGCCGGGGCCAAGGCAGTGGGGGCCGTTCCCTCACTGTTCCCAGGATGGCTTCGCGGGCCACATGAAACCACTTTGCGGGCCGGATCTGGCCCCCGGGCCTTGTGTTTGACATGTCTGTGTTAGATCAATTGTCCCTTAATCTCTTCTTCTTCTTCAGTTCAGAACTGAAGAAGCTTCTTGGATGAGAAGTGAAACCTTTTCCAAGAGAACAAAAACAAGAATGTCCAGTTGGAAAAAAAGCACCTTTGGGACAACCATGACCTGGACGATGGAGAATCTCCATAGACGGAACACCCAAGATTTGCAAGATTACGTTAAATGTTTCCATCAGGGATACATTGATGTAGCTTAGAACTTGTTTCTTCTCTTGTAGAAAATCCTCACCATGAAAACGCCTTCTGCGTATGTGACAACCTTGCAGGGCTCCGTAAATGCGGTGGTGCTGAAAGACGTCACCATAGCTTGGGAAAGCGTTTCCGGTGACCCCCACACCAAAACTGTTAAAAAAAGACATCTGACTGGGAAAAGGGTCCGCAAATCCCAGCCCAGGACCGACCCAGTCATTTCTGACTCGCAGATATCACTTGTTGACAGGGATATTGACATCAGCTTTGTCCTGCAGAATATAAGTTTTACAGTAGAGAAAGTAAGTACAGAGGAACAATAATATTTAAACCAAAATCAACCTGGTGATAATTTACGCGAAGATGTTAAGATTTGGTCTGGATATAAACTGCCACAGTTCCATAATATAGCCTGCCTTCCATAGAAGACCTGTATATTATGTGGGTCAGAAGGAGGGGGCTGAGAAATTTATCTACAGACGCCCCTCACATCCTGGACATATTTTTTTTTTCAACTTCTCCCTTCGCTATAAGGCATTGCATGCCAACACAACTAGACACAAAGACAGTTTTTTCCCCCTAATTCCCACAGTACTATCTTATGTCTATTTACCCTTGTTGTATGGCTGTATCATCATCATCATCATCATCATCATCATCATTATTATTCCCATTTTCTCTACTACCCTATCTTATTGGTATCATTATTATTATTATTACTCTGTTGTTTTGCAAGTACATGGACAGCTTCTGCACCAGAGACAAATTCCTTGTGTGTCAAATCACACTTGGCCAAATAAAGTATTCTAATTCTAAAGTATTCTAATTCTACTGCCGTGTGTAAATTATACTCAAAAAATTTTTCCTTCCCAGAGGAAAGTTTTGGGGATTTGCGGCAATGTGGGAAGCGGAAAGACTTCAATCCTCAAAGCAGTATTAGGACAGGTATGTAAATGCCTATCTACGTTTTTCTCAGTTCATCTCTAATGTAATATTTTACGATATTTTACAATAACATGGCTCTTTTCCTTGACTATGCTATGCTGATCAAGTCAAAACTTCAGTATTGTGTGGTGGCCAAAGGCAGACCCACAGTACGTGAACTATACATCACTCTACTAATATGTTGAACTTCTCAGCTCTTATGGCTAGTGCACACCAACATTATGGTGTTGGTTGCAGGTGTTTTACTATTTGTTTAAACCAGGGGTCTTCAGACTTGGCAACGTTAAGACTTGTGGACTTCAACTCCCAGAATTCCTCAGCCAGCCAGGAAGGAGATCTGAAAATTTATGCATTTGCTCTCTAAATCTGTATACAAATTGCATTTCGGTGCATTAAAAAGTCCAGGATGGAGCCTTGAGCCATTTAGAAAAATGGCTACTCCAATGGATAGTCAATGTTCAGGTTGCATATAAATCTAACAGGTCCTGATCAGACAGTATTTGGAAAGATCAGGTTCCATAAGATGTAGAAAAGTTTGCAGAATTAAACTTTTATTTAATTGTGAACTGTGGGAGGGAATTGCGCTGCACAGGCTAAATCAAGAGGCAGACAATTCAGTCTGTCCAATTATTCTTAGCGTATGAGGCACAATGAAATCTTTCCCTAGTCGTAATACAAAAGCTAGAATAAGAGCAAAGAAATAATCACTTCCACTTCATTACAATAAGGCCCAAATTTGGAGACTAGAATTGATGTCTCCTTTGGCCCAGATGGGAGGGCTGGTTTTGGTATGCAGATCCTTCCCTAACGTTTCATTATTTTCAAGTTCTCCATTAGAAGCAAAATAGGTATCTAAGAACTGTGATTTATGATGCACGGATTAACAGAGATCAGGAAAAGCCACTGAGGCAGATTTGGCATCCAACTATTCCTTCTACCCACTTCAGATGTATCTGTATCGTGGGAAGGTCGTTGTGAATGGCACTTTGGCATACGTGTCACAGCAAGCGTGGATATTTCACGGAAGTGTCAGGGATAATATACTGTTTGGAGAAGACTATGATGAACAAAGGTAACTAGAAAGATTTCCCCTGTCCAGTCATGTCCGAGTCTAGCAGTGCTCATCTCCTTTACTTAACCGAGGGAGTTAGCATTATCCGAAGATTTTTCCATGGTCATGTGGCCAGCATGACTATATGCTGAAGGCGCACAGAACGCTGTAACCTTTCCACCAGAGTGGTACCTATTTATCTACTCGCATCTGTATGTTTTTGAACTGCTAAGTTGGCAGGAACTGAGGCAAGTAACGGGGGCTCACTCCATCGTGCTGAGCTCAGGTCTTGGACCTGGGCTATCTAGCTGACAAGCTGAGCATCTTTTAACTGCTGAGCCATCGTGCAAAGATAACTATAAACCTAAGTAATAAAAGAGATTAAGATTGGAGCGTTCTCGATCTTTCAGAATTATCACACTGCCTTTGCTGATCCTTGGCTCTGCTCTTTTTTCTTTTCTTTTTTTTAAAGGAATCCAGTCTTTAATCCTTTTATTTTTAGCTATATAAAGGAAAGGGCAAGCATTGTATTTGATTAAATGCTAGGGTGTTATACTGTTAAATAACTGTTATCAGATGTGTTTATGGAAACACCTACGTATTTCTCTTGACATATTTATATAAGAAATGCCCTGGGGACAGAAAATGGAAGTAATAAAATAAAATTTTCAAAACTGTAACTCAGAAAAAAGCACATTAAACTAAACCATGACTGCTCGATTTGAGATGAAACTGTGGCATAAAATGTCGGCTACCTTAAAGGTTTTCAGATTCTAACATTGCCAGAGGACTTCCACAGGCAAGGTGTCACAAATGAAAGACTGTGTCTTTCTGAGCCATCTTACCTGAGTGAGTGATGGGAACTGAAGTGAAGCTTCAGAAGTTGACCTGAATGTGTGAAGAAGTTCATTTGAGGATGGAGAACAATTTGCATCAGGCCTTCTCTGTTTGTAGTCTGGTCCTTCCAAAAGCCTATAGCAAAATAATGTGGCACCTAAAAGGTCCTAGTTCAGTTACTTCATCTCCTGGAAGGGCTGGAAGAATCTATTGTGAACCAACACAAACAGTTGTGGATGATCTGACTGAATGATGTAGCTTAATGCAAGCAATGCAAGGGTGAGATCAAAGAGTGAAATTATCCCTTAAGCTTCATAGAACTAATCTGCCTGTTGCAAGAGAAGGCAAGCAGTCTGGGGAGATTCCTGTATTATAGGCAGGATATAATAAAGTAGTAAACTTGAATTCTACATGTGTGGATCTGGTTGCTTCTGCCTGTATTTTTAACACAAAGTGACAAAACAAATTAATTTAAATGGATTTAATTGAAATGTACTTGAAATTTTAGTAAGAGTGAGGTAATTAAGTACAGTTAACCTTAATACCCCCCCCCTATTTAATGTTCTTTTTACACACGTCCAAACTTACAATTTGCTAGACCATTTTAGAAGGTCTTTGAGGGCTTCACCCAAGGATTCTGAGGGCCACAGGCAGGTCAAGGACCTCAGCTGAGCAACCTACATTAGAATAATCAAGATAAGAAATGCCTTAGCTTCTCATTTTCAAATAAGAGTTTATGTATTCCCCTCAGCAAGTTCTTTGCTTTTAATGAAACCAAGGAAGCTGTTCCTTTCTTATTAGTTTTCTAAATATTATACCCGACCGGTGTACTCAGCTGTGAGAGTAAATGGTTGCTAAATATCACTTCTGTCATTTCCTCAAGTTATATTGAAGTGGATCAAAAAGAAGAAAAGAAAAGAAAAGAAAAGGCAGGAAGGAAAGCTTAGCAGGAACAAACAAACAAGCAAACGCATCTCCCAAGAACTCATTTTCAACACATCTTCAAAATGGCCCCAGGGAATATTACTAGCATGTCACGAGCCATTAGATGCTGCGGGGAGGCATTAAGCTTTGCTGAAATGGTATGAAATAGAAAAAGAACCTTCAGTTCAAATATGACATAGAATATCTAAGGGTAAAATAATTGACAAGACCCAGTTATTTGAGCGTCTTCTTAGTCTGAGTCATTTCCATCTCAGCTGGTTATTGTAGGAGCTCTACAACTTGGAAAAAAAATAGTGAAGAGATGTTGTCTAAGGAACAGACAGATAAGAGGAAGCACAGCCCCCAGCTGCATAATGGGTGGAACAGGAGGTCTACGAGGTATCCTTAATGCTACCTCAGTACCTGTCTTTAATTGGTTCCAAGAGGCTTGATAAGTACCAGAAACGAGTACCAAACCATTTTTTCACGTAAGGAATAATGTAAATAAACGTAATGTGTTCCTAAACCAAGGCCAATGCACATTTTAAGGCAATATACAGTATATAAAAAGATAAGGTTGTATATCATTATTTTACATGAGAAACAAACCTAAAAATTAATACATACTTAGATTAAATAAAATAAATAAAATAAAATACCTGTACTGATGAGAAAAAAATACACAAAAATACACAAAATGACCACAGAAGATAAGACTGCACAGGGCAAGAGTTATCACATGACTAATATGGCACCCTAACCCTAACCTAGGGGTCCCCAATCTTTTGGGCACCAGGGACCGTTTCTGTGGAGAGAGGTTTTTCCGCAGACCGGAGGGTGCGTGGTTTTGTGTGCTGCTTGCATCCCACAGATGGCGCTTTGCTTGTTTGTGCAGACTGGTTGCTGGCATGCTGCAGCCCAGTACCGGTCCATGGACCGGGAGTTGGGGACCCCTGCCCTATTTCAACTGGAAAGGGCAGCAAATCATGAGGCAACCAACATCAATGAGTTCTAGCTTGTGTGTTGGGTACCAAACAAACAACGAATACCAGGACAAAATTTTCATGTCAAAATACATTGAGTACCAAATTTGAGGAGTTTCAAAGCAGTTGAGTACCAAGGTACCTCTGTAGCAGACTATAAAGTTCATGGTGGGGAAAATTGTACTTTCAAACTTGCAAAAGTCTATTAATGCAGCTTTACGATAAAATAGAATGAGGTTATTTGGTCATGTTTCCTGTCTGGTCTAGTTGCTAAGGCTGACATTGAGTCAAGGTTGGAGAGCCAGCAATACTCAACACTGAAGGAGTCTTCTCCAATAATAATCCCAGTAATGCTACAAGGCTCATTTACAGAGATATGAAAGAAATTTTCTAAGAATCACAGCTTGCAACTCAGTTCAGTTTTAATATTTTTAGGTATAATCATATCATCAACATTTGCAGTCTCAAGACAGATATGGAGCGTTTATCCCATGGAGATATGACTGAAGTAAGTATAATGTGTGTTTATTTAATTTAAGGATGCTAAATTAAACTGCCAACTTACTGCTGTTTATTCTATGTATTTATATCTCATCTCATGGAAACATAGCTGGAGATCTCCCCAGATTTTATATATGTGATAACTCAGTAAAGAATGATTGACCTCAAATCACCTACTGAGTTTCTTGGTTAATTGGTTAATCAATGACAGCATTAGATTTGCTTTCACAGGAAAGAAAATACATTATTGGGCCTGTAGCCAATTGGCCAAACTAGCCTTAGATATTCTTCCTAGTATAAAGGGTACAAAATCCCAACTATAATGTTAATTCATGTTAAACACCTTCAGATTTGTGAAACAGTGATACAAATGGGTTTTCTGTACTTTGTAAAGACGAGTTAGGGGTGACATGATTTTGATTTCAGGCTTGCTACAGATTTAGACTTAGTTTCAGAATATACTAAGCCATTATTGGCTTACTCAGGGCTTGTTGGATAAGCCACACTATGTTGTGCACAAGCTACTAAGCCACAGAGCATGGCTTAATAGCAGTGCTTTTTTTGTAAAAGAAAAAGGTGCCGGAACTCACATAATGTTATACAACCCGCCTTGCCTACCCTACAAGATTCCATCCAAAAAAGGTGCCAGAACTCCGTTCTGGACGTTCTATGACAAAAAAAGTCCTGACTAATACACCCCTGGCTTCAAATAACACAATAGGCTAAGTAAACTGGGATTGGATCCAATTTGTTGTGGGAATTCATTTACTATCGGCCTGTAAATAACAGATAGGCCAAGATGTTAAACCATTCATGTTTAGTTTTGATTTAATTTGATTTTAATTTAGTTTTGATATGTTTCATAAACTCAGCATTTGCCGTAACATGTTGAGCCTAAATTGGGCCACAGTGCATTTTTATCTCTAAAGGATTTGTGGATCTGAAGGAGAGAGAAAAAACAACAACCTTGCTTTACATATTCCTATTTTATTATCTGAGCAATTTGCTGTATTGTCCTGGAAATGACTAGAATACAAGCAAGTCTGAGCTCCGGAAAGGGGGAGGGGGAATCTATTCTAACAAGGTTTGGCAGTTTGTCCCTCCAAGCTATCTTGTCAGTTTACATTTTCATTCTAGGCATCCTGGCTTTCAACATGATCAAGCTTGGGACTCATGGTTTTGAAGTAGCTTTGCTCTGGCTACCCTACTCAACATCTGTGGATGTTGTGAAAATGGCATTACGGCCTCACTGGAATTCATATAGCTGCTGTTGATTTCTGAGTTTCTGACACACTCGTAGACTCCCAGGAGAAAAATCTTGAACATATCTTTTAGGAATTTC
>NC_139520.1:16880787-17066675 GCF_947247035.1 Vipera ursinii | reverse complement strand
TGGCTCAGGAATTCTGGGAGTTGAAGTCCACGAGTCATCAAAGAGCCAAGGTTGCCTACCCCTGGTCTATGGAATAAGGAATCAGTAACCTGAATGTTTCTCATAAATGGAGGAAAATTTCATAACCTGACAGTGACACACAATGTTCACATTCTAACAGAGCTAGAAACCCTTTTATTAAGCGGTTATATGAGTATTATACATTTGAGTTTGATTGTTGCATCCATTCTGTTTTTTGTTTTTTTAAAAAAGATAGGAGAAGGGGGCATGACGCTGTCTGGAGGTCAAAAGCAGAGAATCACTTTGGCTCGGGCAGTGTATGCAAACCGAGATATTTATTTATTGGACGACCCTTTGTCCGCCTTGGATGCTCAAGTTGGAAGCCATATTTTTGAACAATGCATTAAAAAAGCTCTGAAGGGAAAAACCATCCTTCTGGTGTCTCATCAGCTGCAGGTAAATGAATTGCTGAAAGAAATGGGAAAGAACTTCATAGGGAATGGCAGCCCAAATCAGAAACACACCCAGGGTGGAGTTTGGGGTGAAACAAATCCAATACAAGTAGTCCTCAGCTTACAACCACAACTGAGCCCCAAATTTTCTGTCGCTAAGCGAGACATTTGTTAAGTGAGTTTTGCCCCATTTTTCGACCTTTTTTGATGCAGCTCTGAAGTGAATCACTGCGGTTGCTAAGTTAGCAACACGGCTGTTAAGTAAATCCGACTTCCCCATTGACTTGGCTTGTCAGTGGGTTGCAGAAGGGGATCACGTGATCCCCGGGACGCTGCGACCGTCCTAAGTGTGAGTCCGTTGCCAAGGGTCCGAGTTTTGATCACGTGACCGGGGGGGAATGCTGCAACGGTCGTAAGTGTGAAAAACGGTCATAAGTCACTTTTTTTCAGCTCCGTTGTAACTTCGAACGGGCAGTAAATGAACTGTCGTAAGTCAAGGACATATCATTTTTGCAATATGGATTCTGCTTTTTTGGGAAATTTTTTTAAAAAAAAACCTGTTATCATTTCTAAAATGCTTTTGGGTTTGTTTATTTTATTTATTTATTTATTTTATTTTAATTCCATTTATATCCCGCCCTTTTCCGAAGACTCAGGGCGGCTTACAAGCTTAGCAGTAGCCTTCATTCTATGTATATGCCTGCTTGTTAGGGCTTTCACACACACACACCCAAGCGGCATTATTACAAAGTCAGCTTAATTGCCCCCAACAATCTGGGTCCTCATTTTACCTACCTGGGAAGGATGGAAGGCTGAGTCAACCTTGAGCCTGGTGGGACTCGAACCTGCACTAATTGCAGGCAGCTGGTGTGACTTAAGGAGGCATTAGCCCACTGCTCCACCAAGGCTCTTTTTGTTTGTGTGTTTTTAAATAATTTGAAAAACCTTATTGCCCTGGGACCTCAAAAACATTTTTAGTCTCACTTTCTTCCCAGAATATTCAGTTCTATTCTGTCTCTCTCTTTTTAATCTTTCTTGATCAGTACGTCTTGAATACCAAGCAATATTCGTTCCCCGAGCTGTTTTCTACCACCAACCCTCAATTCCCTCCCCCATTTTTTTTTAAAAAAAATCCTGCAAACCATTAGGGCCTCTTCAGCGCTGTTAATATTTCCCTCCGGTGTGTGAACATTTCTTTCATAATGGCCTACATTTGTAGAGTAAGTGTGCTATTAGTTTAAAAGTAACAAGCAGTCTGGGTTTTATGCCCCCGAAGAGAGGCAATTGCGCAATGAGTCTTAACATCGCAGAAAATGAATTAGAGCATTTGGCCATGCCTTATAACAGGGGTCTTCAAACTTGGCCCTTTTATGACTTGTGGACTTCAACTCCCAGAATTCCTCAGCCAGGTTTGCTTTGCTGGCTTTGCTGGCTTTTTTTTTTTTTGGCTGGCTTTGCTGGCTGAGGAATTCTGGGAGTTGAAGTCCACAAGTCATAAAAGGGCCAGGTTTGAAGACCCCTGCCTTACAATGAGGTTGGGAGGTGGGTGGCCTGGTTTGGTTTTTCAAGCAGCGATTGTTGGTTAGAGAACTGAGGTCAGCAAACCACCCATCTTTCCCATGGCAGAGGCAATGTTTGTGGGTCTTCTGAGTCCGCTGCTCGGGTTTTATTTTTCGTCGTTAAAAGACTTATAAAAAAACACAAGAAACAATTCCTGCAGTTTTATTCCTTTACTTCTTCCCTCCTCCCCTCTTGAAAAAGCAAAATAACTTCTCCACGCCAGCAGAGGGCAGAGAAGGCTTGCAATTCTCTGTAGAGCCATTGATCCATTTGAAACAAAAAGATCCTCCTCATTCTAAAGAACAGGAGAATTTGAATTCTTTTTGAGTCTTTGGGGCTTACAGACTGCACGCTCTTCCCAAAGCGATAGCAGTTTGTTGAGATATTTTTTTTCCCTACAATAGTGTTGCTGTTTCAGCCAAGTCTAAGAAACCAGGCTGTGGCCTATAAAACATATTTCCTAAAATTGACACTCTTTTTCTGTTGAACAGAAATAATCCCTGCCTCTCCGTCTCTATACCTTTATGTACTTTAATTGTCTATCTTTTTCCCATTGTGTGCATGTGTCTCTGTGTCTCTGCCTCTGCTTTTGTGTGTGTGTTTGTGTATGTGTGTTTGTGTGTGTGTGTGTGTGTGTGTGTGTGTGAGAGAGAGAGAGAGAGAGAGAGAGAGAGAGAGAGAGAGAGAGAGAGAGAGAGAGAGAGAGAGAGAGAGAGAGAGACTGAAATATGTATAAATCTGGCAAAATCCATTTTTTCTTTTGGTTTGATTGAAATTTACGATCCAATTCAGTTCCAGCTCGAATCCAATTTGATGTCAGAAACTGTTTCAGTTCACTCTGAGCTGTTCAACTACTTTCATTGGAACTTCAAAAATTTGGGCTCCGCGGTGGTCGTAAATCAGGGACACCTGTATAAAGGTGGATCCTAATATACCAACCCCGGAACCTGCTCATGAGTTTACCAATTCTTTTCTCTTTCCTTAATGTCCACAGTACCTGCAGTTCTGTGATCAAATCATCTTGCTAGAAGGCGGGGAGATATCGGAAAGCGGTACCCATGCACAGCTGATGAAAGCCCAGGGCCATTATGCTCAACTCTTTTATAATCAGCGCGCAGAAGACGTCATTGTGGGTTTCCGCTCTCAGTCCTTATTTTGTGCTGCTGCCTATTAGCATCCCAAAGTTAGTTCTCCTGTACTGGTGAAAGCTGGTTCTAGATCAGAAGTCCCCAACCTTTTGGGCACCAAGGACCCACTCCGTGGAGAGAGGTTTTTCTGCTGACCGGAGAGGGCGTGGTTTTGTGTGCTGCCTGCATCCCACGCTTGTTTGTGCAGACCAGTTGCTGGCTTGCCGTGGACCGGTACTGATCCACGGACTGGAGGTTGGGGAGCCCTGTTCTAGAAGAACTTTCTTCCGATCCAGCATAGCACTTGAAGCTTTTGATGCCTTTGTGATTTCCCAGCACCCATTTTGTAGGACAGAGGAATTCAAGAAACTGGACAAACATACAGGGTTTTCTGCTTGAGCAAGGATTTGGATTAGAATACCTCTGCTATTCTGTTATATTTTAATGCCTAACCCACACTTCCCAAGCACAAGTGCAAAGAACAAAGTGGTTTATGCACCTCGCCAATACAGGCACTACTCTGAGATTTCCACCTCGCAAACTTTTGAACTTTTGCACAAACTTTTTGAACCGTGCGCAGATGGAGAGAAAATGCACAACAGCAGCATCTGTGTGGAGAGCAAAGAGGACGTGACTCATGCGATCAGTATCATATGCAATACTGTGATACTTTTCTGTGTGTGTTGTAATATTCCAGGCATGTGCCTCAAGGGCTCAACCCCACAATGCAACACCTCTGGTGCATGTAAAAACGACAAAGCAAAATGAGGGGTAGGCAAAGAGGCACAGCTTTAGAGATAATCATGTGCAAAAAGGGTTTATTATAATAATGTGAGTAATAGCAGGTCCAGTTACTGTGGAATCTCAACTTCCATAAGCCCTTTGCTAGTAGCAATAAAGGAGAATATTTGTAGCTCAGGGTAGACTACAGTTCCTATCACACACTGCTGTTATTCATGCTGGCAAGGAGGGGTCCTTGGTCCTCTCTGAGCTTGCTTGTTTTCTTGCAGATGTTTCATTACCCAAGCTGGCTCCGATGATGTTACCTAGTTTGGGTAATGAAACATCTGCAAGCAAACAAGCAAGCTCAGAGAGCACCAAGGACCCCTCTTTGCTAGTATGGATAACAGCAGTGTGTGATAGGAACTGTACTCTAACAACATCTGGAAGGCTAGTCATTGTGCAGTCTAAATGATGATATCTATGGCCCAATGATAAAGGTAGCTTAAGAGTAGCCCCTGACTCAGAAAGGCAATGAAAACAATTGCTGGAGAACATTATCAGGAAGTAACAGCCAGGTTGAGCTTGTGGGCTTCCAGGAAATGTCTACTTAGATGTTGTAGGTCAGGGGTCCCTAACCTCTGCTCTGTGGACCAGTACTGGGCCACGGCATGCCAGTAACCGGTCCACACAAACAAGCAAAGCACACAAAACCACGTACTCACCAGTCCACAGAAAAATCTCTCTCCACGTAACTGGTCCCTGGTGCCCAAAAGGTTGGGGACCTCTGTTGTAGAGATAACAAGCTATTGGACTAAACTGACTTGAGGTTGAATAAACAAGGGTATTTTTGTATTCTTAACAGATGAGAAAAACTGTCAGGACTAAGAAGAATCAATAGTCTTTAGAAACAATTGCTAAAATAACTAATCAGATGCTAGAGAAAAACAAAGAAGAATAGGGGTTGTTATCCTCAAGACCAGGTTGTGGGCTGTCCTCTGGCTTAGACCAGGAATGGGGAACAATGGCCCTTTCATGACTTGTAGACTCTTAGAATTCCTGAGCCAGCCAGGAATGCAAATTCCTGCAAATTCTGGGAGTTGAAGTCCACAAGTCATAAAGATGGGGGAGGGGGAGAGCATCGTTCCTCACCTCTAGGTGAGACAGATGTTGTACTTGATCTAGCTGGGCTTCTTCAGTGTCAAATGAAAACTTTTGACTTTGTTTACTTCAGATTGAAAACAACCTATTCCTTTCGCCATCTTCAGACAAATCAATGAAAAAGAGAGACATTCAGGATTACGATTCAGACATCTCTTCCGCAGAAGTGAAAGACCCTGGTAAAATTGATTTTTTCCCCCCCTCCTTTGTATTTTAGCCATCGTACGTTTTAGCTTGACTTTTCCCTCACTTTTTATCTCCCCAGAATTTGATAAGCATGATGATACAGAGACTGAGAAAGACCTTGAAGAAGGGACAGTCAGAAGTACGTTTCACTTTGTCTTCTCGCACGATTAAATCCCCCCAAATCTCACTGTCAGCCTCTGTGTAGTGCAAAAGCAGCCAGGCTTGCTTAGATAACTGCTTCAAGATTGGGCCTGAGTACTTTTGAGGTGAAACGAATGTTGCAAAGTGAAATAAGGATGCTTTTTTCCCTTCATCAAAGTATTAGGTAAAGGTAAAGGTTCCCCCGCACATGTGTGCTAGTCGTTTCTGACTCTAGGGGCCAGTGCTCATCTCTGTTTCAAAGCCGAAGAGCCAACGCTTGTCCGAGGATGTCTCCATGGTCATGTGGCCGGCATGACTAGACGCCAAAGGCGCACGGAACGCTGTTACCTTCCCACCAGAGTGGTCCCTATTTTTCTACTTGCATTTTTACGTGCTTTCGAGCTGCTAGGTTGGCATCAAAGTATTATTACACACTAAATCAGAGGTCCCCAATCTTTTGGGCACCAGGGACCGGTTCCGTGGAGAGAGGTTTTTCTGCAGAACGGAGGGGGCTTGGTTTTGTCTGCTGCCTGCATCCAATGGATGGGGCTTTGCTTGTTTGTGCAGACCGGTTGCTGGCATGCCGTGGCCCGGTACTGGTCCACGGACCCCTGCACTAAATACTTGATACACTTAAGCAAGATAGTTACCTTGCTGAAGAAGTAGTGAGCAAATAGCTTATTTCAATCTCCACTTCATGTCCATTCATGTTATAATTCTAGAAACAAAATTATTTTGGTAGGACAACCTCATTGGTAGACTTTATTTGTAATAAGGGTGTTCTAGCTTGGGAAACCTAGTGCTGGGTTCTAGACTTGGTTTAACAGAACAATTGCTGGGTTGACTCGTCCTGCGATGTTCAAACCAATAATAGTATGGCTTCACGTGATAGTCACATGATGATCTTGGTCACGGAACATGACCGGTCATGGAAGACAAAGACAAGGCTGGCTGGGGAATTCTGGGAGTTGAAGTCCACATAAAATTGCTAAGGTTGGGAAACATTGAACTAGATGGGGCTCCTCCACCGTTTTCTCGAATTGTAAGAAAGAAGTGCTACGAGGCCACGAACATACTCTAGTAGGCTAGAAACCAATCCTCTTTAAAGGTAAGTTGTAGCTTACTATAAAAGGCAGTGCACATTTTTCTTTCAAGGCCATTTAGCCAGGGCTGTCTGAAGAATTCCCAAGGTCATGTGGCCAGCATGACATCACAGAGTGCTGTTACCTTCCCACTGAAGTGGTACCTATTTATCTACTTGCATTTGCATGCTTTCGACCTGCCAGATTGGCAGGAGCTGAGGTAAGGACAGGAGCTCATCCCATCACATGGTGCTCAGATTTTGAACCTGGGCTGCCGGCTTTCTGGCAGAAAAACCCAGCGTCTTAACCACGGAGCCACCCCACTGCCCGTCTATAAAGGCTCATCATATTTCCTCAAGTGAATTTAAGGAAAAGGCATGCCAGAGGTGCTTTCCCCGACCGAATGGAAGTTCTGGAAATGCCACACCCCCCCCCCAAAAAAAGATAAATAAATCCAAATTAAGTAAAAGACCACAGAGAGAGGCCTAGTGAATTCTGTGCCTAAAAAAGTTCAGAAGAGGAAATGGAAAAGAAAAAAACAAGCTCAAACTCCAAGCTAAATTAGCCCCTTGGGCAGTTTTCCTTGTGACCTGCCTCTGCTTTGTTCACCATCAAAAGAGGTGAATAAGAAAATCAATTGGGTTTTGCATCCCAGCTGTTGGCAGTATTGATCTCTTCAGGTAAATCAATGTCCTCTTCAATTGCATTCGCGTCACGGGCTTCCATTCATTCAACAGCCATTAGAGAAACAAAAGGAGCATTTTCCATATGGCTTCATCCTGGGGGGGCAGAGCGGGGAATGGCAGCTGGCAGGGCGGGGAGAGTGTGTGCATTTGTAAAGTCTCATGTGAAGTTGCAAATGTTCGTTTGTGTAGATAGGCTCGACGCACGTCCAACTTTGCTTGAAACGTATGGGATTTGTCATCTCTGAGTAACGTTGTGGTGCGAATAAGTGCTTGATGATTTTCTGCCACAGCTCCTGAAGACCAGCTTGTTCAAAAAGAGGAGAAGGCAGAAGGTTCAATTAGATGGGAAACCTACCACATGTACATCAAGGCATCTGGAGGTATATGCCATAACCGGTTGCACATTTTCTTAAATACATTTGTTCATGATTAAATTCCTGCAAAAGTCATCCAGGTGTGTGGGAGGAAGGGTATATATCCGTGGTGGCGAACCTATGGCACGGGTGCCACAGGTGGCACGCAGAGCCCTCTCAGTGGGCACACGCACCATCGCCCTAGTCCTTAGGCCTTCAGCTGGGTTTTATAAAACCTTTTCGCTTTAGGCCTCTGCTGCCATGTGAAAGAGAACAAAAGTTTCAATCAAGCAACTTCAACTTCTCACGGGGAAAAAAAAAAGATCTTGCAAAGTTGGAGTTGATTGATTGAACTTTTTAGTCCCACCCAGTCTGCCATTACCACTGCAGCCACGCCCACTCAATGAGCCACACCCACCCAATGGCCCATGCCCACCTGGCATCTGACAATACATAAGTGGGTTTGGGGTTGCAGTTTGGGCACTCAGTCTCTGAAAGGTTCGCCATCACTGGTATATATACATATCCATGGACACACAAACAGACCTATATAATTTCTGGATATGAGGGAACAATGTGCCAAAGAAATGTGGTGGGAATTTAAATCATCTTTGGGAAAAATCTATCTTCCAAATAGAATGGGTAGAAGATTGAGATCTTTTAGATTTAAATAGAATGGGAATTCGAACCCTTCACGTTATTTATTGGATCATGAACTAACAGAACAGGCTGCCTTCTCACAACAGGCTAAGCCACACAACAGTTCACCAACATTACTAACTGCCAAAGCTAACTAAGTTTAGCATGATGTTGGTTTGCTCTCTGAGCTTGGTGATTTGCCCGCAAACATTTCATTTCCATTCAGGGGGACATCTTCAATACCCTTTGGCACGTTGTGCAAATGCGGCCATTAGCTCTTTACCTTACCTTGTTCAGAGGTTCTGTGAACTCAGCCTTCATAGCCTCAGGAACACAGTTTGACATCCCATGTCTACATTTCCTTCTAGGTTTCCTGTTGTGGTTTGTCATCATTCTTCTCTTTGTTCTGATGATTGCCAGCTCATTCTTCAGCAACTGGTGGTTGAGTTACTGGTTAAACCAAGGATCTGGGGTAAGTAAGTGCCATTTGGCATCAAATTATTATTCTGTTTATGTCAGGGGTGTCCCTGACTGTGGACCTCAGCTCCCAGAATTCACCTGAGATGGTGTAGGGTCTCCTGCTTGAGCAGGGGGCTGGACTAGAAGACCTCCAAGGTCCCTTCCAGCTCTATTCTATTCTATTCTATTCTATTCTATTCTATTCTATTCTATTCTATTCTATTCTATTCTTCTATTCAACTCAACTCTACTCTACTCTACTCTACTCTACTCTACTCTACTCTACTCTACTCTACTCAACTCAACTCTACTAGATATCTTACACAAATCCTCTTTTCTTGTGCAGTAGAAAGCAGTCTCTAAGACTTAATTCCATAAGTTTTGTTTTGGAAATCTGTCTTGACAGAGAATGTTATATAATTGATGTTCCTTTTCCCCCCATCTCCTATTTAAGAAAAAAGGAAAAGCTTCTCTTTTTTTGTTTCAAATCTGTTCTTTAGAACACGACGTGTAGCTATCCTCGAAACACAACCTGTAATGAGGGCAGCATCACCAACAATCCTCAGCTTCATTTCTACCAGCTGGTCTTTGGGATGAGTGTGGTTGCCCTTACTGTCCTGAGTTTCATCAAAAGTTATGGTTTCACTAAGTTGACCTTACGAGGTGCCTCAGACCTCCATAACACCATGTTTTACAAGGTACCACTAACCTTTGGTTAACCATCATTGTGATTCCAATTTTTGTTGTTGTTGTTTTTGACAGGGAGCATGAAGCAAAGTTGATTTCATAAACCTAAATTTGGGATTTGGGGGAGGGATGGGAGAAAGTCATCCGGTGCCCATCAGGCACAAACCACCAGATCCACACTTGTAGAATTCAAACAAGCTACTTTAGTATTCTATGCCTATTCTACAGGAATCTCCCCCAGATTGGGAGATTTTGCCTGGGAAAGACTAGATAAGACTCAAAGAAAAGGATGGGGGATGTGTGTGTCAGAACTTGCTCTCTTGTGTTTAAATAACAATTCCAGATAATCTCCCTCTTGATCCCTTCTCCTGACCGGAATGGTTGCTCTCCAACAGCACTTCAGCAATTATTCAATAAGCTGTGCCTTAACATAGTGTGTGCACTCAATCCAGAGTCCAGTGTGGCCCATCAGAGACTTTGTGTCTTGTCCAGAAGATGCAATGGAGGGTTGCTTATTCCCAAGGGGGTTACTAGTGAGGATGCAACAGGCCTTCTTGGGGTGGCTGTCATTGTGGAACAATCTGTCCCCACAAGTAAGGACGGCCCCTACCCTACAGGTCTTCTGAACATTTGCCAGGGGTAAATAAATGGCCTCTTCTGTAAAGGTTTCTCTTTGACTGTGTTGTATCTTTCTCAGAATCTGCTAGGATTGGCTCAGATTGTAAATATTAATGATAGATAGATAGATAGATAGATAGATAGATAGATAGATAGATAGATAGATAGATGATAGATAGATAGGATGATAGATAGAGGTAGGTAGGTAGGTAGGTAGACAGACAGACAGACAGACAGACAGACAGGCATGAAATACAGCAAAAATAACATATTAAATAAATAAGGCTGGAGCAAGGAACCAATAACACTAAAGCTTAGAAAAGACTATAACTTTTTGATGAATTTCAGAGAAGCAGAGAACAAACGTTTAGGAAAGGTTTGTGGCCTGAATCCACTTACGGCTAACAATCTGCTACCGGAAAGTAGTTTTCTTCCAAGTCAATTAAATTCTCCGCGGGAGTTTCTTTCCAGCGAAGGATCTGGTTGGACCGTTCTGCTCAAATTATGGCTGGTTTTGCCATCTGGGTGGGTGCAGCTCGACCATCTGTAAAGAGCCTTCCCCTTTCTACCTGCATAAATTTCTTCTGCCAGAATTTCCCAACTCACTTAAACATAAGTAAGAATTCTGGGAATTGAAGTCCTCTAGCCTGGAGGTCACCTTGGCCAAGGAAGACTAGCATAATTTGGCAGAGAAAGGAGGAATGCTAGTGCCATATTTTCTGAGAATCCAACCACGTTGTTCCATTCTTTTGCACTTAGCTGAAACAGATATTAAGAGTCTGCAAAAATGCTCATTTCTAGCAGAAAGCTTTATTTCTAGCTCTGTAATTCTAGGGCGGTGCTTCTTATTGGTTAGGAACTCTTTCTCCAAGGACATGTTATTAGAAATGGATCCAACCATTCCCTCTTTTTTTCTCCTTCACAAAATAGCATTTAAAATCTCTCCCAGTTATTGGGGGGAGAAAGAAGAGAAGGCCTTGTTTTGCATTTATGCTGACGCTTAGGTGAAGCTGACCTATTTCTGCCATCCAAAAACTGAGCGCCACAAAAGACTTATGGTGTCGCTATTGTTGTTCTACGTTGTTTGTCGTGTATTGCAGTGCTCTCTCCTCCCCCAACACCTGCCTCATTTATCTACAGGTCTTGGCGAGTCCAATGAATTTCTTCGATACCAATCCCACCGGCAGAATCATGAACCGTTTCTCTAAGGATGTGGACGAAGTGGATACGCGGTTGCCGTTTTACCTGGAGAACTTCCTGCTGCAGTGTTTTGGAGTCCTGGCCATTTTCACCATTGTCGCCATCATCTTTCCTTACCTCCTCATCAGCATGGTGGTCCTAATGATCATTTTCATTCTGCTCTTCCAGTAAGTGGGAAGTTCTGCCTTTCCGAACGTTGGCTCTTATCCTCCGTCTAAGTGAGAGCTGCAGAGATCCATCTGCGGATGTTCAGATCTGTGGTCGTGAGACGCCCCTGTCGATCCCCGTCCCAATTCCAGGTTTTTCATCTGCAGAAGGGAATTCACAAGCCCTGGACTGATTCAAACATTAATACCCAAACCCCATCTGGTAATACTTCCATCTTCGAGGATAGTTACTGCCACAGTCTCAATCCCATGGAGACCTGGGACCAACTTATGCGGTTAGGCATGGGCAGTTTTGGGGGGCCCTACAACTCCCTGAGCTGCATTGGTTGCCAGTCTGCTTAAGGGTGCAATTCAAAGTGTTGGTGATCACCTTTAAAGCCTTTCATGGCATATGGCCAGGTTACTTGAGGGACTGCCTCATTCCACTGGAATTCACCTGTCCCACTCATGCTGTCAGAGGAGGCACGATGCGGGTCCCATCGGCCTGATTATTCCAGCTGTTGAGGTCCAGAAGGAGGGCCTTCTCTGCTGTTACGGAATATCTTTCCCTCCCCCCTGATGTGAGGTTGGCCTCTACCCTCCTATCCTTTCATAAGACCCTCAAGACTTGGCTCTGCCACTTGGCCTCGGGCCCCAATGGGAAAACAGCACAGGGGAGCTGGTTGATCGCATAGCAACAGATCCCACCTCCTCCCACTCTGCATATATAGTGGGGCACGTGATTGTGCATTCCATTACAGTATTTTTCAGAACACCATCCAAGACCTCAAACGAATTGAGAACATCAGCCGATCTCTGTGGTTGTGTTTGATCACCTCTTCAATCCAAGGTCTTAGTACCATCCGTGCCTTCAACAAGACAGAGGACTACATAAATCGGTAAGTTTTCTGGGCCCAAATCATGCTGGTTTTTTTCTTTTTCTTTCACTACCCACCTCTCCACTCTCTTTAAGTACAGTTGTTTTACTACTTTCCACCTGAGCACCTATCTTGTACCTGCCGTGAAATTGATGAAGCCACTCTGCTATTGTGCTGCCTAAGTGGGAGATATCCAAGGGTTTTCCATTTGCAGAAAATGCTGAGCTGCAGGAAAGCTCTCTGATTGCCCTGTGGATTCTCAGGATTGTCCCTAAGTGCAGCCGTATATGAACCACCCCACCTCCCTGAGAGCACTTTATATTCTTTTGCGACCATTAAACTATTCTTAAGATCTGGTTTCTAAAGCAACAGAATTGAACATTCAAGCCTTCTGGCAATTTCTGGCAGAATCTGAGGCTCACTGAAAAAGCCTCTAACCCAGGGGTAGGCAACCTTGGCTCTTTTATGACTCGTGGACTTCAACTCCCAGAATTCCTGAGCCAGCATGGCTCAGCTTGGAAACCTCTCCATTTCTCCTCCGCATGGCTGGCTCAGGAATTACCACTGGAAAGAGGCGATAGCTAGAAGGGTGATAAAACCTTGACATAACATTCACTGTGTGCATGTGCTTCAGTAAAGGTTCATTCCTCCTCCTCCTTCTCCTCCTCCTCCATCTCCTCCTCCTCCTCCTCTTCTATCTCCTCCTCCTCTTCCTCCTCCTCCTTCTCCATCTCCTCCTCTCTTCCTCTTCCTCCATCTCCTCTTTCTCTTTCTCCTCTTCCTCTTTCATCTCCTCGTCCTCTTCCTTCATCTCCTCCTTCTCCTCCTCTCTCTTCTTCTTCTCCTCTTCCTCCTGACTGTTAATTTGTGCAGTTCAGCACCAGCCTGCTGAAGATAACACTGTCACCTCTTAAGGTTCCTCACTTGCCCCCTATGAGTGTTGGTGGGAATATTCTTGGTGGAACCAGCAAGAATATCAAGGAACTACCAGGAATATTCCTACCATTACTGACTGGGCCAGTCACTTATATATAAACAGAGAGCAAATCCTACTCCCTTCTAGCACTGATGATGTTACCTAGTTTGGGAGTGAAACGTGCAAGAAAACCACCAAACTCAAAGAGCACCAAGGAGAGTTCAACCTTGAGCTACAAATATTCTCTTCTATAAATGCAAGACAACTATTGAACAACTCATTCTTACTTTCGTTTCAGTTTTAGGGTCTTGAATAACGAAAACTCAAACCATTTCATTATGTTTAACTATGCACTACGATGGTTTGCACTGAGGACAGATATTCTCATGAGCTTCATGACGTTGATTGTAGCCCTGTGTGTGGTCCTCAGCCATTCTTCTATCAGTACTGCAGAAAAAGGCTTGGCTCTATCTTATTCTCTCCAGGTAAAAACCCGTGTTTTCCCATCCTAAGCTCATCTCGTTTTTCAAATGCATATTATTGCAGTCCCGAAGCGGATTGTTAAAAACATTCACGGAGCACAATCTCGTGCAGTTGTCTCCATATGGTGAGTCTCAGGATACCAATTAAAAATATCACACACAGAAACACAAAACAATGTAACTCCTGCAAGTCTGACATATGCCCACGTCTGTGGTAGAACACTTTCTCCCCTATCACCTTACTACACTCTTGTGAGTCTTGAAAACATTTATCGCTTACTTGGGGGAAGCTGCTGTGTCCTTTGATATCATGGCTTCATCCTGTCCTGGCCCAAGAGTAGGGCCAATCCTGTATTGAACAACATATGAATGACACTAAAAAATGTAAAGGGATAAGCAAAAGATCTGCCACAGGTGAGCTGTTGTTACTTGTAAGATATTTGTAAGAAAAAAAATATATCGAGACCCTAGAAAGAGTGCAGAGAAGAGCAACAAAGATGATTCGGGGACTGGAGGCTAAAACATATAGAGAACGTTTGCTGGAATTGGATATGTCTAGTTTCATGAAAAGAAGGACTAGAGGTGATATGATAGCAGTGTCCCAATATTAGAGGGGCTGCCACAAAGAAAAGGGGGGGTGTCAACCTATTATTCTCCAAAGTACCAGAAGGCAGGAAAAGAAACAATGGATGGAAACTAATCAAGGAGAGAACCAACCTAGAACAAAGGAGAAATTTCCTGACAGTTAAAATAATATCAGTGGAACGACTTGCCTCCAGAATCTGTGGGTGCTCCAACACTGGAGATAATTTTAAGAAGAGATTGGACAGTCATGGTCAAGAGTTGATCTACCCTTCCAGCACATTTCCAAAAAGGAAATTCCTAATCACATTCACGTGAATTTCAGAAGATGAGAAGTTCCAAGTTGGATCAGCTCTGCATTTATCTAGTAGTCTGGTTCCATAACAGTTGTCAGAATGTCTTAAACAGGACAGGTGTACAGCAGCATCCTGGCTACTGTTCACCCACAGTACGAGTCAAGAGATTGCCAACTTGTGAAATGGGATTTTTGAATGGTAACTACTGATAGGCTTATCCATCGTGAATTTCTCTAATCTTTTAAATTCATTCCTGGTTTATTCATTGAGGCCACATATGTATGCTGCCTGTTCATGCAAGTCTACGGTACTGTGGTTTGTTTGTACCAGATGCCTAAGTAACTGTGCTGGAACTGATTGGATTTGTCCTTTCAAAAGATCTCTCTCTCTAGTCAACTTTCCTCTGCTCTCTCTTTCCTCCATTGTTTTTTCTAGCTGAGTGGGCTTCTTCAAGTATGTGTGAGATCGTGCATCGAAGTACAAGCCAGATTTACTTCTGTGGAGCAGATAACAGAATACATTTTGGTAAGAAACGTTCCTCATCAGAGAAATGAATGTCGAGATTTCCATTTCGCTTTTCGTGCGCCCCCAAGCCCAAAAATAAGATTTGCAGAAATCCAGAGAACATGAAGGCATAAATCAATAGAAGTTGGTTGAAATGCTGGCGTAGACTCAGTACTGAATTGGCATTTACTAGTTTATAAATCTAATTTCCCATTTCTTCTTATAACTGAGAGTGACTCAAATGTCAAGTATCCTCTGCTATAATTACACCAAACATCGGTTTTAAATCTTAGGTGAAAGAGAACTGGGTTATTTTTTTTTTTATTTTGGGGGTGGTTTCTTTTTCATAAATTTATCCCCCGAACATTATTTTTAAAATGTCTCTTGGATCAATGCCATAAATTACAACAAACAGTTTCAGCCTCAATTTATGAAAATGTCCAATTTCTGGTAATTCCAATCGCTCGCTAACTATGATACCCTAAATGGGCAGTAACAATAATCTTGGGAAACAGAAGGACAAAGGCCCAAATAAGAAAGCGGTCAAACAAAAGAAATTTGTGTTGAAAGCAGAAATGTAAATTAAGAAAGCACCTTTTTTGTGTAAGGGAAAACAAAATTAAGCTTTTAGAATATAACTCTGAACTATATTATAGAATCTGGAATGATATAATAAAAGACAGTATATTAATCATTGATGAACTATTAAGATGACATATAGAATATATTAGTTGTAATGATATAGATATAAATTGATTTTATATTTAACCTTTAGGTGTCTAAGGCAAAGGAAAGTTGGCTATTAGAATCGATGCATATTATAGAATTTGGAAAGATATAACAAAAGATATTTTTCTAATAATTAGTGAATTGTTAAGATGACAAATAGAATTTACTTTTAAAAAAATAAGAATGTTTTGAAATGAACAATGTAACTTTTGTAGACAGGATAATTACTTTTTATTGAAATAGGGAAATGAGGGTTACCCAAAAATTAAGTTTTCTTTTATATATCACAGGCTATTCTAGAATATTCTATTGCAATTAGGTAAAACTTAAAAACAGGACATTGGTATGTATAAGTGAAAATATATTGAAAATTCTTTTAATTGACTAGGCCACCATCAGAAATGCATTAATTTGATTAATTTGATTATGTTATAACTAAGGGAATCGGAGAGGGAATCTTTGTTGATGCAACTTGAGCTATTTACAAATAACTTGTTATTTGCTATTGTTTACCTTTGATTACCCAACCACTGTACTGTATTGCTTCACAAATATCTGAATGTAAAATTTAAAAAAAATAATAAAACTAAGAAAGCACTTCACCTTTGATGTTCCCTACTTCTCCTGAAGATAAAGGAGGAGAGGGAAGACATGCATTCAGATTTGCAATATTCCGTTACGGAAACTTGATAATAAAAGTAGGATTAAGCATCCGTAACTTTGGTTCTGACGGATATGGATTCCAGATGCTCTTTCTTTGTTTCCTTCAGAAATGCACCCCAGAGGGATCAAAGACCCCTCCAGGGGTCATCCCTCCCCCAGACTGGCCTGATAAGGGGGAAATCATTTTTAAGAACTATCAGATGAAATACCGAGAAAACACTCCCACTGTCCTCCATGACATCAACATCCACATTCACGCTAAAGAAAAAATCGGGATCATTGGCAGGACCGGTTCAGGTACAACCTATTCTATCGATTGCTTTGTACGTCGTACAGATAATGAAATGCCTGTTTCTTTATGGTTCACTCAAGATATGGGAGTAAATGGGCAGGCATTGGAAAGACCAAGAAAGGGAATAAATAACTTTTTTAACCTGAACTGGCAGAACAATAAAAAAAAAAAACAATTTTGTCCTAGATCCAGTTTTTACTTTTACCAAGGGAAGGTATGGCATCCTTTGGTTTTGTAATGGTATGTGAGAATGACCTTGGGAGACAGGAGGAAGAGCTCAGAGAGTAAGTAGCAGGTGAGACCGGTGAGAATTTGACTTAACCTGAATCTATCGGATTCAGTTTAAATTCATTTAAAGTGGTGTTATTTGGGGCCACCTGCACTTCTACAAGCCTTCAGACAAATGTTCAGGTTTATTCTCTCTCTCTCTCTCTCTCTCTCTCTCTCTCTCTCTCTCTCTCTCTCTCTCCCTCTCCCTCTCCCTCCCTCTCCCTCCCTCTCCCTTTCTCTCTCTCTCTCCCCCTCCCTCCTTCCCCCTCACCCCTCTCCCTCTCTCCCTCTCTCTCTCCCTCTCCCTCCCTCTCCTTCCCCCTCACCCCCTCCCTCTCCCTCCCTCCCCTTTTTCTCTCTCTCCCCCTCCCTCCTTCCCCCTCACCCCTCTCTCTCTCCCTCTCCCTCTCCCTCTCCCTCTCCCTCTCCCTCCCTCCCCCTTTCTCTCTCCCTCCCTCCTTCCCCCCACCCCCCTCTCTGTCTCCCTCCCTCCCTCCCTCTCCCTTTCTCTCTCTCTCTCTCTGGTTCCCAAATCTTTTGAATCTGTGTTCTTGCTGTACTTTTTCTAATGCAGGGACTTCCAAACTTGCCAACTTTAAGCCTTGTGGACCAACTCCATGAGTTCCCCAGTCCACAAGTCTTAAGGTAGCCAAGGCTGGAGACCCCTGACCCAGTGGAAAACAAGGAGGGAAGAAAGCTTGGGTCAACACATCCCGGGCTATACAGAAGTAGAAAAACGTATTGCCTCCTCCAAGAAACATCCCCGATGACAGAGGAAAAATGCTCTCTTATTACTTTCGAGAAGAAAGTGGCTTCCTCGAGGTCATCTTGCATCATAGAGATCTGCAAAAAAATTTCCATCATGGAATAATCCAACCTTGAAAGAATAGACTTTTTTTAAAACTCAAAACAGACCCATTCTGAGGGTGGACACAGCCTGTTCCAAGATCGGAAGGTTCTTTAATCAAATACTTTGCCACATCCAGTTTATCCTTTCTAATCCTAGTAACACAAAGAGAGTGTCCCAGAAGGTTTAGTGCCATTTTTAAGCTTTGAAAGCTTCACTAAAATGTGAAGCTTTTAAAGCTCAAGCCTGCACCGAGACTTTTTGGGATACCCTAAGTTTTGTGGTGTAGAATCTAAATTCTCTTGCACTAGATTTCCAGAAAAATATTTCTTGGCCCTCGGATGCCGGCATCTTTGGCCTGGCAGATTTTTAAAATGATGGGGGAAAGCTCATTTAAAAGGGACCCAGGTTGGCATTGTTCAAATCTTGCAGGAAAGTCCTCTTTGGGGAGTGCTCTGTTTCGACTCGTGGAACCAACATCTGGCACCATCATCATTGATGGGATTGACTCCTGCAGCATTAGCCTGGAATCTTTACGTTCAAAGCTGTCCATCATCCCGCAGGATCCGGTTCTGTTTGTAGGTACAATAAGGTAGCCGTTGCCATTATCCATTAACCTTTCCTGCTGTTTATTTTTTTTGGGGGGGGAGGGGCAGTGAAGTGGCTCAGTAATTAAGACACTGGGTTTGTCAGCTGGAAAACTGGCAGTCCAGGTTCAAGACCCAGCGCCATGCAACGGGGTGAGTTCTCATCCTAGCTCCAGCTCCTGCTGACCTAACAGTTTGAAAGCATGCAAATGCGAGTAGATAAATAGGTACCACTTTGGTGGGAAGGAAAAGTGCTCCGTGACCATATGACCCATGGAAAAGTCTTCCAGCAGTGCTGACTCAATGGCCTTGAAACGGAGATAAACAGTGCCCCCCTAGAGTCGGTAATGACTAGCCAAGTAAAATCTTCAGAGATTCCATTACCTTTAGATTTCCTGCCAAAGCAAAAGCAGACCGCTAATGAAAGTTTCCAGGCCCTCTTTTAAAAAGGAATCCAAAGGACTGATGATCTCTGGATTACAAAGTAGGGTGACTACACAGACAGGCTACAAATGATGGCCCTGTGTGATTCGTTATTTGCACCTAAGGACTCCTCAACTGACTGCTATTTCGTCTCTTATCTTTTACGAGCCAAACTCTCGGATCATTTTTATTATAAGTGCATTTGTATCTTCTCTGGGTCCTTGGGATGACACTCCATCTTAGCCCTTTTCAAGAAGGCAAGGAGAAAACTAAAGGGTACAGAAGTAATTTCCCTGGCAGGAGGGTAATCCTTGACTTATGACCACAATTGAGCTCAACTTTTCTGTTGCTAAGCGGGACAGCTGTTAAGTGAGTTCTGACCCAATTTGCAACCTTTCTTGGCACGGTTAAGCGGATCAGTGCAGTTCTCAAGTTAGTGACATGGTTGCTAAGCGAATCTAGCTTCCCCGTTGACTTTGCTCGGAAGAAGGTCACAAAAGGGCATCATGTGACCCCGGAGCGTCCCAACCGTCATAAATAAGAACCAATTGCCAAGTGTTCGAATTTTGGTCAGGTCACCCTGGGGGGTGCTGCAACGGTCGTAAGTGTGGAAAACGGTCATAAATCACTTTTTTCAGTGCCGTTGTAACTTTGAACAACCACTGTTGTAAGTCAAGGACTACCTGCAGTCGAATTTGTCAGGCCTGCCAGGGTTTCTTTCCAGTAGATCCTACACCAAACAAGGCAGGCTTATTTTGAATTAATTTTTCCCTTTTGCTTTGTTCTTTTCCAGAACCGAGAAACCTATTTTGAACCTCCTACTCCCTTAATACTCCATTTATCTCTTTCCCATTTGTTTCCGCTCTCCATTACACCCACACAATCCCTGGGCCTGGGCCAATGAAAACCAGGTCCTGGGTCTAATCATTGCTAGTCTTACCACCTTATGGCAGAGACTCTCCTGCGTTGTGAGTTATAATGACTCCGTTGATTAAATTGGGATAGGGCCAAGCCTTGTAATGGTCTTTATCCCCTGGGCTTATTGGTCTTCCTCCCTTTTTGCTGGGCTGGTTATGAAAACTCATCCCACACAGTTCTCCATTATATTATATGCAAACACAGCCAATAGATTCATCACCACGTTAAGCCAGAAGGTGGCTTAGGGAATTTAACGCTGGGTGAAGCCACATCCTGCTGCTAATTCCATGAATGATTACTACTGGATCAACTGATGCTAAACCAGGGTTCGTAGCTGCTTTGCCCTAAAAGGCCCATTTCAACTCAAACCAACCATATTGGGACATAAGATTGTTTTCACTATCTTGATGAAACATATCGTGGAAGGCCGCAAGATTGCAAGCACTCACTCTCAGCAATAACAAAGGATTGAAAACTTGGTGGTTTGATTTTTTGGGGGGTAGGTGGGATGCAAGGGTACATTATCTCTTTTGACTTCCATCAAGAATGGGTTTCTCTGAAGTGTGTTCAGCATAAGTGGGGGAAAAATAGAGGCAATGTTGTATATTAATTTACCAAATAGCCTAGCTGACACCAGCCAGAGCATAGAACAGGGGTAGGCAACCTTGGCTCTTTTATGACTCATGGACTTCAACTCCGAGATTTCCTGAGCCAGCCATGCTGAGGGGAAAGGGAGAGTTTCCAAGCTGAGCCATGCGGGTTCAGGAATTCTGGAAGTTAAAGTCCACAAGTCATAAAAGAACAAAGGTTGCCTACACCTGGCATAGAAAAACTCAAAGAAGTAGTGGAAGATCAGAAGATGTGGAGAGACCTGTCCCATACAATCGCCAAGAGTCGGACACAAGTGAATGGATTCTTCCAACTTCAGCCATCCAAAGATTCTACTTCTGGAACCTTCTTAGTAGAGTTTGATTCCACGTCTCTACATTTAGCCTGATTTGCAAAATAATCATGAGCACTGGGACAGCCTACTAATAATGCTAGAGTTATGTTTTCCTTGGCGTGCACAATTTATTTCTTTGCAACCGATTCCTACCTTGCAGGTACAACCTAGATCCTTTTCTTAACCACACTGACGATCAAATTTGGCAAGTTCTGAACCAAACGTTTATGAAGGACAAGGTATGTTTGTGTTTTTGACACCGCATTATGATCTGTTGGTTATAAAAAGAAAGACCGCACGTGGAATGAGTAGGTCAATAGATCATTAGAGATAGGGATAATATCGATAGACATAAAGATGTATGGAGAGACAATAGATAGAGACAGAAAGAGAGAGAGGGGGGTATATAGATACAGATACAGGTATTTCTGAATCTGTATAATATATCTATAGATATAGATACAGATAGATAAAGATATAAATATAGAGATTAGATAGATAGATAGATAGATAGATAGATAGATAGATAGATAGATAGATAGATAGATAGATGATAGATAGATACAGATATAGATTGATAAAGATATAAATATAGAGATAGATAGATAGATAGATAGATAGATAGATAGATAGATAGATAGATAGATAGATTCAAACAAGTTATCTATCATTGGATCCTTTAACACCAGAAGGCAAATTTTATGACAACTGTTCACCTTCCTAAGAAATGAACCAAGTTTATCTACTTATTCTATAATATTTCACCATCGAATGGAGATTATTTGTTGGAGAAAAAAGGTGTCCCCAATCCCTAGATGTTGGTTGCCCTGCAAAACGTTACATGGACCATCTCTCTCTCTCTCTCTCTCTCTCTCTCTCTCTCTCTCTCTCTCTCTCTCTCTCTCTCTCTCTCTCTCTCTCTCTCTCTCTCTCTCTCTCTCTCTCTGCTGTGCCTTCCCCCTTGCCTGTCTCCCAGCATTTTCATCACTTACCGCACGCTCCATTTACATCTGCCTTCAACTATTGTGAGCATCTAAGAGAACGTTTCAGCTAAGGGGCATTTTCCTTTCCCTCCCCCCCTCCCCCTTGCTTTAGGTTTCCAAACTGCCAGGAAAGCTGGAGGCAGAAGTGGTGGAAAACGGGGAAAATTTTTCAGTGGGGGAACGACAGCTGCTGTCTCTGGCAAGAGCCCTCCTGCGAAACTCAAAAGTGAGTTCCTGCCGGGATCTGACTTTATTCCGGCTGGTCTTGAACCCTTGAGAGTCTCTCGAAGCTAACAGGTTGTTCAGTCTGCATTTTCAGCTAGTTTTACAGTTGATGACGGACTGTTTAAATTACACGGCAGTTCCAACGCTGCCATAATCATGTTTTTATTTTATTTTGTTCATCTGGTCATGTGGAACAGTCCTGCCTCTATTCCAACCAATTCTGGTCTATTCAAAAGGCCTGGTTCTGCTCCCTTTCTGGCCATTGCTGTCCCCGGAACTGCTGTTCTTTATTCATATGGAAGATGGTGCTGTTGTTTAAAGGGCCAGCAGGCCCTCTCCGCTTGCAAAAAACGCCAGCTCTACCTGCCTGATCTTGTTAATAAGGAATCCAAATATTTGTTTGGTTAAATAGGCTCTAAGGAACAACAGGCTTGCTCTGTATCTCTGCTTGGCATCCTGCTTTTCGTTCCAAAAATATTTCTTCTGACATTTTTGTTGTCTACCGCGCTGTAAAGCCCTTTTGGCTTCTCTCAAATCTATAGAACATCATCCAGTGTAAATATGCATATATATTATAGCTGAAATCTTTATGAATGATCTTAGAACTGCCTGCCCGGAGGAACGTCCAGGCATAATATTTTAATTACCGGAAGGGTTCATGAGCACATTGAAAAGGAGAGAGATCTCTACAGAAACAATGGATTGTTCCATTTCTGGTACTCCACTTGGGTGAGTACACATGATCATAGGCAGAGATCCCTGGCCAGGTTATTCCAGGAAACAGGAGACTCTTTGCACAGCCCAAAGAGCTGCTTCTGTCTTTGCTAAGCAAAGCCAGGAATGTTTTGTTTAGGACAGGGGTCGGCAACCTCGGCTCTTTTATGACTCGTGGACTTCAACTCCCAGAATTCCTGAGCCAGCATAGCTGGCTCAGGAATTCTGGGAGTTGAAGTCCACGAGTCATAAAAGAGCCGAGGTTGCCGACCCCTGGTTTAGGACATTTGCAGCCTTGATTCATTAGAGCAGAGGCCCCCAACCTTTTGGGCACCAGGGACCGGTTCCATGGAGAGAGGTTTTTCCGTGGACTGGAGTGTGTGTGATTTTCGGTGCTGCCTGCATCCCACGGATGGGGCTTTGCTTGTTTATGTGGATCAGTTGCTGGCACGCCGTGGCCCGGTATCAATCCACGGACCGGGGGTTGGGGACCCCTGCACTAGAGCCAGTATGTTGCAGTTTTGAAGGCACCAGTCTAGAAGCCAGGAGACTGTCTGAGTTCTAGTCCAGCCTTGGGCACAAAACCAGCTGGCTGACCTTAGGCCAGTCACTTTCTCTCCACCCTAGGAAGGAGGCAATGGCAAGCCACCTCTGAAAAACCTTACCAAGAAAAGTACTCCAGACAATCTCCAGATGAAGAGATTGGACAACCATTTGTCTGAAACAGTATAGGATTTCCTGTCTGAGCAGGGGGTTGGACTAGAAGACCTCCAAGGTCCCCTTCCAACACTATTATTCTGTTATTAAGTCAAAAACATGTTTGAAAACCAACACCAACAACAAAGCCTTGATTCACACAACACAATATTTAGGGGTATTGGAATAAACCGCAGTTATCTTTGTTTGTGCAACGTGTGTCTTCTGCACATTTTAATATGTCTAGGTTCACACAGGACCTTAATTCCAAACGAAGCCAACCGCAGTTCATCAATGCATTACAGTCATTGTAAAACCCAAAGGTGCTTTTTCAAAAGGCAACTGGACTTTGTTTTTCCTTGAGGATGTTTCACTTCTCATCCCAGAAGCTTCTTCAGTTCTGCCTGAATGGTGGAGGATGGAAGCATTTATATTCCTTGTAGTCATCTGGTCGTTAGCACTCTTTCTGAAAGTCCTGGAAGCCACTTAGAGGTTTATCTGTGTCCTCGGGGTCACCAAAAATCGTGCAAATGGGTGTTTAATTATTCACTCTAACACTATCCAGGTGACCTTGAGGGCACAGATAAACCTCCAAGGGGCTTCCACAACTCTCGGAAAAAGTGCTAACCAACAGATGACTGCAAGGACTATAAATCCTTCCATCCTCCACCATTCAGTCAGAACTGAAGAAGCTTCTGGGATGAGAAGCGAAACGTCTTCAAGGAAAAACAAAAGTCCCGTTGCCTTTTGAAAAAGCGCCCTTGGGACAGTCATGACCTGGATGACAGAGAATTTCCATAGGCAATAATTGCAAGGCCATCTTTGCGCATCAGCCCTCCAGTTGGCGAGTTGCCTTGGCTACTTTTCTTTCCCTTACTTGCCCTTGTAGCAAAAGAAGACCACTGCCCAACCTGTGTGAATTCTCCCCGCAGATTATCCTCCTTGACGAAGCCACCGCTTCTATGGATTCTGAGACAGATACGCAGATTCAGAGGGCCAACCAAGAAACACTTGTAAACTGCACAGTCTTGACAATAGCACATCGCTTAAACACCATTAAAGAGTGCGACCGCATTTTGGTGATGGATAAAGGCAAGGTATTGAACCGGGAGAACAAACAAACAAACTCTACAGAAGACCCAGCTCATCAAGTAACTGATGTATTGGACGTTGGGATTATTTTCAGAAAGGAATTCTTTGGGGTCCTTTTTTAACAATAAGGATTCATTTCGCGGAAAAGGGAAAATGATTTTTTTCTCTCTCTTAAGTAAACAATATAGGGGAAAGGGTGAAATGCAGTTTATTCATAACCAACACCCCAGTAGACACCCAAATAAGGGGAAATACAAAAATGAATTCAAACAATCTTAACCCGAAGTAAAGTGATAGGAAGCTAGCCCTGATGAGGTTATCTAGTTGGGTAATGAAACATCTGCAAGAAAACAACCAAGCTCAGAGAACACCAATGACCCTGCATCCCTTTTCTCCTCCTCCTCCTCCTCCTCCTCCTCCTCCTCCTCCTCCTCCTCCTCCTCCTCCTCCTCCTCCTCCTCCTCCTCCTCTCTACAAACTCCACTGCCTTCTAGCACTGATAATGTTACAAAGTTGGGTAATGAAATGTTTGCAAGAAAACAACCAAGCTCAGAGAGTGCCAAGGACCCCAGAGAGATGGGAATCTATGGCAGATTGCACATATTCCCAATCATGAGTCCTACTTTAGAAAGCATCCTACAATAAAGGCGCACCCAGGGCAAACCCAATCCACAATGAAGGCTCAGAACAAGTCAACTGTTTTCTCTTACTGAGCCCTTCTGGATTCTTCCCCCTCTCATCCTTATTCTCCTTCCTCAAGACAACTTTTAGGTGATGGGAAATGCAGGGAACTCGCCGTACGCTTGCTTCATACTTGACATTTGCTAATGCATCTGACATTTCTTATGTTTCATTCCTGATTATTTGCAGGTAGTTACTTTTGGCAAGCCGGAAGAGATTTTCAAACATCCCAGTTTAGATTTGCCAGGAAATCTCCCAGAAGAGGAAGGCAAGACCACCACCACTAGCAGCCGCAACAGCAGCAGCACTTTCTAGGTGGGCTTTGGACAACTGAGGCATTGCAGGGAGAAAGGCAGTCAATGGAGAATTCATGCTGAACTCACCCAACCTGTCCACAGATATTATAACTTTCCACCGTTGATCCCCTTCTACTTGGTGAGTTCTGAAGCTGGCATGAAGCAGGCCATTAAAACAGAGAACGTGCCAAGGAACATGGAAAGAAGCACCATGAGCTGTGTGTCCAACGGGCTGCTTTCATCTTGTGTTTGGCGTGTCAAAAATAAAAGGAGCCACCGTTTCGTGTGCAAAGAAAAAATGCTTCTCTGATACATTGATCTCCAGACCAAGGGTGGGATGAAAACCTGAATACTGGAACATTTGCAATCCATTAGACTTGAATGTATTCTAGTATAACCAACTGCAAATGTAGTTGGTTCCAACTAAAGTCTCGTTGACCTTAGCAGAGTTTAATTACAATTCATCATCCTAACCATTGTCTGTCCACTGCAGGATGAAGGCCTCTTCCTCATGTTCCCAACCGATACGGTCTTGAGCTTACTTGCGCCAAAGTGGGCCTGCCATACTTGCTGATGCCATCGATCCATCTTGTTCTAGGTCTCTCTTGATCAAGTGGGACCCATTCTGTGACTGCCTTGGTCCGTCTGCCATCAGTTCTTCTTGCTTTGTGACCGGCCCATTTCCATTTCAATTCTTTTACTCCCTTCCTTGATCGCATCGTATTTGTTCTCCAATCCAAGTGCAGGTCTTCCTATCTTGTCTTGTGATGCCGATCAGGTGTCTTTCCATGGCACTTTGCACAATTAACGACCATTATCACCTTCAAAACAAAGCCAGAAATGCAGACTTTTTCTTGAAGGAAGCATCCGTATCCTGGGTGGCAATCTTGTACCGTCTTAGAGAGTCTGATTCACTGACTTCAGTGAGGCTTAAATTTAAGCAGCTCGGCCGAATTGCAGGAAGTAGTTCTTATCTCTAGCTTTTGGTGCATCCAGTAATAAAAGGAGACAGGCACGATCCAGGTGGAGGTTTTAAATCTCCCAGGCCTTATAACCAAAACTAATCAAAACATTTAGTGTGTGTAAAAGCCTCCTTGCAACCCATGAATTGTAGAACAGTGTTCCAACGGCTGAATTGGGCCTGATAACATACAAACCTCTCTTACAGGTTGAGTCGCAATTGAGTCACAAATCTCTTGTTGCTAAGCGAGACATTTCTTAAGTGAGTTTTGCCCCATTTGACGACCTCTCTTGCCGCCATTCTTAAGTGAATCACTGCAGTGGTCAAGTTAGCAACTCGGTTGTGAAGCGAATCTGGTTTCCCCCGTTGATCACGTGATGCCAGGACATTGCGATCGTCATAACTGCGAGTCGGTTGCCAATTGTCTGAATTTTGATCACGTGACCCCGGGGATGCTGCAACGGTAGTAAGTGTGCAAAACGGTCATAAGTCCCTTTTTGCAGTGTTTGTTGTAACTTGCAACAGCCACTAAATGAACTGTGGTAAATCGAAGATTCCCTGTATTCTCTGTGAGATTAGATTATATTGGATTGGATTGGATTAGATTATTATAAACAGCTGCGTTGCTAATAAACACAAGATCTTCATTGTAAATAGGGTAAGGAAACAGTCATAAGCATGACCTCGATTGTTAGTTTTTACAGGGAACTCTTTTACCTGGCAAAGCCACCCCTGGTCACGCTGATTTATCTTTCCGCTATTCGTACGGAATCACAAACAGTCCTATTGGGAAGGATAAATATAGCCATTTAATTAATATTTGCTTGTTCCCATGGTTTTACTGCCCCCAGATTCCTAACTCATTGCCATTTTATTGTGTACAAATAATATTCCTACATTCATATCTGGCTTTAAATGTCAGTATATTACTACTACTACTACTACTACTACTACTACCATTACTATTCGGCAACTCCTTTTGTTTCTTTTTAGCATGAACAGTGTACCAGAGGCTGCCTTTGAATATCTAACAATAGTGCCGAAGCGAGAGTCTAAAATGTTCCTAATGGATGCTAGAGTGGGAACATCATAGCCTAATGGTAACTACAATTACATGGGCTGTCTTCAGATGTTGCGGGATCAGGTGCAGAAGAGAACGAAGCAATACCTCCTTCTGTTAAATGGATAGCAACTGGCATGACTCATCGGCCGTGCTGGAATTATCCAAACAGAGCATTATGTTTCCTGCAGGAGAACTGATCTAGCAGAATGTTCCCTGCTGAAAGAAACTGTATATTGTGTGGGAAAGCCAGCTCACTAGCTAAAGCAGGGGTCCCCGGCCACCGGGCCGCAGCCTGTTCAGAGCTGGTCCACGCAAGGGGCGGGCGAGTGTGCACCCACACAGCTCCACTTGTGCAAGCAGTGGGTACTCACACTCCACACAAAGCTGCTCTGGCATGAACGGTGGGCACTCAAACACACAAAGATCCACTTGCATGAGCAGTGGGCACTCACACATACCAGCTCCACTTGCATGAGCTGTGGGCACTCACACTCACACACAAAGCTCCACTTGCACGAGCGGTGGGCACTCACACACACAAAGCTCCACAAAGCTCACACCTGAAGCTCCATTTGTGTTAACTTGCCCAAATAGAACTGTATGCACGCCCACTTGCACAAATGGAACTGTGGACACTCATCTGCACACCTACCACTCCCACGGAACAGCCCCATATTCCCCCCACCCTGGCCAGGCCACCAAACTGGAAAGGTTGGGTTCCACTGAGCTAAAGCATTGGTCATTTGGATTTGCCAAATTGTTGCAGTGTGGACTGTTCAGGGCCATGCCCCTTTTCAAGACACTCCATTCCTTACATTGCCATTGGTCTTTCTGATCTATCTCCCTTCTTTCAATTATCAACCACTATTTCATGGTCACTGACTGTGCTCAGAAAGGCACGGCCTTCCTCATCTCCACCGCATATATTTCCAAAGTCACGGATGCTTAAGATTTCCAAACGCGGAGATTAAATGCTGTAGCAATTATAACTTCTAGAAGTAATTGCAATCTCTACCTAAAAGAAGATTATCAAGTCGCTACTCAAGTGAAATCAATCTAGATTCAAATAAACACAACACACCTGCTTAATTTCATATTCTGGTATGCAAGCATGCCTAATATGAGTTTTTAGGAGCCAATCATGGAAAAATATGATCATTCTCGTATCCTGATTATGAACATCTCAGCTGTACAAGTCCATATTATGTTAGATAGCTCTTTTCCTTAATCCAGTAAGGCTTGCCTGACACTATCAAATCTTTCTTGCAAAGCCCCTAACATGGCTATCCCAAAGATAAAGATGTTGCAGCTGGGAAATTGTTTTGGGAAAAGATAGAACGGATATTGGCCGGTTTCAGTCTTCAAACTAACAGAGACAGCAGCTAGCTGAGAATAGCAATTTACTCAAGGCTGAGTTGATAACAGCAGATAAGGGAAGGAATGTAAATCAGAAAAAATCTCTTGGGAAAAAAATCTTGCCTGGGTGGTTCTGCTTTCGACAGGAGCACACCGAAGAATAGTCAAAATCCAGTCCAAAGTTCAAAAAGCCAAGTCAAGTCAGTCAAGCAGTCCAAAGTCAGAGTTTCAGAAACATTTGAATGTTGCAAGGTCGGTAAACCATTTTCCTTTAATCCTTTTGGAATACAATTTTCACACACCTTTACCTTTGGACATTTTGTCTGAGAACTTTAAAAATGGTCCTCTAAATCTCTCTGGAAGGTAGTACATTGAAGAAAGGTCTCCCTTTTTTATGACCCTGTAATCTCTTGCTTCAAGGTGGGATCAGGGCGACTGAGTAGAACTGAGTGTTTACTGGCTGGATGCCCTTCCTGACACCTACACAGAGTTCACAGCAGATATTTTCTTTTTGCACCCTGATAGTGAAATATCTGTCACTTCCAAATAGGAGGCAAATGCCTTGACCACTAGGCCACCACACCAGTCAAAGAAAGGTCTCTTAATATATCACAGTAATTAGAAATATTAAGGAAAAATGCAACAGAAGTCGATCCTTTATCAATTGCGACCTTGTTCTTGAATAGAGGAGTCACAATCTGGATCAGACCTATCTACATTGATAGAAAACTTTCCAGTCTCTCGGGTATGACTTCCCCCCTCCCTGGTGTAAATCATACATTTGACTCTTGCTGTGGATTGTGACCTAAGGGGGTTAACTTAAACAAGCAAATTAGCCCTGTCCTTCCCCCCACCCCCTACCCCCCACCCCAGTTGGCTTTTCTTCTTTCCTCAAACAGCACATCTGCAAATCGTTTACTCTTTAGGTTAATCAGTCTATTGATTAATCCATTGCAGCTCTAATGGGTAATAAATCAGCTTAAACAAACACAACCCCTTTCCTTTTAACCTCCCTTTGAAAGCATAAAATCCCATTAGGGGACTGGCGCAAGCCTAAGTGAGAATGCCTTCAGAACCTTTGCAAATTATTTGGGGCATAGAGACACCTCTCTGGTGTTGCAACAGGCGTATGTTCAGGCTCATTTTTCAACGACTGAGCAACTGAAGCAACAGCCTTCCTGGACAGGGAACTCACGCCAAGCGTGACAGCCAGCTACCCAACTGAGTAAAAACCAACCAGCGAGCAAGGAGAGGGCACCAAGGGAGGCTCCTGGAGAACCCAAAAGAGCAGGTTAGCTGTTGGATGCCCAGCTGACGTTGACACAAGAGGACAATGTTTTCAAGGGCTGTTGCTGATGGCATTGATAAATGACAGCGATTTCTGGAGCTGAAGAAAAAGTCAAGTGAAGATAAAGGATAATAAATGGAGAAATAACATACTTGACACCAGGACTAGGGAAGCAAGTACAAACAGGAGTGATTGATTTGTTTTTTTTTTGGGGGGGGGGAGATGAAAGCCATCTGGGCACAACAATATTTCTCTACAGTCGATGTTGGGCACTGAACAAGAAACTAGGACATTTTAGCAGGATGGGTGTCTGTAGAGAGCTGAAGAGGCTTCTTGGATGAGAAGCGAAATGTCTTCAAAGAAAAACAAAGAAAGTCCAGTTGCCTCGTGAAGAAGCAACTCTGGGAGGTACAAGGTCTCCTGCTTGAGCAGGGGGCTGGACTAGAAGACCTCCAAGGACCCTTCTAGTTATATTCTGATTGATTGATTGATTGATTGATTGAAATGGTCTAGGGTCTTCTGCTTGAGCAGGGCACTAGACTAGAAGACCTCTATGGTCCCTTCTAGCTATATTCTGATTGATTGCTTGCTTGCTTGATTGATATGGTCTAGGGTCTCCTGCTTGAGCAGGGCGCTAGACTAGAAGACCTCTATGGTTCCTTCTAGCTATATTCTGATTGATTGATTGATTGATTGATTGATTGATTGATATGGTCTAGGGTCTCCTGCTTGAGCAGGGCGCTAGACTAGAAGACCTCTATGGTTCCTTCTAGCTATATTCTGATTGATTGATTGATTGATTGATTGATTGAAATGGTCTAGGCTCTCCTGCTTGAGCAGGGCGCTAGACTAGAAGACCTCTATGGTCCCTTCTAGCTATATTCTGATTGATTGATTGATTGATTGATTGATTGATTGATTGATATGGTCTAGGGTCTCCTGCTTGAGCAGGGCGCTAGACTAGAAGACCTCTATGGTCCCTTCTAGCTATATTCTGATTGATTGATTGATTGATTGATTGATTGATTGATTGAAATGGTCTAGGCTCTCCTGCTTGAGCAGGGCGCTAGACTAGAAGACCTCTATGGTCCCTTCTAGCTATATTCTGATTGATTGATTGATTGATTGATTGATTGATTGATTGATACGGTCTAGGGTCTCCTGCTTGAGCAGGGGGCTGGACTAAAAGACCTCTAAGGTCCCTTCTAGTTATATTCTGATTGATTGATTAATTGATTGATTGATTAAAATGGTCTAGGGTCTCCTGCTTGAGCAGGGGGCTGGACTAGAAGACCTCCAAGGTCCCTTCTAGCAATAAGCTGGCCAGGAAATTCTAGAAATGGGAGCACTCACTCAGGCATAAGGCACCCATCTACAACATAATGGCCGCCCAGAGTCCCCTAGAAGAAGAAAAATGGGTGGCATAAAAATTTAATAAACAAATATGTACAGTTTCGGGGGGGGACATATCTGAAAGAAGCTCATCCCTCCCATCTCAGCACCTGGGGGGGAATCTCTGCAAAATTACAACAGCATCTCTCAACCTGTACGTTCTGGAGTAAGCTTCCTACTTTCCCGAACAAGAAAGAAAGAAAATTGGGATTAGCGTCCACAGACACTAGCTAGCAGGAAGATGACGTTCGTAATAGGAGAAGACAGGAAGGGCAACAAAATCGGAGTCAGAGAGAATACAGGCAGTCCTCAACTCTCAGCAGCTCATTTAGTGACCATTCCGAGTTACAACAGAACTGCAAAAAGTGAGTGATGACTGTTTTTCACTCTTATGACCATCGCAGCGTCCCCACGGTCACACGATTCAGACACTTGCAACTGACTCATATTTATGACGGTCCCAGGATCATGTGATCCTCTTTGGCGACCTTCGGACAAGCAAAGTCAATGGGGAAGCCAGACTCTCTTAACGACCGTGCTACTAATTTAACAACTGCAGTGATTCGCTTCACAACTGTGGCAAGGGAGGTCATAAAGCAGGGCAAAACTCACTTAACAAATGTCTCACTTAGCCACATGCATCCTGGGCTCCATTCTGGGTGTAAGCTGAAGATTATTACCTGTGGCAGCAAGGCTTCGTACTTTAGCAGTTTAGTCAGACCGTTTATAAAGAAGACAGAACAACAGGGAACAATATGGAATCATGGCGATAAAAGAAAGGAATTAATTTTTCAACCCTCAGACGGTGCAGCACGTAAAACATGAGAAGCACTGGCAATTGTTTCCGTTCACTCTTACGGTGCTCCATCTGAGCTGCAAGATCTAGGACAGATTAATAACAATATGTAATTTTGATTTCTGACCGGGTTGGTGCAGATAGCACAATAATCTTGATCCACACTTGTTCCTGTAAACATTGCCATTTGTAAAGGCACAACGGATGCTCTCCTCACCCCTCCCCTCTCCTTATAGCAGTTTCCAAATTGATTCCATCGATTGAAAAATTGCAGAGAGATGCGCTGATCCATAAAATTCTGGTAGCAATTATTCCTTTGTTCCTCGGCTTCCGTTGCTTTTCTTGCGAAAAAAAATTAAAAAATAAAAATGATGTGATCCTACACACTCATTCCTCTTCCCGTTGTCTCTTCTCGACCAAATTGTCTTCAGGGTGAATCAAAACCTCTCATTTAGCTCATCTTCCTGCAGGAGACCAAATGCCACCCAAATTATACATCTTGGTGTTTTAACTCATTCCGATTAAACGTGGGCGGATCTGCCTGTCAATTAAGCCTGGATCAAGAGTTGCGGTCCTGCTACTCAGCATGTAAATTTCCCATCAAATGGAATTCTAAATAACAGGTTAGCCACCCCCTTGGCTCAAAACAGAAAGATAATATATAAATCCAGCGGAATCAAAGGGTCAAGGCTACAGATCGCTTAGAGCAGACATGTCAAACACAAGGCCCGGGGGCCAGATCCGGCCCGTGAAGTGGTTTCATGCGGCCCGCGAAGCCATCCTGGAAACAGTGAGGGAACGGCCCCCACTGCCTTGGCCCTGGCCCAGAGACCCTCCTCCTGCCAGAGACCCTCAGATCTGTCCCACTCCTGCCCAGGCCCCCATAGGCACCCTTGATGCCAACGTTGTAGAGCTGGCCATGCCCACCCAGTAGGCCATAGGCACTCTAGCCACGCCCACCCAGTAGGCCACGCCCACCCTGGCCACACCCACCTGGCCCCCTGAGGGCAACCGCAATGCTGATGCGGCCCTAAATGAAATTGAGTTTGACACCCCTGGCTTAGAGGGAAAAAAAACATACCAAGTAAAACGTGACAAAGAAATGAGCAGGATGCAAATGAATTTTCTTCTGCCGATTAAGTCAGGGGTGGAACCTCAGAGGTCACCCATAATAAATGATTCCTGGGGTGGAATCCAAAATGCTCAATGGAGTGATTGCAAAATCTTGATTATTCAGAGGCATAAGGCTTTTAAAAATGCAGAAAGATACTGGGCAATTAAAGCGAGGGATAAATCTACCTTGCAAGGTTGTTAGGAGAAAGAAAATGGGGCAAGAAAGACTTCCCCCCTCCCCTGCAGTACAGGTAATCCTCGACATGTGACCACAATTGAGCCCAAAATTTCTGTCGTTAAGTGAGACTCTTGTTAAGTGGATTTTGCCCCATTTTACGACTTTTCTTGCCACCGTTGTTAAACGAATCACTGCACTTGACAAGTTAGCAGCCCGGTTGTTAAGTGAATCTGGCTTCCCCCATTGACTTTGATTGTCAGAAGGTCGCAAAAAGGGATCACTGCAACCGTCATAAATGTGAGTCGGTTGCCAATTTTGATCACATGACCATGGGGGTGCTGCGATGGTCGTAAGAGTGAAAAATAGTCATAAGTCACTTTTTCCCGTCCCGTGGGTAACTTTGAACGGTCACTAAATGAACTGAGGGAGGGGGTAGTCTCAGAATGCATTGAGTTGCTGGATAAAAATAAAAATGTCTTTGATTTTTATAACCTGTCCACAACATTTGAGCACCGATGTATTAATTTATCAAAGGGAGATTGTGGCTTACTTAACCCGGATTCTCTTAACTGACCTTACTTTCTTATTTGTTACCCCAGATGAATAAATGATGTGAAGTCAACTGGGTGTAGGAATGAAAATACGGTTTAGGGTTTCCTATGAAATGCAGGTTGTTGCGAATGCCGTCATACAAATCAACCGGCGCAATGCTTGGCAAGGGATGGCAGCCATGATATTGTTCATCCTTCTTTTCTTTTCTATACACTGAAATTGTGCTAGATTGGAAGAGAGATCCCATGCTTGTCTATGAGTTATTAGCCCTTTCCCAAAGCCCTTGAATTCTTTGCAGAAAAGGGCAAGGTAAAGTCATCAGCCTCGTCCTCCTCTCCTCCTTCTCCTCCTCCTCCCCTCCTCCTCCCCCTCCTCCTCCTCCTCCCCCTCTTCCTCCTCCTCCTCCTCCTCCTCCTCCTCCCCTCCTCCTCCCCCTCCTCCTCCTCCCCCTCCTCCTCCTCCTCCCCCTCTTCCTCCTCCTCCTCCTCCTCCACCACCTTCTCCTTTCCACAATCCCCCTCCCTTCTAACACTGATGATGTTCCCTAATTGAGTAATCAAATGTCTGCAGGAAAACCATCAAGCTCAGAGAGCATCAAGCACCCTCCTCCTCCTCCTCCTCCTCCTCCTCCTCCTCCTCCTCCTCCTCCTCCTCCTCCTCCTCCTCCTCCTTCTCTACCACTACCACCATCACTACCATCAACAAACAAAAAAATCCCTGTTTAAAAATACAGAAAACCTCATTCAACTTAAGAACAAACTATCTGATCTTTGACCAAGAACCAACCTAGCTGGTTATAGTTAAAGGATCCTGCAACTGGGCAGGACATACACCATGAAGAATCACCGCTCACTCGCCCCCGGCAGCTTGTCGTCCCAAGACGTCTCTCTGACCACGTCACCAAAGCTTGAGGACTCCCGCCAGACTGAAGGTGGAAAACGTAACCTGAGCCCAAGAAAGGAAAAAGGACAGAATTAGTTACACAGAAAACCCCAATCCCATCTCACTGTGAAGCTCAGCTCTTGTTCTGCCATCTATTCCTGATTCCATTCTAATGACCCTTAGTTCAAAAGTTCGAAGGATTGCTCATCTGATTTACGAAAGGAACAAACTATATGCAAGCCAGAGGTTTTTTCCGTTTGCTTCAGGAGAAAACACACCTGTGCAAAGAGCGATGGCTCTTTAGGCCATTCTGCTCAGGGGTTTTATTTCACACGGGGTCAGAAGCTGCTAGGATATTGCAGTGGCAGGTGGGGATGTCCTTGAGAGATGAGGGGAAGAAGGCTGTCTGGGGAACAATCAGATTAAAGGAAGGGAACTGCACAAGGGGAAAAGAAAGAAACTCAGAAAAGGTCAACCCGAACTTTTCAGGCTGTAAAAAGAGGAGAGGGAAAGGTTTGTACTTCCAGACTTGCAAGATTCTATTAATGTTGTCTGTTCTTCTAAGTACAGAGAGGCCCAAAATGTCCAGAGGCAAGAAGAGAGAGAAAAAAAATCAATGCTTATTTCATGATCGGAATAAAAACAGACTTTCAGTTTTGAGCTCCTTTAAATTTGTTGAGTGGATGGTTTCTCTCTCTCTCTCTCTCTCTCTCTCTCTCTCTCTCTCTCTCTCTCTCTCTCTCTCTCTCTCTCTCTCTCTCTCTCTCTCTCTCTCTCTCTTGCTCCCTTGCTTAACCATTTGTAGTGAACTGAAAATCTTTGGTGATTTTGCTTCTCCTGCAGCAAAGAAGACGGATTTGGGGTAAGGAAAAAAAGGCTGGTTTAAGAACTTTGAAACAGGGTGCTGAATGCTACAAAATATGTAGGATCACATTCCATTTGTAAGCAGGGTTGAATTTGAAGGAAAAGATGTCTTGAACATTTCATTTGTTTTAGTTGCACTACTCTCTGTTCTTGTTCTCCAAATTCAAGTGAGTTGTGGTGGCGCAGTGGTCAGAATGCAGCATTGCAGGCTAGCTCTGCCCACTGCCAGCGGTTCGATCCTGACCAGCCCAAGGTTGATTCAGCCTTCCATCCTTCTGAGGTCGGTTAAAATGAGGGCCTAGATTGTTGGGGGCAATATGCAGGGCTTTTTTGTCATAGAACGCTCAGAACGGAGTTCCGGCACCTTTTTTTGGATGGAACCTTGTAGGATAGGCAAGGCGGGTTGTATGACATGTGTGAGTTCCGGCACCTTTTTCTTTTACAAAAAAAGCACTGGCAATATGTAAGCTGCTTAGAGAGGGCTGTAAAAGCACTACAAAGCGGTATATACATCTAAGTGCTGGCTTCTTTCCTGGCTTCTTTCTCTCTGTGTTTTGGAGTTGGGGATGGTGGGGGGGGGCTGCTGTTATAAATGCACCGAGCTGAGCCTTCGCAAGACTTTTCCGGTGGATTGAAGAAAAGAAGTTGCAGGCAAGATTCGATCAATGTAGCCTTACAATAAAGCAGAATTATCTCATCTAGCTGTGTTCCCTGTCTAGTTTCCCCTGCAAGGCCAGCATCAATCTTGAAAGTCTGAAGGTACAGTTCCCACCCTCCATCTCCTTTACAATCTGAGAAACAAAGGAGGCTCTCCTCTGAGCTTTTGCCCAGCCCATTATATTGCTGAGGGCTACGTGGTCCCTTCTCTGACCAGGCCCTCAGCAACCGTCTAGTCGCTCTCTTCCCTCCAAGGTCTTTCCCAAGTACCACGACACAAGCAGACTCACAATGAGTTGCTCAGTGAGCAGAAAATGAATTTGTAAAGGACTAGGGAATTCTGCCAAGGGAGAAAGAAATATTCTGATGACAACTTCAATGCTGGCCCTTTTTGAAGTTAATTCTTACCTACAGAGTTGTTACATGTCTAGAGGGAAGGAAAGCAATGATGACAGCCTCTCTGCTTCCAGGGATCTTCATTTTAGAAGTGAGTCTGACAGCCATAAAGTCTACACACATCCCGGGGAAGTCGAAGGATAGGCAGCAGAGAGGAGGAGAAAAATCAGAGAGGCGTTAAACCAACAAGCCAGTTACAGGAGACATTTATTTCCCCCCAACCCCCACCCCCTTTGTTGAAGAGAAGCAATAAGAAAGACCCCCAAGACAGTTTAAAGTGATCCTTCCCATGTGGCTGCTGGCAGAGAAATGGCTTGCTTCCTCTTTTTTAATCACATCACTGAAAGGTTTTTGCTCATGTTCAGAGAAAAATCTACACAGTTATATTGCCTAGAAACCATGGTTATAGAAAAGTAGGTAACAGAGGAAAAAATGTGTATCCTTTTAATTTTTAAATGCATCCTAGCAGTACCAATAGCACTTAGACTTATATACCGCTTTATAGTGCTGTCACCGTCCTCTCTAAGAGGTTTACAAAGTCAGCATGTTGTCCCCCCCCCAACAATCTGGGTTCTCATTTTACCAACTTTGGAAGGATGGAAGGCTGAGTCAACCTTGAGCCGGTCAGGATCGAACTCCTGGCAGTGGGCAGAGTTAGCCTGCATTACTGTGTTCCAACGGAAGGAAGGAAGGAAGGAAGGAAGGAAGGAAGGAAGGAAGGAAGGAAGGAAGGAAGGAAGGAAGGAAGGAAGGACAATAGCACTAGCACTTAGACATATACCAATTCATAGTGCTTTACAGCCGTGTCTAAGTGGTTTAAAAAAGCCAGCCTATTGCCCCCAACAATCTGGGTCCTCATTTTACCGACTTCAGAAGGATGGAAGGCTGAGTCAACCTTGAGCCAGTCAGGATCGAACTGCTGGCAATGGGCAGAATTAGACTGCAATACTGCATTCTAACCCGTGCGCCACCATGGCTCATCCTAATTATGTTTTTTTTTATATAACATGAACTCATTGCTTAAAAAGACTTAGCAATCTTCACCTGCTTTGCAGATCTTAGGAATTACAATGTTGATGTTTGGCTTACAAGGACACAACTTCTCAGGTTTTAGCAGCCTTACAACCCTATTATTCTATATTCTAAGTTCCCTTGAATTGAACTTGACTCCTGTTGACCAGGTGTCCTCGTGCTGCTTTTGTCTAAAAGATTGTTTGTAAAACAACCATTTGGAAGTGATTTGTGATAACTTTCTTCTGGAACTTTTCAAATTCCCAGTCAAACCAACCATGTTGTGGTTTTCTGATGGTCCCATGTCCAAATCCTAGGTCTAAGTAACAAGTCCAATTTAATTAGTTGTGGAGAGATCAGCCATGGCTTTGCCGATTGCTGAATATTGTATAAACCATTAATCTCTAAATCAAGTGATCCTAAGCTCCTGTTTCTCATTCCAGTTCTAAATAAAACTCTCTTTCCCCATTTGTTCTTGCTTGGGATCAGGCACTATTCATTTATTGGCTGAATGTTATTGCTCTTTCAATTGGCCTAGAATGGCAAGAAGGAGAAACAAAACGAGCCATCGAAGTAAAAAAGAATGTTTCGGTTCAACAGAGTGAGTTTGCTTTTTCTATTGATTTATTTCTACAATCATTAATTAGATCCGTCTGAGCAATGTACTACATTATGGGATTATTGTCAAATTTGTAGCTAAATTACAGTCTTAACTCAAAGCAGTGATTTAATTTAGTTCTTACTCGGGTGCCGCTGATGGCCGTTGCAGAATTCCACAATCAGATATTCAGTGGAAATAAATAGAAAAACCCAGATTGCGTAAAATAAAGCCATTCTTTCTTTTGTTATATCAAATTAACGGCCCTTCTTGAATTTTTTTTTAAAAAGTCCTTCAATAAAAAGGTTCTGAAGCTGAATCGCTCTGAACGTACATGGAGGAATACTTCTGCCAAATGCCCCTTTAAGAACAGCCATTTTCAAAAAGAGCCATTTCCAATTTCTATTTTAGGAAGCGAGCAAGCGTTGAATTTGGAAACACATGTTCAAGTTACGCTCCAAACTCTCGGCCGGTGTGTAAGTGGTTAGATTTATAAATGTTATTCACTGTCTCAGAAAAACTCAGCTAAAGTTTGTAAGAAGTGGTACGACCAAAAAAACGCCGCATTTGAACTGTGCAAACTCCTGTTCAATGCGTTCTGATTTGCATCTTTAAACTGATAAATGAATTAGAAGGGAAAACATTAGGGCCACCAGCTTTGGTCTACCAAATTCTCAATGACTACCAAGTGAGGTGTCAGAGGTTTTATTACGTATACCCAACTCAGTGGGCTCTTGAACCCAAGATAGCCAACACAACCACAGAGGCCCCTAGGTAACGCATACACAAGCACGGTGGTGGGAACAACTTTTTAAGAGATTTTACATTTTCTCATAATTTTAAACAGTGATTATGGTGGCATAGATCTGTGTTTCTCAGTGTCGGCAGCTCTAAGGTGGACGAGCTCCCAGAATTCCCCTTTTCAGCAAGCTGGTTGGGGAATTCTGGGGGTTGAAGTCCACCCATCTTAAAGCTGCCAACGTTAAGGATACACGTAGCCCTCGACCTAACGACCACAATGGAGTCCAACGCTTCTGTGAAGCGAGACATTTGTTACGTGGGTTTTGCCCCATTTTACGACCTCTCCTTGCCACAGTTGTTAAGTGAATCACTGCAGTTGATAGGTGACTCACCGGTTGTTAAGTGAATCTGGTTTTCCCATTGTCTTGGCCTGTCTGAAGGTCGCAAAAGGGGATCACATGGGATACAGCAACGGTCATAAATATGAACCAGTTTGCCAAGCATCTGAATTTTGATCGCACGATTATGGGGAAGCTGCAAAGCTCATGAAAAACGGTCGTAAATCACATTTTTCAATGGCAATATAACTCTGAGCGGCCACTAAATGATCTGTTGTAAGTCAAGAACTCCCTTCACTGACATGGATGATAGTCAAAGAGAGAGAGAGTTGAGGAACAGGGAGATGAGAGATGAAACCTTTTGAAGGTTAACAGCACTCCAATGACTCATAGACAAATGCAGCAATAACTACAACGGTCTCAAGTGTTTTCCCATTCGGAAGCAAAGGGGGGGGGGAAGAAGAAGAATAAACTGCCAGTAGCTCTCCCCTGTGGGAGCAGTTGTTATATTTATTTTTCTGTTTTAAAAGTCCACGCTAGAAAAAGTCCTATGTGTATGCGTGAGGGGAGAACTGAGCATAAAGCAGCTGGATAAATTTAAACTTCTCCCACTGCTGATTCATTATAGTAAGCGGATCTGAATCCGTCGATGGGCCTCCATTTATGCAATCCCTTCCCCTGTTTTGTTTTTCTTGGTGCTAGAGCGGGCTTTGCCGGTCACCACTGTGAACCTTGGAATTTTTTCTACCACTGGCCTCTTAAATGTAGATGTCGGTTGTTGTTATTTTTTAATGTGGATCTTTGGAAGTTGTGGCAGTCTTCTGGGGTGAATTCAGAAGCAACCTTTCCCACCCCTTGATCTGTTTGAAAGGTAACAGGAGAGAAAGAACTTCCTCTGAATTTTGTTCATGTGACCACAAGGGATGCTGCAATGGCCTTAATATGAAAAACGGTCCTAGATCACCTTTTTCACTGAGGTTGTAACTTTGAACAGTCACTGAGCAAATTGTTGTAAGTCACAGACTACCCATAGTAGGGTAAGCTCATTAAACAAAAAAGGAAGGAAACATCATGAAATGTTAGTATGACCATCTGAAAAGGATCTGAATTGTGTCTACTAACTTGTATGCCGTGCATTCCTAGGTATAGGAAGTAAAAGCTATAGGCAAAACAAATGTAATTATGCTCTCCCTTCATGGAGATGGAAGGTCTGGGATCAGGCATGTTGGGGGCAGGAAGAAATACATTAAGGTATAATTATATCAAGATTGTATCAAGGAAATACCAGGCCATCATACTGAAATAATCTTGTGCCAAAATTAGCCCGAGATTGCTTCTATTTTGAGCTGAAATAGCAAAGCTCAAATCTACAAGGTGAATGTTTGACACACTTCTGGAAGTGGAATCGAACAGAAAGGGAAGTCAACTGCCCACAACCAGTGGCTGAACAACCCGACAAAGAAACAAACCCTTTTATTTATTCATCTATTTAATTATTCATCAAATTTCTACACTTCCCATCTCACCTACTCTGGGCAGTTTGCAAATAAATATTTTAAATGTCAGCTCCAAGTGAGAGTAGCAAACAGCCAACCAGATTTATAATGTTCGTGATTCTGATCCTGGTTTTCAAAATACCTGGAAGAGAAAATGGTAAATCCCTGCTTTTGTAGATCCCTGAAAATTGGAAAGCTACAGTTAGCATTTTATCATCCCCGGTGAATCTTCCATACAGCGGATAATGAGAATGAAAAAAAAAAACCAAGCATAATTTGCATTTAATCTAATTTGCTGGCGAAGGAACATCTTTCGGTGACAATTGCTTAGAATTTTCAACAGTTATATTTGCTCCATCCCATTGAATTCATATTTAATCTATTCATCCATCCACTTAGAAAGGCCACATTCCAGCCAAGAATTAAGGGTGCCATTTATATACCGTATATATTTGTAGGGAGAGAGAGAGATAATATAGCTATATAGATAGATTTAGATAGAGACAGATATATATGTATGTATGTATGTATGTATGTATGTATGTATGTAGGGAGAGAGAAAGAGATAATATAGATCAGGGGTCTTCAAACTTGGCCCTTTTATGACTTGTGGACTTCAACTCCCAGAATTCCTCAGCCAGCATGCCTGATTGAGGAATTCTGGGAGTTGAAGTCCACAAGTCATAAAAGGGCCAAGTTTGAAGACCCCTGATATAGATATATAGATATAGATAGAGACAGAGAGAGAGAGACGATATATATAGAGATATAGATATAGATATATAGATATAGATGATATAGATATATAGATGCCATATGCCTTCTTCCCCTTTTTTGCAAGTAGTTTGACTAGTTAACTATATTTCCACCACGTTGCAGAATCTATTTGTTATGATTTCCACAGTAAAAACATGGCCGCTGGTCCCTATTTTGTCACTACCGATGGACAAAACTATCTGCTGGGTCAAGGATATATCTGTGATGGCTCTTCATATGCTGCCTTCACGACCGCCCATTTCAGTTTCCCCCCCAAAATGAATCCATTCATTGGACTCTTGCTTCATAGTGATGGAATTCTATTAAACAAGCAGAGGTTAGGAAACAGCTCTTGGATGTTATTAACCCAGGCAGAGATTTTCAAAGAAAAGTCCCGTGGGACTTCAAACTTTTCACTTGCCTTGACTTTTAAGGCTCAGATCTTTAAGTATTTCAGAGATTGGGAATTGGTATGTGGTTTCCGGACAAAAGCCAAAGGGTATATTTTTCCTCCCCCCGTTTCATGAATCCAAAGTTGGGGGCGGGGGGGGGGAGGAACTTGTGAGAAAGACTTACTTTATCTTTCTATTCCTTAGAGTCTCTCAAAGTTAAAAATCAAGCTGGAGGGCAAAAGAAAGGGATTCCAACTCACAGAAAAACCTAAAGCCGCTGAAAGTCACAATTCAGACTTTGGCTGTGGGTTTCTGTTCATGTCACAGCATTTTCGAGGGTCTGTGGGGGATAATGGTCATGATGGTGATTGATTTTACGTTTAGCTTTAGTCCTTCTTTTTTAGAACTCAAGATGGCATATGTGTTGGGAATCTTATCATTTGCTTCCTGGAACAACAACCTTACAGGCAGTCCTCGACTTACAACGGTTCATTTAGTAACCATTTGAAGTTACGACGACACTGGGGGGAAAAAGGGACTTATGGCCATTTTTCACACTTATGACCCTTGCAGCATCTCCATAGTCACGTGTTCAAAATTCGGATGCTTGGCAACTGACTCATATTTATGACGGTTGCAGTGTCCCGGGGCCACACGATCTCATTTTGTGACTTTCTGACAAGCAAAGTCAATGGGGAAACCAGATTCCGTTAACAATTGCAGCGAAAAAAGGTCGTAAAGTGGGACAAAGCTCACTTTTAACCAATTCCTCACGTAGCAACAGAGGTTTTGGGCTCAACGATGCTCGTAAATCCAGAACTACTTGCATTTGATCAGTTGAGCTGAGAGCAAACACTTGGTTTAAAGTCACCCAGCTTCCAGCGTTTCATGTGAGGGTGGGCCCAGCTAAAGCAAAAATTTAAATACCGCTAAAAATAATTAAGGAAAAAGATCTTTTGGAAACTGAGGGGGGAAAAGAACCACACGGATTGAATAAATTTGTCCTAGATGACCAAACCTTTTGAGCAGTGTGTGTTCTTCGGTACTTTAAGGGAGAACCCAATAATTCTCTATCAGCAAAGCCGAAAGAAACCTGGATAATCCTACATATATGGGTTAGAGAAGGCAGTTTTAGAAATAATGAGTGCTTATCTAAGTTGGAATATGGTTTATTGCGGGGACATTGGGCTGTTGCTGATGGACGGAGATATAAGTATGGTAGCCCAGCAGGGGAAATGCAGTTTTTAGCTGTCTTGAGGAACGTCTACACATGACATTTTAAATGCAATTCCTTTGTGGGAATTAAAAAAGACACAAACCAATCAAGCTGTAGGAAGCTGTGTTGCCATCCACCATTTTTCGGCTCTGTGTTTTCAACTCCAGAAGTCACCTGAGATCCTGCAGAGGTTTTATTTATTTTATTTTTTTATTTTAATCCCATTTATATCCCGCCCTTCTCCGAAGACTCAGGGCGGCTTACAATCTAAAGCACAAACCAATGTGCTTAGCAATAGCCTTCATTCTATGTATATGCCTGCTTATTAGGGCTTTCGCACCCCCCCCAGCGGCATTATTACAAAGTCAGCTTATTGCCCCCAACAATCTGGGTCCTCATTTTACCTACCTGGGAAGGATGGAAGGCTGAGTCAACCTTGAGCCTGGTGGGACTCGAACCTGCACTAATTGCAGGCAGCTGGTGTTACTTAAGGAGGCATTAGCCCACTGCGCCACCAAGGCGCATATCTGGACCATATCTCAACAACAAAAAAAACCTGGCCATATTCCCAGATTTCTCAGTTATGGTCAGGATTTTACTTGCCGTACAATTTTTTTTTAAAAAAAATCCTTTCTTCTACTGCCCATTGTATAGAGGGAGACGAATTTCCTGGTTCTTTTTCTGCCACAGGAAGAGTCGGTTCGCTAACAAGACCTTTGGTGGCATGTGTCAGAGAAAAGACTGAAGAATTATAAAAGTTACAGGAGCTGGAACACTGAATTAGCTGAAACCAAGCTTGTGTCTTAATATTGCACACACGTACAACAACCTGATATTGCCAGCTATGTATTATGATGGTTACCCCACCATTAGCTAATTCTGGCTCTCAGCTATCAAAAGGATGCCCACTCCTGAGTCGCCATGTGTACCAACTGTGGCTCACTCAATAAACCATGCATGAGCAATCCATGGTTTAATACAACATGCAAGCTGTCAAAATGACATTTTCCATATGGAATGCTACCTCTTGCACAAGCCCCGTTTCCATAAACAGATACAACTACTTGACAGTCCTCTCCAACTCTTCCTGGAGATGAATGATCATCCAAAGCATAACTTTGTTTTCCACCTACTTTGATAGAGCCTCGTTCCTGCACATATGTTGGCAAGTACTCACTCCAGCTCTCCATTTCACATTAATCTTCTCCACTCTTGTCTAGAAGTCTCTTGATAGTCTGCCTTGCTGTATCAGTTAGCTCATTTTTCTGCATGACTATGGAATATGATGTAGCCTTGGTAGCTCATTAGCAGAAATAAAGCGCTATCTTTGGTTGGTAATTGATACAAGTGGCTTCCATAATATGCTTGTGATTGCTATGTAATAGCACTTTAGAGCGGGCAATTTAGGATGCAGCCTAAAAATATTATACATTCCTGATTTCCTCTGATGATAGAAGCTTCCTTCAGGCAACACAGTCCTGCTTCTTGGAAATGCTATTCTACCTCAAGAAAAGTAATATGACGCTTATCATTCTACAGAGAGATGGGGGACATCCAGCATTTCAGCCAACTGTGAACCATCAGCTCAACCTGGATCACATCCTGCTCATTAGGCTCTTCCTGAACATAAACATTGAATGCTACTGTATTTCACTAAGCCATGGTGAACTTAACAATAGGTTTTTTTTTAAAAAATAATCCTTGGGTGGTTGGCTGGGCCAGTAAATGGAAGCGGATGGGAAAAAATTAAGTCATAAAAAGAATTCATACTATTCATGAGTCACCCAGTCCCTTAAAAAAAAACATCTGAAGTGATGGCCACCATCCTATCTGACTGCAAAAAAGCCCAGAGTTTAGCTAAGGCTCAGTGTTGAATATCCATGCATGTTGGCTCGGCGGTTAAATGTCAGCTGGAAAGCTGACAGCCTGGGCTTGAGACCCAAGTGCCACATGATGGATTGAGCTCCTGTTACTTTCCCCAGCTCCTGACCACCCAGCAGTTTGAAAGCATGCAAATGCAAGTAGATAAATAGGTACCACTTTGGTGGGAAGGTAACAGCGTTCCGTGATCTGTTAGCGTATAGCCATGCCACATGACCACAGTAAATGTCTTCGGACAAAACTGGCTCCCTTGGCCAAAAAATGGAGATGAGCATTGCACCTAGAGTTGTACACAACTGGACAGGGAAATCTTTCCCTTTAGTTTTAGTTAAAGGTAAAGGTAAAGGTAAAGGTTTCCCCGCACATGCATGCTAGTCGTTTCCAACTCTAGGGGCTGGTGCTCATCTCCATTTCAAAGCCGAAGAGCCAGCACTTGTCCGAAGACATCTCTGTAGTCATGTGGCTGGCATGACTAGACGCCAAAGGTGCACGGAACGCTGTTACCTTCCCACTGTAGTGGTCCCTATTTTTCTACTTGCATTTTTATGTGCTTTCAAACTGCTAGGTTGGCAGAAGCTGGGACGAGTAACAGGCGCTCACTCTGTTATGCGGCACTCAGGATTCGACCCGCCAAACTGCTGACCATCTGATTGACAAGCTCAGCGTCTTAACCCACTGAGACACCACGTCCCTTAGTTTTAGTTAGAACCTCTGAATTCAGGAAGCTCCTGTCAAAATAGCACTGGACAGCTCCCAGTACTAACAATATTGCGTTAGCTGCAGGGCAAATCAAATTCCAGAATTGTACAACTGGCCAACTCACCATTGCCAACTTGCTCATAAAGAACTGATTCTATTCATTATTGTCTCCCTTTGGATCCCTGAATAAGAGCTCCACTGAGAGAAATCCAGTTGAAGTTACTATGTACTGAGTTGCCTATCATTCCAACTGACCATATTTCATATTCTAGTCCAAACTTCATTGCAGATACACTGTTCGAAGAAATAAAAAAAATGCATGTGCACAATATCCCTAATTCATTCCCTACTTGGTCACGGCACAGAGATAGGACTATTATTATGCAGAGGGCAGGAGCGTGAAAGAGAATAAAACACACTCTCCAAATGTATTCTCTGCAAAGCCTCATGGGATTAGCACTTTTGCGTCAATCTCTGTTGAGAAAGGGGTTTTGCTTTGCTATAATAATAATAATAATAATAATAATAATAATAATAATAATAATAATAATAATAATAATAATAATAATAATAAACGTAACAATGCACCCAATTGTATTTCATCTAGGGAAAGGAAAAAACACAAAAATTCCTCAGACATTAAAGCAGCCTCAAGGACAAACTTTTGAACAAAGGAATACTGCAAGGCAAACCCATTCTCTGAAAGAAAGGAAGAAAAATATTTTTAATATGAAGGGACAGCAAGATAACAATTACCATGTAAGAATCCAGCATACCAAAACTTGTTTTCCCCTCAGATAGAAATTTGGAGCAAAGATAGCAATTACTCAGGACATAAGAAGACAACGGTATTTTGCCTGAAAGCAAGCTAGAGAAGTTACAGACTAAAGCTGTGCAGGATGAGATTAATATCAGAAAATATCACTGTCAGAAATTGAGATTGGAATTACACCCTTCCAAGCTTCCAAAAGGATAACATATTGCCATCCTCTCTCCCTTTTTACATCCATAAAATGGGCTATGTTTTCTGAGCCTGAGTTATTTAAAGCCAATCTTCCTCCAATGGAGTTTTTCTTCTGAGAATTGGAATCTCCACATTTGGAAGCATCCAAAGTTGGGGGAAAATTGACCTAAATGCTCATTTCCTCCAGCCTAGATGCGCTCATATCTTAAGGTTGCCTTTGCAATGTTTTTTTTTTTTTGGACCAGTACAGAAGTATTTTGGTATGGATAGTCCAATACTAAGTCTATATTCTGGAGAAAGGGAGGGATTATATTGATTCATTAACTGTTGCTTCATTGACTGGATTTCATAACAACATTGTGTTTTACTATACAGGGGGCGAAATTAGAAGGAAGGAACTGGTGAGATTCAATCAAGACGACTAGATTTAGAGAGTGAGGAAAGTTACTCACACCAGCTCTTCCGCCTTCTCTTTAATCCATTCTTGTAAGGAGATGAAAAATAGGAAGACCATAGACAGGGATTGCCTAGACTAGCTCCATTCTTACAAGGACTTTCAAAGCATTTATTTCTATATTCTGGCAGAAAGAAAGGCCTCACTTGCCAGTAGACCTATATATATATACATATGTGTGTGTGTGTGTGTGTGTGTGTGTGTGTGTGTGTGTGTGTGTGTGTATGTGTGTGTGTATATATATATATTTCAGTCTAACCCATTCCAGTGCTGACTGGGTTATAAGGTCTACACACAACATGCTAACTCATTCTTGACCCCATTAAGCATCCTGCAAAAAGACAAGTCTTTTTTCTTTGATCCCTTTTTCTCAAAACAACTCTTAAAGCTGCAATCTTCAGGCTGGGTTAATATCTTAACCCCAGGTAACCCGAGGACTTACAAAGATCATTGACTGAGGCTGGCTCACAGAACAGCTTCCAAATGGAATTTGCCAGCAGCCCCATGAAGATAGCAAGAACTCCGATGGAAACGTTCGCCTCCTGGCACCAAGAAGGAACAGATGCCAGATCTCCCCCCCCGGCCCCCCAACCATCTCCTCTTCAAATTACAATAACTATGACAATGAAATAATTGGGAATTTGTGGGCCAGGAAGACTTGGATTGGCCTACCTTATAATTAAATCCATGCTGTTCAGAGACCTGATGCCAGGCTGCAGTGAGACTTTGAGGTTAATAAGAAGATTAAAAAAAAAACCATCCGTTATTTTACAGCAAGCCTATGGAGAGATTGGAGGTGGGGAGGGGAGGATGTGTGCCTTGTGCTCTCTTGCATGAAATACAAGGCTGGGAACAGCAGGAATTTTGCAGAAGCAGAACTCCTAATAAGCAAGCAAGCAAGCAGGCATGGGAGATAACTAATCTAGGAAAGATCACGGCTTTGCAGAGAGATGGAGAAATATATATAAGGAAAGAACATACAATTATCAGCGGATAGCCAGAAAGGTGTTTTAACGTCTGCTTTAAGAAGAAGTTCTTAATTCCATAGGAAGCTCGCTGCCCAACGTTATATATATTTTCCCCCCTCTTGTAATGCAACTGAACTATTCTCCACGCCATGCTGTTCTGTGCTTCCTTGCATGAAGTAAGGTCTGTTGCCAAGATATGACAAAGTTGGGTTTCATAAAATATTTAAAATAGAATAGAGCTGCAAGGGACCTCGGAGGTCTTCTAGTCCAGCCCCCTACTCAAGCAGGTGATCCTATGCCATTTTAGACAAATGGTTGTCCAGTCTTTTCTTAAAAACCTCCAGTGATGAAGCAACTTCTGGAGGCAACTTCTGTTCCATTGGTTAATTGTCCTCGCTGTTAGGAAGTTTCTCCTTAATTCCAGGTTGCTTCTCTCTTTGATCTATCGACAGACACAGGCTGATGGGATCTGAAATTGCTCCAACCAAGATCTTACACCATCCTGGGGTTTACAAGGGCCTTGCAGCCTGAGCTTATTCACTCTTAGCTTGCTTCTGTGCTCCAGAGGAAATGCAGTTTTGCAGCATTACCTTCAGAGCGGTAGGAAGGCCTCTGCCCAAAGAGTTTCCAGGAGTTTTCTCCTTCCACTGGTGGGGCGTGGTGCTGTAGTGGTCTGCCTATATCCCTGTCCTCCATTCCCACTCTGAAAGGAATTTTATCATTCTCCTTGTGCAGAGTAGCTGGTTGGGAGCTTAATTGCCTTCCTTGCTGTGAAAAGAACTGTTGGCAAGGAAAGGCCGTCAGTAGGGAAGCATCTGTGGGCCTTTTTGCAGGCTCTTATTGGCCATCTGGAGGGCCAGAGGGCAATAGGGAAGGACAAGACTTGGCAGAGGGGTGATTTGTTCAACTGGCAAAATTGAGATTTACTCTATGGAGTAAAAAGTTGAAAAACAAATGGAAGAAAGCGTAATTTTGCTCAGCTTGCGGATAAACAGCTTCTGAGCCTGAAGCCTTTCTTTTTGGGGGTTCCTTGGCTCAAATTTTGCATGGATAATCTAGGCGTGAAATTTTCCTCCAATGGGATTTTCCCATGTATTTTACCGGGAAACATAAATAGGGCAACCTAGAAAAGTCAGTGCCCTCCTAACCATACCCAAGCACTCCGAGTTAGTTAGCAATGTCCATTTTGCTCTATGAGTTCATGGTGACCTAACCCTAACCCTAAGTGGAATTTTCCTCCAATGGGATTTTCCCATGTATTTTACCAGGAAACATAGATAGGGCAGCCTAGAAAGGGTAGTGCCCTCCTAACCATACCCAAGCACTCCGGGTTTGTTGGCAATGTCCATTTTCCTCTCCAAGTTCATGGTGACCTAACCCTAACCCTAAGTGGAAGTTTCCTCCAATGGGATTTTCCCATGTATTTTACCAGGAAACATAGATAGGGCAGCCTAGAAAGGGTAGTGCCCTCCTAACCATACCCAAGCACTCCGGGTTTGTTGGCAATGTCCATTTTCCTCTCCAAGTTCATGGTGACCTAACCCTAACCCTAAGTGGAATTTTCCTCCAATGGGATTTTCCCATGTATTTTACCAGGAAACATAAATAGGGCAGCCTAAAAAAGTAAGTGTCCTTCCTTCTAACCATACCCAAACATTCCAAATTTGTTGGCAATGTCCATTTTGTTCTCCCAGTTCATGGTGACCTAACGCTAGGGAGAAATATGGTAGCAACAATTTCAATACACCCTTAGTTGGCAATGCTTTTCCTTTGAGTACTTAGGGAAAATGAAAGCCACTACAGATAGTCCTTGACTTACAGTACAACAGTTCATTTAGGGACCATTTGAAGTTACAACGCCCTGGAAAAAATGACTTATGACCATTTTACACATTTGCCACGATGGCAGCATCCCCAATGGTCACATGATCAAAATTTGGATCCTTGGCAACTGACTCCTATTTATGACAGTTGCAGCATCTCAGGGATCGTGCGTTCCCCTTTTGCGACCTTCCAGCAAGAGAAACCAGATTCACTTCACAACTGATATTGCTTGCTGTCTTTTCTTCTTGACAAGTGTCCTCCATAGTTGTAATTATTTGGGATAAAAGTCCTTATCTTTCTCTCTGGCCATTCTTATCCAAACTGTTAATTGGTGTTTTTGGTTTTTTTTTTTATGATGATGATGATATTGGACCATTTCTTGGCATTCTAACCAAAACAGATCGGAACAAGATCTCTACTTCTCAGCCTCGCCCTGCAGACTTCAGAGAGAGACTAATCCAGCCTTCTTAGATAGAGAAGTTGATCATGGTCTCCAATCGGTAAACTCACTGCGCTGATCCCAATTTATAGTTTTCTCCTGCCCTTGGTTTGCTTGGGTACAATTTAGGAATAAGATGACAGTGATGGAGAAGACCATACCTGACCATCATCCTTTAGGTTGAACTGTCTTCTGATGCTATTTTCCGACTGCTAGATTTATCACCCTAAGACCGTGTATCCGAGGCCTTGTCTCATCTAAGTCAGATCCAAGCCAAAAAAAAAATATCAAAAATCAAGAAGCTGCTATTTCCAGGTTAATGCTTTACTCTGTGAACACCTGACTGGAATGTCACTCAAGCATGCATGTGCCCTCCCACACAGATTAAACTAAATGGTCCTTCATGGTCGTGGAACATCTCCGTTAAATTAATTTGTTTGTTTTATAGAGTCGTGCCAACCTTTTCTTCTGCACATCTCCCTTGTTTTTTTGTTTTGCTAATTTACAATTCATTAACTACTTCTTTTTCACTGTGAGAGCATGACATTTCATCCACACATTATGTCGAATAGCAGATTTATTTTGAAGTCACCAGGCAATCCCAAATGTCATGCACTAATTGGTTCCCAACAGATCTTGGCAAAAGACTGCACAGCATTTGCTAATCAGGAGGAGGAGGAGAGGAGGAAGAGGAGGAGGTTCACAGCCTAGGGAAGAAAGGAAGAATATTTACTAAAGATTAAAATGGACCTTACTATTAATATAACACTTATCTATTTGCTCCTTTGAGAGGTGAGCAATTGTGCAGAAGCATAGATCAGAATGGGAGGATGTGTAAATAATGTACTATAGGATAGTGTCATGAGATAAACCAGATGCCAATGGGATTAATCTTTCCCAGTCCAGGAAAATGTGCAATTATTAGACAAGATGAATCTGTGCAAAAGCCCACCTGTGCATGGCCACCACCCACTCTTCAAGCAGCAGCCATGAATCTAGGAGAACCCCCAAACAGAGGGGTGCCTTCTTGTCCAAAAGGCAGGATTTAAGTACTGGCATCCGATGTCAGGGACACAGGTACATAATACATAAGGTGTACCTGTCCCAAAGGTGCTTTTTCAAAGGGCAACTGGACTTTGTTTTTCCTTGAAGACGTTTCCGCTTCTCATCCAAGAAGCTTCTTCAGTTCTGACCCAGTCAAAACTGAAGAAGCTTCTTGGATGGGAAGCGCAACATCTTCAAGGAAAAATAAAGTCCAGCTGCCTCTTAAAAAAGCACAGTTGGGATAACCATGACCTGGATGACCGAGAATCTCCATAGATACTTAGCTATGCACTTTGGGATAACGTGTACATGTTTTCCAATCCTACTGCACATGTGTGTGCTTGGAGGTCATCTCAGTCTGCTATTATCTTCCGGAATCAGTACAGTAAGTATCCAGAATGTTCACTGAAGATTCAAAAAGAATGGAATAAATGAAGTTCCATGGCATTTGTAACAAGGTGACCAGTTCTTGATAACTTGATGTAAAGAATGCTTCACATAATGGGGGCTGTCAGAGGGAAGCCCGTTCCAAGGGTAAGAAATCTTGCAGGTGGCTTGAGAATGACTTTGACATGCAATCCAACATGGTATAAAACTAAACAAGATCTGTGGGATTTTCAAATTATATTTCCATATGGCTGCTCAGAGTCATCTGAGAGCACTTTCAAGTTTGTCAAATGCAGTTTAGAGTAAACGTTTATCCTAAAAAACCAGAAAGGTAAATGACAACCGTAATCTTTTAAGGTGAGGTTGGAAGCTCATCAAAGGAGTAACATTAAAAATTAATTCTAACAAGTTACCGCTTGGCCAAAGATCATCTCTTTGAATCTGACAGATTCATTTTTTTTTCCTATGGCAGCAGGGGACAAATTAATTGAAGGATGATTAAAAAAAAAGATTCTTAGGCCAAAAAAAGAAAAAGGAAAGAAAAAGGAAAACCCAAGATGGAGAGAACATTGATTTGTAAGGTGTGTTATCATCAGCAAAATAAGTCCATCTAATACCTGGATGTAGCATTCTGTTGAAGGAAAAGTCTTCATCATGGTTCAGTCCAAGGCGGGAACAAACAACATGGCGACTGCTTTAGAAAGAAGGTTGCAGTTTATTGAAGAGGAGAGTCAGACAGGAAGATGGCTCTGGAAGAAAAGAGAGCGAGCACATGTAGGGGGTTTTTATACCCTCTGGGGCTCTTGAGGTTGTTTCCTGTTCCTGTCTGAGGCTTTGTATTTCCTGTGTCATGTACTTTGACCTGAGTCTGAGTGTGCCCCTTTGGCATCTGTGGGTTAATCCTATTCTGTCCTGTCTTAGAGTTTGGGTGGGGTATGTAGATGTTAGGTGTCTTTGTTTTCCTAATCTTCTAGCTGGAGGCCTCCAACCTTCCTGAATGGATTATTACATCAGCATTTCTACAGAGCTGGTTTCTGCTTGGGGGAGGGAGACTTGGGGCTATTAAGAAAAACTGGGCATGCTTTTCTGCCTCTTTAAGATCCTTTGAGGAAATATATTTTTCTGCCCTTTTAATATTTCCTTCTCGGGGTGTGTGTGTGACTTCCTTGGAATTAACCCAGTTGGCTTTCATGCCTAAGGCGGGACTTGAACTCCTTGTCTCCTAGTTTCTAGCCTGGTGCCCTAACCAATAGACAAAACTGTCTCTGTTTTGATAAAAAGCAATCACTTAGAAGCAGCTACTTCTGCTGGGGTGTATGGAAAGTGTTGAAAGGTTTTTGGGCAGGATGGAGTAAAGAGCCAATAGCCTTGCATTTTTTTCCACCAGCGTCTGATGCTTGCAGCATCCATTTGTTCAGCCTTCTCCCGTCCACTGGGAAGCATGTTTTGAAGGAAAAGGTGGCAAGGAGCTTGCCAAGTTTCATTTGAAGGTATGGCATGGCCCGGCTTTGAATTTCCAAGGCATCAAGCAGGATGGGAAAACACTGACAGCTGAAATCAGCTCAAACATTTCCAGTGATAAAAATGCAATTATTCTTCCATCAGTTCAGAAGTCTGGCTTTTTGACAGCCAAAGCCTGTGTAAACCGTGTTTTATAATTGAAATGGGGAAAGGGGTCAACGAGATGACATAATATATAAATGCCTTCCAGAAAGGCCTGAAAGAATAAATTGGGGTGAGGAGCAATTTTTTCCCCCTTTTGTGATCAGTGCAATTATGACACAGGAATTATTCATTCTGAACTTTGCAAGTCGGATTTCCCAAGCTTTCTGTCACTTCATAGATGACCTTTGCAAGGGGGCTCCTTAAAAATCCTTTCATTTCTTTGCAAAGAGGGAAGGGATCGCTGGAGAAGTTGGAAGCAAGATTTACAGGTTGTTGTTTTTTTAAATTTTTTTAAAAAGCTTTAATCTTCTCAAACCAGCAAGGACAACAGGAATGGAGACCACTGTGATCTACTAGTGATCTTGGGTGGGAAAGTTCACAAAAAATCCATACATACGGTAGTACCTAGATTAACGGATGATTTCATGGAGAAGGGAAGTCTACAGAAGTCCATTTATATCATCTGCATCCCTTTGTGCTACTTGTATAATTGTGCCATCAACGGCATGCCTTGCACTAAAATGTTCATTTAACAGATCAACCCTCCATTTAGAAGAACAGACAGTTAAACGAGGGTGAATTCAGAACAACAACTGGAAAAAAAAGAGCAGTATCTGTTCTGTCTAAAATCCATTAAACTCCAAGATCCATTAAGCCAGGGTCCAGTGCATTAGAGAATGCTACGTAAATCCATCCTGGATCTATTTTGGAAAGTCATTTTTTTAAAAACAAAAACAAACAAACAAACAAAACACACCCTGGTGTAACTAATGTTATTGATGTACACCAGATTTAGTTAGAGCTGTTTTTCTTTTCTTTTTCTTTTTCCTTTTCTCCTCCCCTTCCCTCTGCTCCCCACCCTCTCTTTTCCTTTCCTTTCCTTTCCTTTCCTTTCCTTTCCTTTCCTTTCCTTTCCTTTCCTTCCCTGTCCTGTCCTTTCCTGTCCTGTCCTGTCCTGTCCTTTCCTTTCCTTTCCTGTCCTGTCCTGTCCTGTCCTATCCTTTCCTTTCCTGTCCTGTCCTGTCCTGTCCTTTCCTGTCCTGTCCTGTCCTTTCCTTTCCTGTCCTGTCCTGTCCTATCCTTTCCTTTCCTGTCCTGTCCTGTCCTGTCCTTTCCTTTCCTGTCCTGTCCTGTCCTATCCTTTCCTTTCCTGTCCTGTCCTGTCCTGTCCTATCCTTTCCTTTCCTGTCCTGTCCTGTCCTGTCCTGTCCTGTCCTGTCCTTTCCTTTCCTTTCCTGTCCTGTCCTTTCCTTTCCTGTCCTGTCCTGTCCTGTCCTGTCCTGTCCTTTCCTGTCCTGTCCTGTCCTGTCCTGTCCTTTCCTGTCCTTTCCTTTCCTTTCCTGTCCTGTCCTGTCCTATCCTTTCCTTTCCTTTCCTTTCCTGTCCTGTCCTGTCCTTTCCTTTCCTTTCCTTTCCTGTCCTGTCCTGTCCTGTCCTTTCCTGTCCTATCCTTTCCTATCCTATCTTATCCTATCCTATCCTATCCTATCCTATCCTATCCTATCCTATCCTATCCTATCCTATCCTTTCCTTTCCTTTCCTTTCCTTTCCTTTCCTTTCCTTTCCTTTCCTTTCCTTTCCTTTCCTTTCCTTTCCTTTTCCCTGCTTTTTATTTCCTTCCCTAACTCTTTTTTCCCCCAAGTGTTGCATAGCATTTATCCTGAAAGGGACTATAATACATAGAATGAATGGATGACTGCTTATTCTCCTTCATTTTTATTATTTATTGTAATACGTGGCCCATCACAGCGAAAACTACTCTTAACCCTGTCTTTTAAACACCCCCGCAACACAGCACACAGTTTGGAAACTAGAAATAAAAACAGGGTATTGGAAACGGAACTTCCTAACCTCAACGCAATTCAGCTGTCGGTACATTTTCTCGTTGTCTGTTGTGTAGAAATATAATGTGTTTGCTTGTTGTTCTCTGAATAGCCAGCAGAGCCCATTTTTCTTCAGATTGATTTGCTACTAAGCAAAATGAATGTCAGCAGAGAGCAGGAAAATTAGCATCCTCTTCAAGAGTTGTACATGAAGCAACAAGCAAGAATGTCATCCAGGTTATAGTTATCCCAAACACGCTTTCTCAAAAAGCAACTGGATTTTCTTAGTTTTTCCTTGAAGACATTTTGCTTCTCGTCCAAGAATCTTCTTCAGTTCTGACTGAATGGTGGAAATGGGAAGGATTTATATTCCTTTCTATTTTTCTAGTTTTTTCAGCATTCCCAAGAAGGATCCACATCCATTTGCACTATTCGGGTGACCCCGAGGGAAAAAAAAAACTTCCAAGGGGCCTCAACAACTCTCAGAAAGAGTACTAATGACCAGACGACTGCAAGGAGTATAAATCCTTCCATTGCCCACCATTCAGTCAGAACCGAAGATGCTTCTTGGAGGAGAAGCGAAACGTCTTCAAGGAAAAACCAAGAAAGTCCCGTTGCCTTTTTGGGAAAAAAAACCTTTGGGACAACAAAGCAAGAATCCTAATCTAACTCATTTAAAGACAAGATGGCTATGTTCCTCGAGAAAGGAGGAGAAATGGCATGACCAAGCAAATAAATCTGTTACACCTTTTTTTTTAAGGGAGGAGTATTCAGTCTTCTGTTCTCCCCTATTCAGAGAAAAAAAAATCTGGTTGCTAGGCATCAAAAACGACTTGATAGAATATAATCAAATTTCCCCTACATTCTGGTGGGTTGTCATATATGTTATTCTATTACCACTGCTGCAACATGTAAAAAGCTAACCTTGATTTCCACCCCCCCTCAATTCTTCCTTTGGAATAACTAGGGTACCATCTGTGGTTATCACTGAAATAAAGAAATAAAGAAATGGGAAATGCTTATTTGCCTTTTCAAGAACTTCAGAGTTGGTCATCAAACCACAAATTCTGTGCTGAACTTGGTAACCAGGAGTCTGTGACTTGGTTCTAACTACGAATAAGCTTCTGACATTTTCTCCCATGATCTTGTATATGTTTATGGTTACCTAAGACTATGATAATGTTAAATTTTTATATGCCACTCAGATTCATATTTGTGGGGTGAGCAACTATATAAACTCCCTTTTTACGACCCGGTAATCCCTTAATTTGGGGTAGAGTCGGGGCAACTGGATGGAGCTGAGCGTTTACTAGCCGGATGCCCTTCCTGATGCCATTCAGAGTTCACAGTAGAGATGAGCAATTGTATAAATCTGATTGATAGATAAGATACCAGAAACTCAAGAGTGCCTTTGATTGATTCTGTGCCAATTAGCACATAAGGGAACGAGACCAAAGACACAATAACTGCTGAATTTTCAGGAAGGGATCTTAAACACAAAATCTTGGAAATTGCCAGAGAGCTTCCCCAGCCTCACTGACTGTCAGGTACAAGCCATCAAATCCATATGTGCAAGGTTCAAGTTGGCTGCTTTATGGTGTTCTACCTGTAATACAAGGATCTCCCCAGGTTGCTTGCCTTCTCTTAGCAACTATCAGATAGGGTTCCACGGAATGCAGGATGGAGGGTCTCTTGCACAGCCCTAGGTCTCTTGGGGCTGTGCAATGACTCGAGGCTATCTTCCTGCTTGATTCTTCCTCCTTGCCTGGCTGGGACTTTCCCAATATACAGTAGTTAGTTGGTTCATCAAGACAGACTCTCTTTGAATGATGCAAAATGCTTCTCCTCCAGTGTCTCTCCAGTTGGACTAAAGTGTCATTTCTGAGACAACCTATGACTCACCTGCTCTCTCTGGATTGTTTGTGTCTGCTGCCTCTTCTAATCCTTTTCTTGCCCGCTCACACCCTGCTGAGCAAAGATTGCTCGGCTGACTAGACGGCGTTGGAAAAATGTTAGCAATCATTCTACGGGTTAATTTCTCCTTCACAATGCAAACGGGACTGGCACTTTATATGTAGTGGTGACTTAGACCGCTGCTGGAACAAGCTTTTCCTTTGAAGAGAAAAAGGGGAAATGCCACCACAACAGGATGTCTTTTCCCCAGAAAACTCACATCATCCTGATCACCTCTAGGAGGAGTGAATTTGGCGCACTATTTATGCTCCTGTTGTCAGTTGCATACATTAAGGAACCTGCACATGGGGTGCAAGATGTTCTGTACCAGCCTGCTACCGGCCCTGCAGAAAAGGCAGGGACAACCCCTTTTACAAGAAGGCAAGAGGCTGGAACTAAGCCTACCAAATTTATGGATACAAAAGCAAATAAGACACGAACCATGAAACAGGAGCTATTCAAGCAGTTGCCTTCAGCAAACCAGCCCTCCCATGCATTCCCCTTTTATACAGTTCAGGGCGTGGCTTCTCTCTGCCTCCTTCCGAGGTGCCCCATTGCCTTCCTCTGTTTACTCCTGATTGACTGCCTCCTGCGTCAGGCGTCCTTGAACAGGGCCAGCTGTGGGTCATCTTCATCCACGCTGTCAGGCTCACACAGCTGGGTCTGCGTCGTGACCAGGTGGGAGGGGCCTGGCTGAGGGCTCTCATCAGCAAGCTCTCCAACCCCCTCAGCAAGCTCTTCAACACCCCCCTCCTCCTCTGAGTCGTCCGACCCAACTGCCAAACCCACAGGCCGATCCTGAATCACAACACAAGATGCCTTCTTCTTAGCTTAGAGTCTGGCTGTCAATCAAAACCAATCAACCAGCATCAAGCTGAAAGGGACCTTGGAGGTCTTCTAGTCCAATCCCCTGCTCAAGCAGGAGACCCTACGCCATTTCAGACAAGTGGTTGTCCAGTCTCTTCTTTAAAACCTCCAGTGATGAAGCACCCACAACCTCCGGTTAACTGTTCTCAGGAAGCTTCTCCTTAATTCCAGGTTGCTTCTCTCCTTGACTGGTTTCCATCCATTGCTTCTTGTCTTTGCCTTCAGGTGCTTTGGAGAATAGGTTGACTCCCTCTTCTTTGGGGCAGCCCCTCCAATACTGGAATACTAGACTAGCCATAGCCACTTCCTGCCACTGTTTTTCACATGTTTAAGTCTCCAAGTCTTTAATTATCCTAGTTGCTCTTCTCTGCACTTTTTCCAGAGTCCCAATATCTTTTTTGTAATGCGGTGATCAAAACTGGATGTGGTATTCCAGGTGTGGTCTTACTACGGCATGGTCTTTAACGCTCCACCTAAGCCCTAACCAAGCATCCTGTTGGTGTAGGAAGCCCACACTCCCCCATTTTCTTACTGCTCAGCTGGAGCTTGAACCCACTGGGGAGCCATCAGCCTTAGGAAGAGTTAGACTAACCTTCAAGTTCGAAAGGCCTTGAAATGCAAATGCTAAGGGGGATTTCTGTAAAATGTGTCATTTTGTAGCAGCTGGCATTCTTTACATCTCCGAAGAGCCCACAGTACGCTGGAGACCCCTTTGCGTATCCTTTCTGTTATCTTGATGGCAGATTAACAGCGATTCAGTTATCCAGGGAGAGGAACATCCCAGCCGGCTTTTGAACACAAAGCTCATAAGAACTTTAGAGAATTAGGAAATGTGGTTTCCCACCCCCCTTTTTTTTTCTAAACAGCCTTTACTCGATCTCAACTCCAGCAAAAGTCTGGAATTGTCAGCGGAATGATAGCCGCACAAGCATTCGCCATCTCTGCATCTTCTCTGAAATGCACTTGCAATTTAGCTAATTAATTGGACAGTTTGCTCTGAGCAGAACTCGGCTCTCTCTTTATCTCCTCTGAAAAAATGGGTTGCACGTACCTCCTCTTTTTTTAATCCTCCTCCCCTTCTTACAAACTTTTTTCGGCTCGCCCAAAGCAGCCTAGGAAAAAGAGGTAACAGGGGAACACCGACAGCTCTGATGATAAGAGAGATAAACCACCCCCTTAATCTCACGGGAAGGCATCCATTTTGCAAATTCCTCAGAATCTGTCTTCACCGCAGTTCATTTGTGCTTGTTATATATCGCAAATGGCAAGCCTGAGATGGTATCCGGAAAAAGCCTCCTTAGATAAGCACATTAGAGAGATCCTTTCTCACCACAGAGGCACTAGCATATAGTAAATACAGCCTGGATATCTCTCTAGCCATTAATTCAGTCCACACCACTGAATTATTCTTTCCAGAGATACTTACGATCATCTGGAAATTGTCTTCCTCATAGAGACTGTGGTTTGAAAAAGGATTGGCTTGGGGAAAAATACCTTCTCAAAGACCCACATTTAACAGCTGGTTTGTTTCCCCCCCCAGCTCTAATTTCTTAAAAAGCAAGTCACAGGTGAGAAGAAAGAGTTCCTGATCTGGAGTGTTGAAAGAAAAATCTTCATCGGGGTCCAGTCCAAGCCGGGAATAAGCAAAAGGGAGACTGCTTTAGGAAAGAAGGTTCTTATTTATTTAGTTGCCAGAAACTTCAGCGACACAGCATCTGTTTCTGGAGGTGATGACCACATGGTGCTGGGAGTGGTGGGTTTTTATACCTTCTTGGGCTTTTTGTGTTTGGAGTTGTTCTTGTTCCTGTGGCATGAACTTTGACCTGAGGCTCAGTGTGCCCTTTTCGTATTCTGATGGTGATGGATAAATCCTATTATGTCCTAAAGGTCATGTCCTGCTTCCCTGCAGCTGTGGCTGATGGTTATGTCCTATGATGGAAGGGGGAGGGGTTGCCTCAGACTTTCTGATTTGCTTTGAAAAGAGAAACACTATCAATCAGAATAGAGCTGGACCTTGGAGGTCCTCTAATCCACCCTCCTGCTCAAGCAGGAGACCCTATCCCATTCCAGACAAGTGGATGTCCAGTCTCTTCTTGAAAATCTCCAGTGACGGAGCACCCACAAGTTCTGAAGGCAAGCCATTCCATTGATTAATTGTACTCGCCGTTAGGAAATTTCTCCTTAATTCTAGGTTGCTTCTCTCCTTGATTAGTTTCCATCCATTGTTTCTTGTCTTGCCTTCGGTTGGTTTAGAAAATAGTTTGACCCCTTCTTCTTTGTGGTAGCCCCTAAAATACTGGAATACTGCTATCATGTCACCCCTTGTCCTTCTTTTCTCTAAACTAGCCATTCCCAAATCCTATAACCGTTCTTCATATATTTTTTGTCTCCAGGCCTTTAATCATCTTAGAACAGGGGTGTCAAACTCAATTTCATTGTGGGCCGCATCAGCATTGCGGTTGCCCTCAGGGGGCCAGGTGGGTATGGCCAGGGTGGGTGTGGCCTACTGGGTGGGCGTGGCTAGAATGCGTATGGCCTACTGGGTGGGCGTGGCCAACTCTACATCGTTCACATCAAGGGTGCCTATGGGGGCCTGGGCAGGAGTGGGACAGATCTGAGGGTCTCTGGCAGAAGGAGGGTCTCTGGGCCAGGGCCAAGGCAATGGGGGCCATTCCCTCACTGTTTCCAGGATGGCTTCGCGGGCCACATGAAACCACTTCGCGGGCCACATCCGGCCCCCGGGCCTTGTGTTTGACATGTCTGTCTTAGAATCTTCTTTGCATTTTGCCAAAGTCTCAACATCTTCTTCTTCTTTTTTCTGTAATGCGGGGACCAAAACTGTACGCAGTATTCCAGCCAGGCAGAGAGCGAGAGAGTGAGCAAAAAAGGCCAATTAAGCAAAGGCGTCTTTGCCACACTCTGGCAGCTGAACTTTGATCTAAAATTTCTGACTGGTAGGGAAAATAATTATCTGCAGCTAGAATCAAATTTCATTTTTTGATCCAAAGGTGGCAGTGCCAGCCAATGTGATGGGAATCCTGAACGCACAGCCCCTGGTGTTAAAAGGGAGGCATTATCTTGGCCAGTAATCTTCTTGGGTAAATCCAATCAGTAGCAAGACTATTTTGTCATTGCAAATGCGTTTATGGAGCCCGACGGAAAGAAAATGCAATGTTCCCGAGTCTAGTACAAAATCACAGAAACTGACATCTGGGTAATAGGGATGGTTTCATATATATATTTTTTTTCTCCCTCAGAGAGAAAAGAAAAAGAAATGGAATCTAACACTCACTCTTCGTCTGTCTCTACACTGGAATCAGAGTTATAGCTAAAGTAGCAATAAAAAGGACAGAAATTAAACCTCTATAGGAGGGGATGCTTGTCTGTGTGGGTTTCTATACTGTATCTATAGCTAAAGGGCACTGCACAATTTGTCAGCCTCCAGAGATATTTGAGCTCCCATAATTCCTAGAGACTGTGAGCATAAAGCACACAGCCATCTCGGTACACAACAAACAATTAGAGAGGGTCAGTTCAGACAGCATCAGAAGAAATTACTGAGGCCTTCTTCCACACAGCCGGTGCCTTCCAGATGTGCTGGATGTCAGCTTCCAGAATTAAAAGCCACTGGTTTTTAATTTATGACAGTCCATCGCATCCAGAAATGGCACCAAGCTCAGGAAAGTTGAAGAGCAATATTCACAAGAGCTCAAAATGATGTTCTCTGGGGGTGATTCCATCTGCTCAGCCACCGAAGCCAGTGGGAAAGCAAGATAAGCTGCCATTGTATGTATATTACAGAGATTCAATGAGTTGGAACCATCTCCCCAAGGAACCAAGACGTTAGATGCTAGTTGATGTGCACTTCAATCCTCCAGAGCTTCCTCTGCTCCTGTTTTCTAAAATTAAAAGTGAGTCCAGTTTTCCCGTGGTTAAACAAGAGATCTCTACATTTCAGGAAACAAAAATACGACTGCACAGGCTGCTTTAACAGATGGATAGATTTGAGATCACGTGAAGTGTTAATACCACATTATATTGCCTTGGTAAGACCACACTTGGAATATTGCATCCAGTTTGAGTTGCCATGATATAAAAAAAATGTAGAGATTCTAGAAAGAGTGTAGAGAAGAGTAACAAAGATAGTTAGGGCACGGAAGGAAAACCATACAAGGAATGGTGCAGGAATTGGGTAGGTCTAGTAGTTTATCAAAAGGAAGGACTAGGGGTGACATGATAGCAGTCTTCCAATATTTGAGGGGCTGCCACAACAAAGAGGGGGTCAACCTATTCTCCAAGGCACCTGAAGGCAGGACAAGAAGCAACGGATGGCAACTTATCAAGGAGAGAAGCAACCTAGAACTAAAAAGAAATTTCTTGACAGTGAGAACAATTAATCGGTGGAAGGACTTGCCTCCAGAAGTTGTGGGTGCTTCAACACTGGAGGTTTTTAAGAAGAGATTGGAGAGTCATCTGACCAGAATGATACAGGATCTCCTGCTTAGGCTCTGGGCTTGACTAGAAGACCTCCACAATCCCTTCCAAGTCTGTTATCCTGTTATTTTGGTCTTCTCATCTCACTAAATGGAGATGTTAACTAGGCATGCTCTTTTTGCAAAATGCACAGATATGAAATTATACTGCCAGAGTCTAATGCATTGTGCAATACTGTTTCCCAAAATGTGTGTGAACTTTAATCCTGTCATAAGTCTCTCGTGTGCCCTTGTTCTTTTCCTATTACTCTTTGGATATATTTTTTTTGAAAGTCTCGTGTCAAAATATGAAATTGGTTTCAAGGAGATCTTAAAAGAAAGCCCCCCTGAACTTAAGATGGTTTTGATCCATGAACAGTTATATCCACCCATCCTACAAACAGATGCCCACATCACTGCTGGACAAAAGCATCTAGGATGGACAGGGTCTCCTTGCAATTTTGCCAATACATACAGAGAGGCGGTTTATTCATTAGATGGCTGAACTGATCTGCTGCCAATTCTGGAGTAAACAGTCGTTCCATAAGGCAGATTGACCTGCTTAATCAGGAACAGTCCATTTTTCCAGCGAGTCCAACTAATGCAGAGGTTCTTGAGTGGATATGATTCCCTGACATTTTTCAACATCCCTCCCTTTCAGTTTGGTCCCAGGTATTTGGAGAGATCCTATTTTTGCAAGTCTGCTCTAGCCACTGATCTCTCTATGTTATGAGGAGGAAGAGGGAATTAACTCTCTGTCAATCATTCCTTCAGTGTTTGATAACATGGCTGAAACTTCAACTCTTTGGGATTAAAAACTAACCCTCTCTAACTCCAGTCCTCCAGCTCCGGTTTGCTACTTTCTGGATCCAGTTAAGCATGGCTTACAAGCAGGGCCAAAGGCTGATGAACTATATATGCATATTGCTTCTAAAGCATCATGCCTACAAGAATAACTCTTAACAGAAATCAGAACTTGACTAGATGAGCCCAAAATCCTATCTAGCTAGAACTAGAAGACCTCCAAGATCCCTTCCAGCTCTTGAAGGATTAGAAGACCTCCAAGGTCCTTTTCAACTCTTGGACGATTAGAAGACCTCAAAGGTCCCTTCTAACTCTGTTATTCTAGGCACATTTCTTTCTTCTCAATGGTCAGTGCAGATGTTTTTGAGGGGTTCCTTAATTGTTTTCTCCATTGGGGTTCCTCTACTTATTGATACTGGAAGTCATATTAGAAGCCAGCAGGGGATCACAGCTTTTGTGTACACTTGACCAAAGGTTAGTACATTCCTTCTATCTGGGATGGTCATCCTCTTCAACCAAGCATGCAACTTTGGGAAAGATGCACATGGACAGGTGAGCCAGCCAGATCAGCTGAGTCAATCCTGGTGATCAATGGGGGTGACAGATGTTGCCACCCAATCACCCTCACATCCTGTTGTGAGTCACATTATTGATTAGCCATCATCACGGTCGTCGTCACAGTCCTCATCTCTTTTTAAAGCAATCCAAGCAAGTGGCTGTCTTTACCACTTCTTAGGGCAGCAAAGTCATTAATTTCTACTGTGAGCTTATGAGAAATTTGTTTCTTGGATCCATCCCAAATCTCTTGACAGTCAGCTAGATTTAACAAGATATTGGATGGCCCCAAATTTCACGGCTTGGAGAGGGGGAAAATGCAACTCTGCCTACATTTCTTAATACTGGACAGAGACAATGTTGAACATGCCCCTATTTGCAGGATACAGTCTAGGTCGGTCACTGGGACCAGAGGTTTAGTCTTCTGAACTTTTGGACTTGTGCTGGACTCCATCTTCAGAGAACCTCTCTCTCACCAAATGTGTGTCCTGGGATAATGTGTGCGACATTATCCTGGGACACCTATACAGGCTGTCCTCAGCGTACGACCACAACTGAGCCCCCAAATTTTCGTTGCTAAGTGAGAAACGTGCTGAGTGAGTTTTGCCCCATTTTACCACCTTTCTTGCACCATTGGTTGAGTGGAATCACTGCAGTTCTTAAATGAGTAACATGGTTGTTAAGTAAAATTTGGATTCCCCATTGAATCTGCTTGCCAGAAGGTCACAAAAGGAGATTCCCACGACCTCATAAATACGAATCAATTGTCGAGCCTCCAAATGTAAAGCACATGACCCGGGGATGCTGCAACGGTCATAAGAGTGAAAAATGGTCATAAATCCCTTTTCCGTGCCATTCTAACTTCAAATAGTCACTAAATGAACTGTTGTAAGTGTATAGTCAAGGCCATGGTCTTCCCAGTTGCAATGTATGGCTGTGAAAGTTGGGCCATAAGAAAGGCTGAGCGCCAAAGAATTGAGGCCTTTGAACTATGGTGCTGGAGAAGACTCCTGCGAGTCCCTTGGACTGCAAGGCGATCAAACCGATCAGTCCTAGAGGAGATCAACCCTGACTGCTCTTTAGAAGGCCAGATCCTGAAGTGGAAGCTCAAATACTTTGGCCAGCTAATGAGAAGGAAAGACTCACTGGAGAAGAGCCTAATGCTGGGGAAGGGTGAGGGCAATAGAAGAAGGGGACAACAGAGAATGAGGTGGCTGGATGGAGTGACTGAAGCAGTAAGTGTGAGCCTAAAGGGACTCCAGAAGATGGTAGAGGACAGGAAGGCCTGGAGGAACGTTGTCCATGGGGTCGTGATGGGTCGGACACAACTTCGCAGCTAACAACAACAAAGTGAAGGACTCCCTGTGTTTGTTTTCATACCCCTACGTCTCCATGAATTTGTCTATCTACTTGAAAGGGAGACCTTCTAAAAAACATTTTAGCTTTGAATTGGGGGAATTGGCTTGGATTGTCAGTCCTAATGTCAGGACATGGCCTCCGTGTAGCCTTGAATCATGCAACCGACCTCATCCTTAGATGTCCAGGTGAGGATAGGATCATCAGCAGAACAGTTCGCTCAGCCTGACCTGCTTCTCCTACCCCTGAAAACATTAGCTGCCACACTGACATTCGCCTTCATGCTTTGTCGGGCTCGACTATTTCCCGGGGATAATAAACCTGATAGGTCATTTGCAAGGAAATATGATAAGAAAAACAGGCATTCAGTGAAGGGAATCGTAATTTGTAATGGTAATGTGTCTTGCCGTGAAAGTCCCTTTGATTTCCTGCCTGATGTTGGGAATACATGACTGTCTTCAGAAGCTTTTTAAAATGAGAAATATTTCACGCATGATAGAATCTATTATATGGAGATTTTTTTAAAAGAAAAAAGAAAAAGAAAACCCCGCTACGATTTTTTTCCCCACCTACAGGAGATGTAATAAAAGCAAATTAAATATATACTTATATTATTTGCTCTTAGGGACCAACAGCCAAATTGTGACTACATCAACAAATTGCTTTTCTTATTTTTAAAGTACACTGTGCAAAAATCGGAAACGTGTTTGCCATTGAACCTCAGCTGAAGGCCTGGTGTGTAGATATTTTATTAAAATCACGGAGCAGGATTGACTCTGATATTTGATGAGAATATTAGGCTAAGGACAAGCGCTTTTAGTTCCAGATCTGATATAAGGGAAGGTTGTACCAAAAGAATCTCTCTTCTATCTTTGTGATTTAAATCAAGCATTTTTCTGGAGAATTCATTGGAAGTCATCTACCGGGGTGGACTTGCAGTCATTTTGTGGATCGTTTGAAGGCGATACTGTTTGAAAAATATACACATAGTTTTCGGATAAATGACTTGTTCTATTAATTTAAATCTCTCTTCTTTAAGGTTTAGGTGTGTGCGTCTATGGATGGGCCGGTTCCTTGGTGCACTCTGAGCTTGGTTGTTTTCTTTCAGATGTTTACTTATCCAAACTAGGTAGCATCATCAGTGCTAGCACCATCAAGGAACCACCAAGAACATCCAGAAGCCATCAAGAACACTTGCACCAACATTGACAGGGCAACCCCCTCCACACACACACACACATGCATGCAGAGAACAACCCTTCCCCCTTCTAGCACTGATGATGTTATCAAGTTTGGACAATGAAATGTCTGCAAGAAAGAGCCTTGGTGGAGCAGTGGGCTAATGCCTCCTTAAGTAACACCAGCTGCCTGCAATTAGTGCAGGTTCGCGTCCCACCAGGCTCAAGGTTGACTCAGCCTTCCATCCTCCCGAGGTAGGTAAAATGAGGACCCAGATTGTTGGGGGCAATAAGCTGACTTTGTAATAATGCCGCTTGGGGTGTGTATGTGAAAGCCCTAACAAGCAGGCATATACATAGAATGAAGGCTACTGCTAAGCTTGTAAGCCACCCTGAGTCTTCGGAGAAGGGCGGGATATAAATGGAATTTAAAAAAAACAACAATCAAGCTCAAAGAGCACCAAGGATCACACAGTCCTCCTCCTCCTCTTCCTCCTCCTCCTCCTCCTCCCCCCCACAAATCTCCTCTCTTCTAGTACTGATGATGTTACCAAGTTTGGGTCATGAAACATCTGCAAGACAACGATCAACTTCAGAGAGCACCAAGCATCCCTCATTTCAACCCTGAGCTACAAATATTCTGGGAGTTGAAGTCCACAAGTCTTAAAGTTGCCAAGGTTGAGGACCCCTGCTCTAATGAACATGGATTCTTTGGATTTGGAAGACCCTTGATTTCCCATCTAATCCAAAGCAAGGAGATCCAGCAAAGCTTCTCCTTTTTGTGGTTTTGATTGATGTATTTCCCCACCACCACCACTGTGTTTAATAGTTAAACAGCCCACAAGAACAGGGACTCTCTTGATGCAATGCCAGCTTCCAAAAATATTTCTTGCCTGCTAGGAAAGAAATCCATTTACTCGTATTTCCATAGCACAGTATATTAGTTTAAGGCAAGTCAAATCTCGATGGAGTTTGCTTGTGCAATAAAAATTCTATGAGCAAACAGCAGGTGTTCCTTTACTGAATATTCACTCTGAAAGAGTCTATAACACACTGTTATTAAAAGTTAACTGTTCTTTAGGCCAAAGCCTGTGCCCTCTCCATGACAAGTGGAACAATTGCAAGCAAAATTAGTGTTTTAATATAAAAGGGGCCCAGGAAGTTCTGAGACTCTAATATGCTAAGCTGCCATTTTTTATTATTATTATTTTTTAGCATTGTTGCTGCCGGAACAGGCAACAGTTCACTGGATCCGAATTTGCCTCTTCTTTCATGCTCACTCCCTTTTGTATAAATTTTCAAAGGTTTGTAAAAATGCCCTTGTTGAATATTCCAAAATAGCACACTCATCTTATTAGAAAGCCAAAAGCAGCTAAGTGGAAAATGAATTCTGTCTCTGGTGTCTGGATTTTGCAACTTGAAGCCCATACGGGGGGAATTCAATTGGCAACCATAGTTTTAGTTGGAAAACTGTGAGCATCCTAGACCAAGAGACATCCAAAAATACTAGGGAATTCCTGGAAACTTGTTATTTAGACACATCAACCATAAAAGGACACATAGAGATAAACCACATTTACATACTATTCAAAAGAGAATTTTAAAAAGCTAAGAAGGACACCAAAAAAAACCAACCCCAGAATACATCCTCTCCAGCAAACAACATCAGATAAGCAAGGTTTGACACCAGACAAACAATCCAGCAGAAAACAATACCCTAATCAAGGTACTACCAAGGAGAAATCACATCTCCGTCAGCACTAGCTGGGCAAGCTACTGTTATATAATGTATATAAACAGAGATCAAACCCGACATTCCCCAGCACTGATGAAGTTGCCTTGTCAGGTAATAAAACATCTGTAAGCAAACAAACTAGCTCAGAGAACACCAAAAGGACTCCTCAGAACATGAAATGTTAAAATATTGTATTTGCTGATTCTGTGAATTTACCTTTTATGAAAATGAAAATGATTTCTTTTCTTTTGCTCTAGCAGCCCAAAGCACAATCAATTAAAACCTTTTCAAGATGAGCTTTTCTTATTATGCAACATGAAACTTCTGCGCATTTGCAGTTGAAAGGAAAAAAGGGGGGAAAGGTAGAGCAGATTTTTAAAAAAAAAAACTTTAAAAAATCTTATCCTATTTTACTGCAAATATTGCCAAGAGGATAAATTCTCCATTTTTTTCCACTTGATTTAAACACCGCATCACATAGACAGAAACTAATAAGATCAAAGAGGTGTGTGTTTTTTTAAAAAATAAATCAAGTATTATGGACTTTAGAGTTGAGCACTGTGGCCTCCTTTTAAATCTAAAAAGAGAACCTACTTTTGTAATTTATTTCTCCTACTTACGTTAAATAAAAAAGAGGGATCCTGTGGTGGGAGATGGCTTATGTTAATTTTCATCAAAGAACTCTTATTTGAATGATTGTTATTATTATTTCTGTAATAAACGTAGTAGGAGATGCTGTGTTCAACTAAGGAATACCCCTAAAGATATAATGGTTGGTCCTGGCCATTCCAGGAAACAACAGCCAACAACTTAATAGCTGGCCATCAACAATCCAACACTGGAAGATGGCTATCATGTCACCCCTCATCCTTCTTTTCATTAAATTAGTAAAGGTAAAGGTAAAGGTTCCCCCGCACATGCGTGCTAGTCGTTTCCAACTCTAGGGGCCAGTGCTCATCTCCGTTTCAAAGCCGAAGAGCCAGCGCTTGTCTGAGGACGTCTCCGTGGTCATGTGGCCGGCATGACTAGACGCCAAAGGCGCACGGAACGCTGTTCCCTTCCCACCGTAGTGGTCCCTATTTTTCTACTTGCATTTTTACGTGCTTTCGAACTGCTAGGTTGGCAGGAGCTGGGACGACTAACAGGTGCTCACTCTGCTACGCGGCACTCGGGATTCGACCCGCCAAACTGCCGACCTTCTGATCGACAAGCTCAGCGTCCTAACCCACTGAGCCACCGCGTCCCTTTCATTAAATTAAGACATACCCAATTCCTGCAAGCGTTCTTCATATTCATTCCTGCACAAGCAAGAAAGAGGGCTGTGAAAATATCTACAGACTCCTCACATCTGGGCATGAACTATTTCAACTTCTTCCCTCACGGCGATGCTATGCACACCAGAACAACTAGACATAAGGACAGTTTTTCCCCCCATGCCGTCAGTCTACTTAACAACTAGTTCCTACAACACTGTCAAACTACTTAGTAAAGCTGTATTACTATGCTACTCCTCTTCCTTCCTATTATCTATCATCTTATGTCTATAACTTTGTTGCTTCTATCTTACAGTTTATATTGTTTTTTAGTATCCTAGTATGATTTATGTTGTTTGCTTTGCTAGTATTCTATGACTATCACTAAGTGGTGCATCTTACGATTTATGTTGCATTTTACGAATTACGATGAATGTATTTTCATCTTGTTTATGATTATGATTATCACTATTACCTGTATGTACGCTGTGAGCTTACGCAACGGAGGCAAATTCCTTGTGTGTCCAATCACACTTGGCCAATAAAGATTTCTATTCTGTTCTATTCTATTCTATTCTATTCTATTCTATTCTATTCTATTCTATTCTATTCTATTCTATTCTATTGCATTCCATTCCATTCCATTCTATTCTATTCCATTCCATTCCATTCTATTCTTATTACATTACATCTATTCTATTCTATTCTATTCTATTCTATTCTATTCTATTCTATTCTATTCTATTCTATTCTATTCTATTCATGTTTTAGCCTGTTTTTCACAAGTTCTGCTCTGATTTTATGGATATTTCTCCCATACCATTTCGTCTACGGTTAGCATCGTTGTTACTGCTGCTGCTTCTCCTTCTATGGAGCTGTGGCTGCTTCTCCTCAAATTATCGATTGCAGAGGAGGAAATACAAAGTGATGGACAGGTCTATACTCTTTCCAGGGTTTACTTATAATAACCAGGTCTTTTAAAATTCCTCCTGCTTTTGCCATTCAGTTTGAAGCCGAGTTACAACAATTGTTAGTGTCAGATAATGTTTCAGACGGCCCCTAAAGGATTGTGGGAAGGTCAGATCAAGCCAGTTTTCATTAGCAAAACTTTCTATTCCTTACAGAAAACTAGAGTACTTTTTTTTTAGGAAGGAACCTTAATGTGTTTCTGGGCTGGAGCAATTTTGATTTTTCATTACTGAGAAGCTATTTGTACCTGACACAAAGATCACGTAATCAAATACAGGCAGTCCTTGACTTATGACCGCAACTGAGCTAAGTGAGACTTTTGTTAAGTGAGTTTTGCCCCATTTTACGACCTTTCTTCCTACAGTTCTTAAGTGAATCACTGCAGTTGTTAAGTTAGCAAGACGGTTGTTAAGTGAATCTGGCTTCCCCATTGACTTTGCTTGCCAGGTGGTGGCAAGAGGGCATCACGGGACCTCCTGGGATGCTGCAACCATCGTAAATTTGACTCAGTTGCCAACCATCTGAATTTTGAACACATGACCCTGGGGGATGTTGCAATGGTCGTAAGTCTAAAAAAACGGTCATAACTCAATTTTTTCAGTGTCATTGCATCTTCAAACAGTCACCGAATGAACTGTTGTAAGTCGAGGACCACCTGTATTGGCATAGAGAACAATTCTTTGGGGGTGCTTAAAAAAAGTGTGCAATGGTGCAAGAAGTGGGGGGCCATTGGTGCTCTCTGAGCTGGGTGGTTTTCTTGCAGATGTGTCATGACCCAACGAGATAATATCATCAGTGCTGGAAGGGAGTGTGGGCTTCGCGGAGTGAAGGAGGAGGGGAGAAGGAGGAGAAGGACTGTGGGGTCCTTGATGCTCTCTGGGCTTGGTTGTTTCCTTGCAGACGTTTCATGACCCACCTAGGTAACATCATCAGTGCTTGAACAGAGTGGATACATGGAGAGAAGGAAGAGGAAGAGAGGAAGGATGACTTCAGTCACCTTGGTTTTCTCCGAGCTTGGTGGTTTTCTTGCAGATGTTTCATTACCCAAACTCGGTAACATCTTCAGCGCTAGAAGGGAGTGAGAGGAGGAGGAGGAGGAGGAGGAGGAGGAGGAGGAGGAGGAGGAGGAGGAGGAGGAGGAAGAGGAGGAGGAGGAGATTGTGCATTTCTTGGTGCTCTCTGAGCTTAGTTGTTTTCTTGCAGATGTTTCACTGTCCAACTAATAACAACACCAGTCCTCAATGATGATTATCAGTGCAGCACTGATGATGTTATCTAGTTGGGTAATGAAACATCTGTAAGAAAACAACCAAGTTCAAAGAACAGAAAGGACTCTTCTATCAATGCATAAAGTCAATGCAGAAAATAAAGCTTTTCCTATGCTCCTGTCTTCCCCAACTCAAATTGTGTAATTGTTTTTGTCATTTTTGCTTGCATTCCCATTTTTATTCATTTAAGAAATATTTAAAAGCACAATCCGGGCCGGGGCGGGGGGGGGGGGAGAGGAAAGAAATAAGAAAAGAGACATAAGAGCTGTATAAAATTGAGTAATACTTTTAAAAGTAACCTTAGATTAGTGTTGCATATAAAAGTGATCGAAATCTTTATTAAGATCAAGTCAATATTTAATAATTAACCAAAGTAAACAGTATAATTAGATTTGCAACCCCAACTAAGCAATTAGCCAGAGTTTATATCTAATCTAAAGAAAATAAATTCCTATCTTTATTTTAAAAGCCAGGCAAGAACTAATATATTAAAGCCTTAAGGTTCAGAGAAAGCCAGATGCAGTTGGAATTTATACGCAGAATTATAATCCTTGTGCGTTTTCAGGTTGAATTAAATTTTGCATGAGACTTATTTTTCAGATGCAACGTTACTTCTGACAGTGATGCATATTCCCACATTTCAGTTTACCATTCCTCTCAAAAGAGAATTAGGCGTGATTTCTGTATAATTCATTATGTCAGGTCAACTATATAAGCATCTTCGTGCAGCTTGAATAAAAGGAATTCTTCACGATCTCTAGGTTCCTTGTTTTGTATTATATTCAGGCTTTGAACCAAGATTGCAGTAGGTCAACGTGCCGCATTGTTTCTCCACAAGGATTTATGCTAATATTAGCAAACTAGAATCATCAATCAGGAGCTAATCTGGGATTGATTTATTATCCTAGTCTGTTTAGCAGAGTTCCCTGGTTCAGAATAATGAGCAGCCTCCCTTAATGCAAATCAAGTTATCCATGGTGAAGGGAGCATCTGATGGAAGAACAGAAGGAAGAAAGAAAATGCATAGCTAAAATATTTGCCCACTGCTTCGTAACACAACCCTTATTTTGTACGCTTTTAACCAACAAAGCTCTGTCACATAGGTTTGACTAGAGAGTGGCTTTCTTCCCATAATTTTTTCCTTTTAATTGTTAAGATTCTAAACAGGTTAAAAAAAAAACCACACACCTTATTTTTCATTTCTTCTCTCATGAAAAACATTGGATGCCTTTCAGTGGTTACTGGATGCCTTTTGCCCCGTCCATGAATTGCAGCTGAGTTCTGATGTAGAATGACATAAGATAATTGAGCTTATGTTGTACAGCTAAGACTATAAAAAAAAATCAACTCTTTCTATTAATGCTTGTCACTCAATCAAGCTAAGAGAGCCCCAGGTCCCAATCACACACAACAGGTACAACACACCAGAAGCAATCTAAGGTCCTTTCAACCAGTAGCCCTGCAATTCCCATTAAATATGCCCTCTCAAGGTGAAATTTTGGGCTCTCTTTGTTTTACTTGTCTTATTTATAAAGCGAACTTAAGCGCTTGAGAGGACGTGTTGCAAGATAATCTTTGGGGGAAAATATTGCTCCTTTCAATTATTATTTTTTTTTGTTTTTTCAATCTTGCTTAGCTGGTTGGGATGTACGATTAAGCTACAAGAGTACAAACTAGGAGACCGTGAGTTCTAGTCCTGCCATGGGCACAAAATCAGCTTGGTGACCGTGAACCAGTCACTCTCTCTCAGCCCAAGGAAACCAGCAATGGTAAACCTCCTCTGATATTTTGCCAAGAAACACAGGCATTGTCCAGGCAGTCGGACACGACTTCACAACTAACAACTATCTATCTATCTATCTATCTATCTGTCTGTCTGTCTGTCTGTCTGTCTGTCTATCTATCTATCTATCTATCTATCTATCTATCTATCTATCTATCTATCTATCTATCTACCTAATCTATCATCTATCTATCTATCTATCTATCTATCTATCTATCTATCTATCTATCTATCTATCTATCTATCTATCTAATCTTTCTATTATCTCTCTCTCTCTCATTTATCTACACATACAAAATATGTCTAATCTTAATCTTTATCTGTTTCCTCAGCCTGATGACTTCCAGACATGATGAATGTCATTTCCCCAAATTTCTCTCACCCCCACCCCCACCCCCACCCCCGGGCCTTATGTTTCTTGTTCTTCATTTCTAAACTTTGGATCATTCCTTTTCTATCCCTTGCCTCCTATGTTTCCTGTAAGTGAAAAATGTGGCATTATCATGCAAGCGTTGTCCTTCCTGGATGAATTGATTAGCCATTTTCCTTGTTTGAGGGGGACCAATTCTTTCCCAGCTTTGTGTCAGGTCTACAGCAGGTGACTAATGAGGCTATAGTACCGCTGAGCTGTGCATTTGTATCCTTAAAAGCCTCAAATTAGCGCCCTTATTATTATAACAATAATTGGATTAGCATAATTGGCTCGCTTATTGAAGTAACATTCAAATGCATCAGATGGGAATGATAACAGGCCTTTTATACATTGCTGAAAACCATTTGGGAAGTGGTGGCAGGCCATCCTTAATGCAGGCTGGACTGCAAAAATCCAAAGGACCACTGGAGGGCAGCAGGCTGGAGTGTACTGTGTCTCTTGGCTGCCACCTACAGGTACTCCTTGATTTATCACCATTCATAACACTTGGAAATTAAATGGCATTAAAACTTATGACTGGTTCTCCTATTTACCACCATCACAGCATCCTTGCAGTCACATGATCAACCAGCATGTATTTATGCGTTAACAGTATCCCGGGGTCATGTGAATGCTGCTTGCAACCTTCCCAGAGGGCTGCCAACAAGCAAAATCAACAGGGAAAGTTGGATTTGCTTAATGACAGTAACAAAATGTAAAATCAGACACAACTGACTTAACAACCTCAGTGATGGAAGTTCCAGTCCAACTGTGGTCACAAGTCGAGGATTGCCTGTCCAGTTTTGCAGCCCAGATGTTGTCATCCTAATCCTGATGCCATATTTGCCTTTGAAACATTTCACAAAATATCCTAGGTGGCCTTGATTTCTCTCTTTGTCCGGTCCAGGAAATGCTTCCTTCTGAGCAATCAGCTAATCTACCAGGGCACAGTACATACCTCATTCTGAACCACAATGCAGCCATTCAGCAAACTACAGTTAAGCAAGTAGTGGCTTAATGGAATCAATTTATCAATGCAGCAAAACGAGATGATACAAATAAAGGAGAATATTTGTAGCTCAGGGTTGAAATGAGGGGTCCTTGATGTTCTCTGACTTTGGTTGTTTTCTTGCAGATGTTTCATTACCCAGACTAGGTAGCATCATCAGTGCTAGAAGAGGGGGGGATTTGCAGGGAGGAGGAGGGGGGCAACCTTGGGGTCCTTGCTGTTCTCTGAGCTTGCTTGTTTTCTTGCAGACGTTTCATTACCCAAACTAGATAACATCATCAGTGCTAGCACCGTTAAGGAACCACCAAGAACATTAGCACCAACATTGCCTGGGCAAGCCACTTATATATAAACAGAGATCCAAACCCCACTCTCTTCTAGCACTGATGTTGTTACCGAGTTTGGGTAATGAAATGTCTGCAGGAAACTAACCAAGCTCAGAGAGCAACAAGGACTCCTTATTTCAACCCTCAGCTACCAACATTCTCCTTTATTGATGTGTGTGTGTGAGAGAGAGAGAGAAAGAGAGGGGATAGGGTCATGAAACAGCAAAGGGAAAGAGGCAGAGGCTCAGGAAGAGAAAGAACAGGAAGCATCTCTTAGAAGCCTTGGCTACAGGTGGAACAATTGTGACCTGAAGCTCTGCACACTTTCCACCAGCATAGACCAGTTCTCTCTCCAGATGTATTGAATTGTCACATGTTTTGGACTACAAATCCCAGTTGGGGCCTTCATTCACATGGCATCTGGGAATGATGACAGATGAAGTCCACCACATCTCCATGGGCAGGGTAGCTTGCTGTATTCAGCGCATGTGTCAACGCTGCTAACATCGGAGGTTTTTTGCATTGACAACAGATGGAAATGTAGCCATATTTTTCCTTTCTCTTTTAGACTTAGATGATGCTGGGAGGGAGGGCGGATGTGAATGAGAGTCCAGCTAGACATAACAACACTAAACGTAGCATGAGAATCAAGGTTACTGAGCCCAGAGCTGGAGAGCAAGCCCACGCTTCAAGCTAATTGGGGAATGTGATTTATGACTGTTAATTGGGGGAGAGAATTGTGCTTTGATACTAGGTGCCCAGGGGAGAGGAATTCAGATTTTGGCTTCGATTATGTTATGCTACTTGAATAAAAGATCCTTTCAAGTAAACAATGCCTCCAAATTCTTTTGAAGAGTTTCATCTGTCGGAAACATGACAGCATGTTTGGTTAAAAAGAGAAATCTTTCCCCAGTTAGGAAACATAAGATGGAAGAATGGAGTCCATTGCCAAAATGCAGCTGCTTTTAAGGACACAGAAACTCATTTCTGAAGGAAGGAAGGAAGACGGCATATTTACAGTTACGCTCCCTTCATTTCTTGGGAATGGAGAAAGCTTTTATGGAGAAGCTGATTGAACCATTAGTGACACAGTGGACTCTTAGGTCAATTCTTTGCTTAGCAAATGCAACTGATGCCAAGAAACTCTCCATCACAAAGTTTCCTGAAGTTCTTCTACATTCTTTTTCATTTCCTCCCAGAGCAGAAGCATCTTCCCCAAAAACTCATTTGGCTTCCAATCAACTGCTCTTAAATTCCATTCTGAGCTTTACATCTCCAGGGTAAGGCTAAAAATGCAAGTATTTTTTTACCCCCCAAATATTATTTTCCTGATAGACTAAAGGAACCAGGTGTGTGGAACCTGGTTTACTTTAAGCTTCTGCTTTGATCAGCAACATCCGACCTCGCCATTCCGATTGTGTGATATCTTAAGAGGTTTTATATATATATATCTTTTGCCTCCATTCTTATAGGTAAAATAAAATAAATCTAAGGAAGAGAAAGTTTTGTTTGGAGAGAGGAAAAACAGCCTTTAAGTCTCCAAATGGAAAATGTTTTGGGCCAAAGAAACACCTTAAAAATATCGCCTCTGCTACAGCGAGCCAGAAATTAAATTCTATAAGGTCCCAACATATAACTCAGAATGAACACAATTCTGAAGCTTTATGAGCCTCGGGGGCTCCTGAACTCAACAACCAATCTATCATGAAGTTCAAATACATGGTAACCTGTTTTTTTTTTGTAGACGTGTTTCTTAGATTTAACATTGTGCCAATTTAGTCTCGGCTGGAAAGTCCCTCCAGCTAATCAGAATGGTCAGATTCTAAATTAATAATTTTTGAACTCATTGCAATCTCTAATTTATTTATTTTTTTACCAATTTATGGAGTTGCTCCAGGCTATAACTTAAGCTCAACAGAGGAAGTCAAGAGATCTTGACTCATTTGTTTTTTTTCCCCCATAATGCTGCTCTGTGGATCCGTTTGTTACTTTTTAGTTGGACTCTATTTGAAGTATCGGGAGTAATACTATGATCTGGTGCCTGATATTGCTTTCATAAATTTGGGGGTGGGGGTGTGTTTTTTTCTTCCAGCATTTTTCTGCAAGTCCAGGGCCCAGTTCTTTTCTTTTTTTCCTTTTATCTTTTGGATCAACCAAGTCTCAATGATATGTTAATAAAATAAGATCATTAAATAAATATATAGAAAATAGGAAAGGAAATATCAACAATACATATGGTAATTTTAGCCCAGCTGTTCTTGGAAAACACAAATGGGCAAGTTGGGTGGATTTCTGGGATGGTCGAATAGAATTATCATTTTTTTTCTCAAAAAGATATTGTGAGATTAGTAAAATGCAAAGGTTAAAGCGTCAATAAAATTAAAAAGGATGAACGATTACTAAGCATAAAGAAAAACATGAATGGGACAATTTCTTAGTGACCCATTGTCCTCTTCTCTCTGTTGACCACAACCAATTGAACATTGAAGTTTATTGCTGCTATCTATTTAACTTCTTTCTTCTTCTATTGTCTCTTATTGGTTTCATAACATGTTTTTATAGGAACCCTATTATTCCAAATGTCTAAATTTGCCTAGTCTTTTAATCTGTGGCATGTAGAGGACCCATTCTTGCTTACATTTGAGTAGACTTCTGTAATGGGTAAAGGTAAAGGTAAAGGTTTCCCCGCACATGCGTGCTAGTCGTTTCCAACTCTAGGGGCCGGTGCTCATCTCCGTTTCAAGGCCGAAGAGCCAGCGCTTGTCCGAGGACGTCTCCGTGGTCATGTGGCCGGCATGACTAGATGCCAAAGGCGCACGGAATGCTGTTACCTTCCCACTGTAGTGGTCCCTATTTTTCTACTTGCATTTTTACGTGCTTTCGAACTGCTAGGTTGGCAGAAGCTGGGACGAGTAACAGGCGCTCACTCTGTTACGCGGCACTCGGGATTCGACCCACCAAACTGCCGATCTTGTGATCGACAAGCTCAGCGTCCTAACCCACTGAGCCACCACGTCCCTATCTGTAATGGGTATCTCCTGTCAATTTTGCCTATATTCTCCAATTGTCTTATCTTTTGAACCCAAGATTTAAATTATACATTTTGGCCATTCCTAAAGCTCATCGGCTAAACTAGGAGTGGGTGGTAACTTCTATAAATTTTCATCTAACATTGAGAAAGTTAAGGACTGAACATCAAAAGTGAGAAACTTTTTCATTTACTCCTAATGAAGGAGAGGACCAATCTAGAAACAAGGAGAGGACCAATCTAGAAACAAATTTCCTGGCAGAACAATTAATCAGTGGAACAGCTGGCCCTCAGATGTTGTGCTCCAACGCTGGAGGTTTTTAAGAAGAAATTGGACAACCGTTTTGTCTGAAATGGTATAAGCTTTTTTGCTTGAGCAGAGGGTTGGACTAGAAGACCTCCAGGTCCCTTCCAACTGTTATTCTATTGGAAATGCTAAGGAGTGGGAACTTCAATTCCACTTCTTTCTTCTGACCTTCTTCTTATTTAAAAGACAAGTACAATGTGTTCTTCTTCCTGTGTTAGAAAACAGCCATCCAATTCATTTTTGGTAAGATTTTTTCCATTGTTGTTGTTGAACTTATTCTTTTACACCAGAATTAAACAAATGTTGCATTTTTGTTTCCTAACAAGGATAAATAATATGTGAGATTTAAAAAAATAAACACCCAACAGTAACACCTGCAACAATCAACAAGAGAGTTTTCTACTCAATACTGTCTCAATAAACTTACAGAATTATCCACATGCCAGCCCAACTGTTCTCAGATATCTTTCCCGAACATGATCCAACAGGATTATTTCAGGCGATAAAAGATGAGATGGCTTTTCAAGACAAAAGACAAATTAAACACTCACAATAAAGTCAGCGTGTAAAGGAATTAAAATAGAGCCTGAATGTCTACTGCCTTTGTGTTTTTAATAATTAGAAATGCCGTGATATGTTTCCGAGAACAATTATGCTTTCTCTTACATTCTGAGTTTCAAAACTATTAGTTACGCTATTTGACAAACCCAAATATGGGATGAGCATTGCAGGTATCACTATGTGGAAACCAGGAAAAAGCATATAAATTACACAACCTCTACATTTTGCCCTGAATTCATCTAAGGGTGATTTCTATATTACGTTTGGGGAATGAAATTCAATCCTGAATCTCGTCCAGGTGCCCATTTTTGAATTTCAGTTTAAAAATAATTATGGCCTCTTGGTGACATGCACTCTTTTCATTGGCATCAGGAATTTTCTTGCCCAGCCACCAATATGGATGATATTTTTTTAAACAAAAAACAAAGGCCACCAATTTTAAGCATGAAATTCCACCCCAAATCGCATCCCGGGATCCATCTTAGCCTTTGCATTGAGAAAAATGCACCCATACAGGAATTTTCCAATGGGAGGACAAAATTTTGTTCAACCTGAATAGAAAAATGGATGCCAGGATGAGATTTGGTGGTCATTGCTGATTTTAAAAATCAATCATATCTAATGCTCAGTGAAGAAAAAAGTGACTTATGACCATTTTTCACACATATGACCGTTGCAGCATCCCCATGGTCGTGTGATCAAAATTCAGATGCTTGGCAACTGACTCGTACTTATGACGGTTGCAGTGCCCCAGGGTCATGTGATCACGCTTGGGAACTTTCTGACAAGCCAAGTCAATGGGGAAGCCAGACTGACTTAACAAACGTGTTACTATCTTAACAACTGCAATGATTCTCTTAACAACTGTGGCATGCAAGGTCGTATAATACGAGACAAAACTCACCTAAGAAATGTCTCACCTAGCAACAGAAATTTTGGGTCGTGAGTGGAGGACCACCAGCATTAAGAACCTTGCGGATGAAATATGAATATTTTGTAGCTGGAAGCAGCTCAAATTAATTTTTCAATGCTCCTTTGGGTTGGGTGGTCTTGAGTTTACCCTTTCGAAGCAAATAAAGGAGGAGAAGGAGAAGCTGAAAAGCAATGGTCGTCACCAGGGGGAAAATGCATGGAAAGTAGAGTTGGTTGATGCCACAAAACATACACAGTGATAATGTCCCATTTATTCAAGAGTCATGTGCTAGTTTGGAGGCCATAAATATGCATGCTGTATACTGTGGGTTGCCAAACATATGCTTGTTGAAATGAAAAATTGGCAGCAGGCAGAAGAGATCTGAAGATCACCTCCTGTGGCCTTTCTCAGGATGTGTCTTTCAAGGAATAGCAATAGCGCTTAGGTGACTATGGAGATTCTCAGTCATCCAGGTCACGATTTCCCCAAAGGTGCTTATTCAAAAGGCAACTGGACCTTCTTTGTTTAGCACTTAGGACTTATATACCACCCCATGGTACTTTACAGCACTCTCAGTTTACAAATGCCAGCCTACTGCTCCCAATAATCTGGGTCCTCATTTTACTGAACTCGGAAGGATGGAAGGCTGAGTCAACCTTGAATCCATCAGGATCAAACTCCAAGCTGTGGGCAGAGTCAGCCTGTAATGCTGCATTCTAACCACTGCGCCACCTCAGCACCTATGAATCCCAGTAGATCATCTCACAAATATGCTAGGTATCTTTGAGCAATTATTTCTATAATGAAAGAGAGCAGTTTTAACAGAGTGATGTATGGATCTGTCCTTCTAGATCTTGGACTGGAGTTGGGGATGGAAGGAAAGACCTCATCCCAATTGAGAACTTCATCTGGTTCAATTTTATTGCTTCTCTTTGTGCCAAACCGACTTTCCACTTTGACTGGGGTTATATTTTGGTGAAAACAGAAGCTATGAATGTGCCGTGAATGAAAGACATGGATAATTAGGATGCTCATGCTGGCTTGAAGTCTCTTTCTCCTCCACCATCACCACCATTTCTCCTTCTCTTTCTTCTTCTCCCTCTTCTTCATTCTCCTCCTCCTTCCTCCTCCTCCTCCTCCTCCTCCTCCTCCTCCTCCTCCTCCCTGACTCCATCTGCCTTCCTTCTCACTTTTCTTAATCCTCCTCCTTCTCCTCCTCATTTTTGTCTTCCAAAAACATAGGGGTCTTGGCTAGATCTCTTTGAGTGTTTTGGCTCTCAGATGATGGTTATTTTGATATAGCGTTGCTTCTTTTCTTTAGTGAACCCACCCAGAGTTGGGGTACATGGATAGTCAATAAATAAATTAGCAGATAATAATGGATTGATTATGTGCCATCAATCTGGCGTGACAGCTTGCTGCTGATCCTCCTTGTCTTTCTCCTTTAATCTTTCCCAGCACTCCCAGTCTTCTCCACAGAGTTGGGTCTTCACGAAATGTGTCCAAATTATAGAAATGAAGCAGAAAATAAATCAATAGATAGATAAATATTTAGTGTTCAGCTTTCTCTAACTTGAGAGATGTTAACAACAGGAAACTGGTGAAAGCAGAACCATGTACCTGTGCAATTTTGCTGAAATTGTTTGAAGGTTTTGATATGACTTTCAACTCAGGTCCAAGACTCTCGTTTCTTGTTTTCATCTTACAACCCTAAGTATGTTTATCAGGAACATCATTCATGGCAGGTGAAGTCTTTGGACTGAAGAAGTGTTAATGGTACAAAGCATAAATTGAGAATACAAATTAGCTTTGTTCCGGTAAAGACAGTCTAGATGTGCATAAAAACATATTCCTTCAGATGAATTTAGCATCTGTTCTGGCTTTGATTAATATTCAAAATACTTTTAGAGAATGAACATTATTTCATAAGTGGCCTGAATGAATTGCAATTTTTCCAGTAGGCATTTAAAAATTATGAACAGATGGAGAGTGGTTTAGACCAATAATTGAATAGGGCTCTGAATTTAAATTGTTAGGGTGTGTGTGTGTGTGTGTGTGTGTGTGTGTCAGTATTCTATTAGAATACTGACTCTAATAGAATGCTGTCCATGTTTATTGATAAGTTATTAAGGTTTGATTCAACAGCTTTGGTACTATTGTTTATTTTAATAAATAAAAAGAAATTGACAGATAGTGGCAGTTCCTACGAAAGGTTGCATGATTTGATTAGAAGACGGATGAGGAGGTGGTTTTGTATTTCAATAGAAGCATACTTATGTAAATGATGAATTATGCTTTCATGCTACCGGCTGTAATTGATTAATGGAGAAACCAATTTTAATTGGCAAGGTCAAATCTTAATTAGTGAGACACAAATTGGGGATACTGTATCATGCTTTGGTTTTGTGTTGCTCTCCCAGACAATGAAAAAGAAAACATTGATCTCGGCTTGAAGGGAAACATCCATCCGGAATTAGACGATATGCCAAACTGAGATGAGAGATAAATTAGTCCACAATGAAGCAGGGACTTTTGCTGTTTCATTTCCCCATAGGAATTTCGAACACTTACAAGAGACTGGTAGGAGCAAAATAAACTGCTAGTAGTAACAAGCATTTCATCCAAGTAAAGTTGCAATAATTGTTTTCCAGGCACAAAAAATAAAATAAAATGGTGAATCGGTGATACCCTGATAACACTGCACAGGATCGCTTAGTAGAAGAATTGCTGTTCTTCTCTGCAGGTCATGGAACTGAATTCTAAACCACCCAAGAACATCTGTAGGATCTTCAGTGCATTTAAGGACAGGAATAGATTTCAGGGCCCTTGTGTTCCAAACTCTGATCCTACTAAGATTATTTGAACATAGAACATGGAATAACAGAGTTGGAGGTGACTTGGGAGGTCATCTAGTCCACCTCCCTGCAGAAGCAGGAGAATCTAAGTGGAATTTTCCTCTTATGGGATTTTCCCATGTATTTTAGCAAGAAACATAGATAGGGCAGCCTAGAAAAGTCAGTGCCCTCCTAACCATACCCAAGCACTCTGAGTTTGTTGGTGATGTCCATTTTGTTCTATGAGTTCATGGTGACCTAACCCTAACCCCAAGTGGAATTTTCCTCCAATGGGATTTTCTCATGTATTTTACCAGGAAACATAGACATAGATTTAAAGGCAAGCTTGAAGAAAAAACAGTAAAAATAATTGCTCACCGGTCTTGATTTTGATATACCTTTTATCTTCCTTTTTAAAGGAACGTTGTCACTTTGGGCTTTTTTTTGACGATGTTTCGCCATTAATTACGTATGTTAAAATTTCAAATTTAATCCTGAAGGGGAATGGGGAAGATGGCTGCGACAGTACCGTGTAGCTTGCTTACAACCGATGTTAAAGGATGCTCCTTTGATGTAACACACTCAATGCAATTCAACTGTTGGAGACGGGCGGGGGCTGCCTTGTAACAGTCAGTCTTGTCTATAATTTGCAAAGCCTTGGCTACCGTCTGCCTTGCATAGCAAATGCCTGGGGGGGAAAATGGCTCACAACTGGGAAAGCCTTGAAAATCCCATCGCGGACCTTTGCTAATCAGGACTGAACGATAAGACTTTAAAGATTTCTTTATAGATGAGAGATGGGATGTGAAATGGGATGTGGGAGGAAGAGATCAATGCTTTTGTTTTAAAAGAAAGTGATAAGTTACTAAAAGTGTTTATGCTGGTGATGATGAAGGGAGACATCACTTCCTTTATCCTTCTTTCCTTTTTCTACTCTTTTTCCTTCCTTCTTTTTTCTTTTTTTTTCTTTAATCCCATTTATATCCATTTACATTCCTTTTCGCACTTTCTTTTTTTCTTTTTGTTCTTCTAGTTTGCCTTCGTTTTTAACCTTCTTAATTGTAATCTTTTACAAAGTGGATAGTCCTTGAATTACATTCTTTTGTTTCTTGATTGTTCAAATTTATTGAAAAATGTAACTGATGACCGTTTTTCCACACTTACGACCATTGCAGCATCCCCGAGGTCATGTGATCAATCTGATCAACATCTGGATGCATGGCAGCTGGTTCATATTTATGACTGTTGCAGTGTCCGGGGGAGGGGTGGGGGTGTCACATAATCCCCTTTTGGGGAAGCCAGATTCACTTTACAAATGTGTTACTAACTTAACCCCTGCGGTGATTCACTTAACAACTGTGGCAAAAAAAGGCCGTAAAGTGGGCAAAACTCACTTAACAAATGTTTAGCCTAGCAACAGAAATTTCGGGACTCAATTGGGTTTGTAAGTGAAGGATTGCCTGCACTACTATTAAAAAAAATAATAAACCAGCTTTCTCTCCAGGTTTGTTTCTCTCCCGGAGAACTTACAAGGACCCTTTTTAAGAGCGCTGCTTTGTAGGTTCAGCCGAAGTGCTGCTAACCAAGTTCTGTACGATCTTTGCTACAGGAGGCCGACATCCCAGGGATTTCTTTGGGCAAGGAAATTGCACAGGATGCTGTTTCCGTGGATACAGTTCAGCAACTTCTCAGCATCTTCCCCTTGGGCAGCGCAGGCGGGCGGCGATCAACCGACTGGTTTTGCCGCTTGCACAAAGAACAGGTGGCGAGTTGTCGAATGTCTAAAGGGCTGAGCACAATTCATAAGTAGGTGGGGTTGCACGCAGCTGAGTGGGCTATAAATTATGCAGACTAATATTCAATCTCGTGCTGGCTTCTGATCCTAGGAAAAAAATGGGATGTGAATACAGCGAGGAACTGTGTTGCTGTTTTGTTTTTTCTCCTCACAAAAGTGCCTGGGTTATCTCAGAAAGATGCGACGTTTAGCTTCTCACAATGGTGCATCGGATGTCTGGTGGGGGCGGGAGTTCCTCAATATTGTATAAGCCCTCGCTCTTGGGGTTATTGCTTAGCTATTGAATGAGACTATTTGCTGTGCCTCTCGCCAAAGTCCTTAGCTACTGCTAAGCTTGTAAGCCGCCCTGAGTCTTCGGAGAAGGGCGGGATATAAATGGAAATAAAATAAATAAATAAAAAATAAAAAATAATATCGTTGTTTGTGTAATTAGGAGCTAGTAAAAGCAAACTTGAGATAGATGTAGATTAAATAGATAGAGAATAGATAGATGATAGATGGATGATAGATTAGAGTAGACAGACAGACAGAGATCAATAGCTAAATAGCTAGCCAGCTAAACATTAGACAGACAGACAGACAGACAGACAGACAGACAGACAGACAGACAGACAGACAGATATAGATAGATGATAAATACATGTTTCAAGACAGTGTTGTCTCTGGTGACTATGTGGACAAATCATTTTTCTGAAGTGGTTTGCTATTGTCTTCTTCCTAGGGCTGACTGTGAATGACTGGCCCGAGGTCAGCCAGCTGCTTTTGTGCCTAAGAAGGCAGATTGGAACTCATACGTTTCCAGTCTGATGCCTGTAACCACTAAACCCAACCAGCTTTGGGAGCTACAAAGCCTCTGAGACCCACTTACTGATTCCCACATTAGGGAAGTTTCTGTCCTCAGATCTGCAGTCTTAAAAACAACAACAAGAGCCCTGCATGCCAAGGTGAAAGGAGGAAGGAAAGCAGAGTTTGCCAATCTGATGTGAAAACAGGCTATCTTCTGGAACTGCTGGCAAATTCGTCCTTACCCAAAGCCCCAGAAACATTTTGGAAATAAAAGTAAAGGTCAAGCAAGCAGCATCTGGGACACGGACTTGCTTAATCCTAGAGTCCTAGGACTGACGGGAAATAACACATTTCAGCTAGCTGTCAGAATCCATTTATAGCACATTTCATAAATGTATGGGGAGAATATTGTGCTTATTCTGGGGATTCTGCCATCTCTCCAAGGGGGGGGGGAGAGGATGGTTACTCAGATTGTAATAGGCTGTCTTCAAAGACCAGGGAAGCTTTTGATCTGGGGGGGACAGGGGGAGAGAGAGATCTGGATTGCATCTCCATTTGCAGCTGAAAAGGAAGAAGCAATAACAATAAACACAAGGAGAGTTCTCTTTCCCACGGAAGGGCCTGACACCTAAGTAAATGATGTGAGCCTGACCAAATGGATGAGGGGAGGGGGCTGAAATGGGAATGCTTTATATAGGATTGAAATGTAACTCTGTTAGATCCCGTCTTGTATTGCCACAATCGATCTCATCCTAGTAAACTTTTCCTTTTGGACAAACTTGCATCCAAGAGTTCTTATTTCCTAAGATGTGGATTGAGGTGGGTCTTGACACTAGCCTTCTGAGTCTAAACAGAGAACATAGCTTGTAAGCCGCCCTGAGTCTTCGGAGAAGGGCGGGATATAAATGGAATTAAAATAATAAAAAATAATAATCAGAGCTGGAAGGGACCTTGGAGGTCTTCTGGTCCAACCCCAGAAAAAACCCAAAAAGCTAGGGTTCACCTCCAAGGCTCCTAGATCTTCGTAAGAGGTTTGTTAGCTAAGATTGAGAGCTCATTCAATTCAACCTCCTGTTTTCTGCTCCAGCTGATGAGATTCCTTGGGGATGCAAGGAATTTCTTCAGATTGTTGGGAAGACACTGCCTCTCAGCGTGGAAGCAACCTATCGGCAAAGCTCCTGAATATGTATTTACCATCGATCGGTCTGTGTTCCATGAAATTGCTAAATCCCCCTTTAAAAGCCAACGCAGCGAGTAGCCGGCCTCCCCTAAATTTCCTGGCAGCAACCTCCGCAAATTAATTATGCATCGCCCTTGGAAATAGCTTCTGTGGCTTGTGCCCTGCGTGAATTTATCTTTTTTTCCCCATTTTTACCTGCCCTTGCCTGCCCTTTTCCTTGCGGAAACTATTCGAGCTGGCACGCAGCCCGAAACTTCTTCAAGCGAACTAGAAATCTTCTTAAAAGGCGTCTCCATCTTGGCAAGCATTTTGTACCGGGGAGGAGAAAGGGAGAGAGAGAAAAAAAGAAAAAAAGAAAAGAAAAGAAAAAGAGTTAAAGCAAGACATTTTGTAACAGCCTCTCTGCTATTATCCTTACATAACATCACTTCTCCCATTTGCAGACTCAATTAATTTAATGTTGCAAAGAGCCTAACAGCCTTCTTAACAATCAGAACCATCAAGAGAGGCATTTATCTGGCTGGTCCCTGCTGGCTCCATGAATATGGAGGAAGTCTCACTCCCAAGACCCAGCTTGATGCGTGCGCTCATTTTCTGCAATTCCCCAGGACCGCCCGTTATCAGAGATGAAGAGGAAAGATTTGGGTACCCACGACAGCTCCTTCGTTGTCACTCAGTGCGGTGGGATAATTATAGGCCTTCGTGTCCAAGCAGAGTTTCCTTGTTTTCCATGTGCATGCAGAAACTCATCGGCTTTTCCCCTTGCTTAACTACGCTGACAGTGGGCCGAGTCAGCCTGCAGTCCTGTATTCTAATCACTGCGCCACCACGGCTCTTTTATTAAAGGCATATTAAAATTTACACCTTGGCAAATGCTGAAGGGAGTGACTTTATATATTTACAGGGCGAGTTATATGATTGTAAATAGTAATATACAGTAGATCTACGGAGAGGAAGTAACTGAGGGTTGCCTTTTGGTTCGCAGGCTGGTTTAAGAGATAAATCGGGGGGGGGGAGAATTGCCCGATGCAGTGAATCACGAAAAAAAATGAACATTTTTAACTCAGCGTGCTGAGCAAATGCAATCTGCATAGTTAGTTTATGGTTCAGTGTATTGTGTCAACAGAGAAAATTAGATTAGGAAATCAACCACAGCGCAGTTAAGCAAGGGTAAATAAGTTGTACAGAAATAGCCAATAGGCACAATTAGTAAGCTAAACAGCATCAGCGTTACCTCTATTGCAACCCAGGAATCCTTACCCAGCGAAAAGAGCTGCCGTTATCAGTGAAAATCAGACGCTGGAAACTCTTTCAAACTGAATAAGTTGCTCTTTTCAAAACGGAGAACGCCAAGATTTTTTTTAAAAAAAAAAAAAGGAAAAGAAGACCCATTACGAATTATCGGCGGTTCTCGATTTACAACAGTTCATTTAGTGACGAAGCTACAGTAACCTTTCTCACTGCAGTCATTAAGTGAACCATTGAGTTGTTTAAGTTGCTAATGCAATTGTTGGGTGAATCTGGCTACCCCATTAACTTTGCTTGGCGGAAGGTTGTAAAAGGTGACCCCGGGATAGGGCAACCGTCGTGAATACACGCCAGGTGCCAAGCATCTGGATTTTGATCACGGGCCCGTGGGGATGCTGTAACGGTCGTAACTGTGAGAAACAATCCTCAGGCACTTTTTTTTTTCTTCCAGTGAAATGATCACTAAGCGAATGGTTTTTAAGCCAAGGACCCCTTGTGACGGTATGTGGGAATGGTCTTGGAAGTCAGAAGGAAGAGTTGTAGATGAGACAACTTTTGTGCAAAAGGTAAAACGTGGCCCACAGAACGAAAAGGGACGTCGGAAGCATTTCAGAAGGGACTCTTGCTAATTTTCTCAAGAGTAAAACGAAAGGAGGGGAGAAACGCTTTCCCATTGCAGGATTCTGTTAACGTAACTTCACAGTAAAGACGGAGTCAGCTTCCTTCTGAACTTCCTCAAAAGGTACCAGAAATTGCTCCAAATAATAATAAGGATTTCTATGCCCAGTAATTAAACAGTAGCAAATCTAGCTCGCATCAGATATGAATGATAAAGAGATTTTGGTTGAAAGGGGGGACCTTGTGTTGTAAGGTTGCATTCATCAGAAAATAACACAGTACAAAACCAAAACAAAACAAAGAAAACTACATATTTGGTATGTTTTAGAAATTGGAATCTTAAGACAGGAATCTGGGAATTATCCAAGCTGTTTCTTAACATTTCACAAGTGTCCAGCATATATATATATATATATATATATATATTTGTTTTCTGAGGTTTTCGCGGGTGCCTGTATGTGGATCCTTGGTTTTTCGGGTTTTTCCCCGCGTAGAACTAAAGGTGTAGGCGCAACGTTTCGACGGAATCCCATCCGTCATCATCAGGCTTTAGCTTCCTTCTTCTGGGAGAAGCATGTGGCTGTTTGTTCCTCTTTTTTATATATATATATTTCTAATCCTGCTTTCTGTCCCTGGTTATTACGCCTACAAAAATATTTTTTTTGTTCTCAATTATTGATATATCTGGAGTATTGCTATTATTATTCAAGAATGCATGAATAGTCTTATGAAGTTGAAACTTCTCAGTTCCTATAATAATGAGAATACAAGAGTGCAAATAACCCATGTGGAAAAGTATTTATATTTCAAAAGTCAGATGTTGCAGAATTAAGGAGTGGGGGGGGGGAGAAAGGCCTTTTTTTGGCTCATGGCAATGTTTTTTTTTCCCCTCCTGGATGGGGAAAAAAAAAATCTCCTAGCCAAGGGTGCTGGGAAGAGAGAGGGGGTTAGGGTTTGGGTGTCTTTTTGGCAAATGTTCCTTATTTTGTTTTACTCAATTTTCTTGAATTGTTGTTACTTAATGAAAAATAAATGAGGGCATGAATGCTCTTATTTTTAAAACAGTTTTTCCCCCCCTCCTCATCTTGGTGAAAAAAACCCCACAGATGGCCTTTTTAAAAACCACTCTACAGTCTGTTTGCAAAGGCAGTGGACAGTGATTCATTTAGTTAATAAAATGATCCTAAATTATACCTCAAGGACATAGATAATAACATTTGAATTTTCAGCCTCCAGTTTAAAATGCTTTTGATCATTTCTGGGAGGCTGAGGAAAAAATCCCTCGCGAAGTAGAAGTAGTAACGTTCACAATCAAAGGTACTTTTATGAGGACAGAAATCAAATTATAGCCAAGCAGGTTTACTCATGAGCAACTGTGTTTAGAATTGCACAGAGGTCTGCATTAAGCCTGTCTGATCTGATCACTGCGTCCCTCTGCTTTGAGAACACCTCCTTGATAGCTCCGCTTTTAAAGTAAAGTGGATGCTCTTATTCTTATTTTACATTCTTAACATAAAGTAAGAATAAGAGCATCTTACAATAATAGCAGATGCCCGAAATCCAGAGAAGGGAGAGTCACTAATGGAAGCCTTCTAAATTCTGGAAACATTCATTAAGGTAGAGACGTGACCGACTGCATTTAAGTTGCTTCCCTTCTTCCCTTCTCTTTATTTATTTTTTCCTCTGAAGAAGGTTGGGAGGAAAGGTTTAAAACCGAGAGATGGAATCAGTCCTGGCTCCTCTCTGCAAAAGTAAGAATATGTTTTTGGCAGGGCTGAAGATGTGGAGATCAAACCATTGGATGCATCAGAATGAGGTTTTTGTAGAAGGAAAGGCAGAGCCTGGGGGCGGCGTCAAGAGAGGAATCAGCCTGGAATCGTTAGGTTCCCACAAGCGATCCAAATCCAGCCCATCTTGAATTCTGTTAACACTTATCTAATGCCAATTTAGTGTTGACCATCGGTTGACCAGATTCTTGTGTCCTTGTATTTAACTAGAATTTAACATGTGCTTTTGATTCTTCACGCCTGACACTTCCCATTACAAAACTTGCTGCCTGATGCTGGGTAAATCCTGGATTGGGTTTTTACATTCTGGTTGGCCATTGTAGGGGTCTGCTGCTGCTTTGAAATGTGTCTTGATGCAAAATAGAGAGAAAATGTTCCAATGACTTTTAGCCGACATTGTTAGACTGAGCTTCCAAGGCTGAAAACATACACACACACACACCTAAGGTACCTGGTTATGCATTCTCTACTGCTGCCATGAAGTGAGATTCAGCTCCCTTTCATCTGGCATTCAACACCAACATAAAGTCATCTGATCTTGTGAAGACTGCTTGGTGCTGCTTGCTTTAACACAGGGGACTTCAAACTTGGCCCTTTTATGACTTGTGGACTTCAGCTCCCAGAATTCTTCAGCCTGGCACACTGGCTGAGGAATTCTGGGAGCTGAAGTCCACAAGTCATAAAAGGGCCAAGTTTGAAGACCCCTGTTTTAACATCTGCTGCTCTCCAATTGATATAAAATAAAAGTAAAGGACCAGGTCACAACTTTGAAGCCAAACTGGAAGCATTTATGTTGTTACCCTGGCATGAATACAAAAGTCATTTGCAATTGCCTTTTTTCACAATGTTTTTTTCATCTAAGATAATGTTTCTCAACCTTGGCAACTTTAAGATGTGTGGACTTCAACTCCCAGAATCCACACATCTTAAATTTGCCAAGATTGAGAAACATTGGTCTATGGAGTAGGGATTTCTGGGTTCTCCCATTCAAGGACTAACCAGGTTGGCCTCTGCTTAGCTCTGGGGAGATAAACCAAGGTTGGCTACGCACTGCCATCTGCTGTGCCCATTATCCGACAGCACTGGTCAATGAATTGCTTCAACCTTTGAAGCTATTTGTATGGCGTTTGAATTAGACGAGCCTTCTGATTCCTCAACCTACAGAACCATAATTAGTTAATTTATAGCCCAAGAAGCCAGCTAATTGTCTTGTTCTGTCGCCCTTCCTATTATTAACATGTTAAGAGTTGTGTTAATTTCACAGACTGTGAATCCATTTGGAGGAAATGAACCAAATCAAGTGTGCATTTCAGTAACACATTTTCCCTATACTTTTGGTTCCCTGGTGCAACATGCTACAAATGGATTACAAGCCTGAAAATGGTTGGTGGCACCAGTATCAGTTCTGGAAATTACTAGCCCCAAATCTTGAGAGGGCACAAAAGGTTAATCCTAACAGCAGAGGTCTATCATTACTACATATTTTTAAAAGCACAATAAGGTATAACTTTTTAAAATGTAAGAGATTTTATTCACATCTTCCTATAGATACATTTGAATACAGGTAGTCCTTGACGTATTGACCACAATTGAGGCCAAAATAGTTGTTAAGTGAATTTTGCCCCATTTTCCCACCTCCCTTGCCACAGTTGTTAAGCTGAATCCCTGCAGTTGTTAAATTAGTAGCACCACTGTTAAGTGAATCTGGCTTCCCCATTTTATTTTGCTTATCAGAAGGTTGCAAAAGGGGATCACATGATCCCGGGACGCTGCAACCGTCATAAATACGAGTCAGTTGCCAAGCATCCAAATTTTGATCACATGACCTTGGAGATGCTACAACGGTCATAAGTGACAAGTCACTTTTTTTTCCAAATGCCATTGTGACTTTGAATGGTCACCAAAAATGAACGGTTGTAAGTCCGAGGACTATCTTGACAATAGGTAGCTAAATTATTGGTCAAAATTGAGATTGAAATCATAGACTATGAAAAGCTTCGGTGACCTGCATTCAGCCACTTATATCCTTTGTCATAGACATCCAGTACCTGGATCCAGGTACTGCGCACATTTTGCAAACAAGTTCTTCTCTCAAGACGGAAGCATGAAATTAGCAGATCTCTAGTCCTCATGAAAATGCATAGGCAACTTTTCACCTTCAAGCTCGGGAAAGTGGTAGTTCGCGGTGTCCTGAGCATCCCTTGTTTTCCAGGCGCTGTGGTTGCACCGTCCCTTTTGCAAACCTCGATCTGGAAACGTTCCCTCTTATTTGTACCCTTGACATTTATTTCCATAAATGCAAGGAAAAGAGAGGGGGGGGAGGGAAGGAGGGAGGGAGAGAGAGAGAGAGGGAGAGAGGGAGAGAGAGAGAAGACCAAGGCAGAAATTCCTTCTTGCCTACCCATTTATTTAATCTGGAAACAGAAAAGCAGGAGAAGGAAAGAGTTAAAAGCTTTCTTTTACAACCTTACAGCTAAATCCGCAGTGGCTCATTCTCAGATCAGGCCAGGGGGAAGCTCAGAAGAAGAAGTCCCAGCAAAACGACTAAGGCAAGAGCTGCAGAAACTCTGCGTTATTAATCAACACGTTGGGTGCAACTTTTCTGGGGAGCAGCCCTTGCTAGTCACAAGCTGTCACTTAATGCCCATCATTCTGGCTAGGTTGACTGATGGCACGCCATGGTTCTCTTCCTGGGAGATCTGAAACAGCTGTCCTTGTGTGAACTGATTCCTTTGCAAAAGAGAGAGAGAGAGACGAAGAGAGAGAGAGACCGAGAACCTGCCCCAGGCCTGCTTCTCTGAAAGCATCTTCTTTGGAAACATCCCCAAAATTGTGCCTAAAGTGGGTTATCCGGAGAATTGGCTAGCACAGCCATGGCAAAATTGTTTTTGATTTCACTTAGCTGCTTGTTTACCTTAGGACACGTCTTCCTTTTTGCCTGCCGCCGTCCAGAAACTCTCAACAAGTTGCCGTAATGCTAAAAGATCCACAAAACGACTGCCGTGATAGAACAATCAGCAATCCCAAAGAATGAAACCGCAGATTGAGTCATAAATGAATCAACCAAAAAGCAGTAAAAAAGAAAAAGAAAAAAAAGAGAAATGCATGTGACTGCTAGCTGGGTTTCATTTGATACAAAATCAGAAAGAAGCCAACAGCTAAAATTCACTTCCAATGTAATTCTGGAGGCTTCAAGAAATGGGTTCAAACATGGAACAAAAGGCAAGACAATGGATGGAAACTAACCAAGGAGAGAAGCAACCTGGAACTAAGGAGAAACTTCCTAACGGTGAGAGCAATCAACCAGTGGAACAGAAGTTGCCTCCAGAAACTTGGGGTGCTCTGTCACTGGAGGCTTTCAACAGGAGACTAGACAACCAATTGTCGGAAATGATATAGGGTCTCCTGCTTCAACAGGGGGTTGGACTAGAAGACCTCGAAAGGCCTCTTCCAACTCTGTTACTCTATGTTCTGTGTTCTACGGTTCAACGGAATCCAAGACCAAAAATAGACAGTGATTGTCTTAGAGATCTCTCTCAAGATTTACTACTGAGTCCGCATCCCAGCATTCCCCAGTCAGGACACGAAGGTCAAAGAGACAGCTGGGGAATTTTGGTGATGAGGTCCACCTATCTTCAAGCTGTCAAGATTGAACAACGCTGATCTAGAGCAAGAAAGCATTTTTTTTTTTAAAAAAAAAGACACTCGTGTTACAGATCCTTGCTTTTTCTGTCGGCCATCTTAATAAGGTCTCATTCAAAAGAAAAAAAATTAAAAAAAGAAAAGAAAAGAATTAAGAGCGAAAGAACAGAGAGATAAAAGAAATGCCGGCAATACTTCTATCCCATTGTTGAATTTTGAACAATAAGAGCTGAACTAAAAGCCATGAGAAAGGCAATTATGACACAGTCAGGGTAGTTTATCACGGACCTTTACACATCAATAATCCCCCCACTCCTGACTTGTTCAGGCTTTACTGGTTTTATAATCGTCCCAAATTACAAAGAGTGGTTAAAGCCAGATAGAACTGTAACAATTATCCCAGCCCTTGTCTCTACAATTAAGAGGGGGGGGGGAAGTACACCATTTGTTCAGCCTGAATGGCTGGTTTGCTGTACACACCTCTTGTTACAGACCTACTGTGTTTCAATTGTTCAGGGTGCCTTGTGCAGGTTAAACGGCAGTTAATTAAGGGGTGGATTGAAGAAGATCGCTCCTATTTAGGAAATGATAGATGCTATTCCCGTCTTCTCTACGCACGAGGACATGATTGCCACTCTGAGCATCAAGGAGGCCCAGGTGCAAACCCCAAGGAAGCGCAGGTGAGGAGAAGACAAAGAGGAACTGGAGCTGACAATACCAGGGGGAACATACAGGAAATCCTCGACTTACAACGGCACTGCCTTATGACCATTTTTCACACCTATGACCTTTGCAGGATCCGCATGGACACATGGTCGAAATTCGGATGCTTGGCGACCGGTTCATATTTATGACGGTCGCAGTGTCTGGTGTGTGTGTGTGTGTGTGTGTGTGTGTGTGTGTGTGTGTGTGAGAGAGAGAGAGAGAGAGAGAGAGAGAGAGAGAGACGTGATCTCCTTTGATTGACCTTCTGACAAGCAAAGTCAATGGGGGAAGCCAGATTCGCTTAACCCCCGTGTTATTAACTTAATGGCTGCAGTGACTCACTGAACAACTTCTGGCAAGAAAGGTCACAAAACGGGGGCAATGTTCACTTAAGGTCTGCCTCATTAACAGCGAAAATGTGGGGCTCCCTCGTGGCCGTAAGTCAAGGGCGGCCTGTACTTTGCAGACTGAAAAATGGTTAACAATGTCGGAGAGAAGAGCCAGTTTTTGTCTTTAATCAAAGAAAGTCAATTTAGCCATCTCTGCTAAAGGCTCTTGCAAATTTCCCGGGTGAGGTTTCTAGCAATTTGAAGAAGGCAGATCATTTTGGCTGAGATGAACAAGAAAAGGTTGCCCCAACTTGTTCAGACTGAGTCTATATAAATAGGAGGCAAAGAGATTGAAAGGTAGATCTGATACCGCTCGGCAAGGCCTCAAGAGACGACACGGCAAGATATCTCTGTTCCCAGCCGCTTCTAAAGAATGGAATGGAAAATCCGCTCTTCGACTGAAAAGCAGACCTTAGTGATTGATTCTCAGCTCCCCGTGGTGGGAAGCAGAAGCTTAATTTAAGAATCTCGATGCTCAATAGAAGAGAAAGTTCTGAAGCGTTGCTGCAGGGGAAGAGAAAGTGGGCAGAGGACTTGAAAGAGCAGTTATCGAAAATATGACAAACCATCAGATGCTTTGATCTAGGAAAACAGGTTAGAGGATGGAGGAGAAGCCCGTTTATCACCAGGGATGAATAAAACATGGCTTTGGCAGGAAGCCCATGGCTTGTGGTTTTCTTTCAGGAAAGAAGCGGTAGAGCGTTGGGTTAGAGACCTTAAAACAGCGAGGAATCTAAGCCAGCACAATATTGTCGAGCTGAGTTGGTTGATGAGGCACTTCAAATGAACCACCAAGCCTTTTTCCCTTTGAAGACCAGCCACCGTTCTACCACAATGAGGTTGATAACCACCATCTGGGAAGTTCTCGCTGGCCACTTCACAGAAGAGCGAAGGCTCTTAAAATTAAATGACGGCGGAGGCTGAATTTGGGAAGAAGTTGTTGGTTGTGGAAAAAAAGATGCAGAGGTGGAAAGAAGCAGAGGCAGAAGGAATCCAGTGTATGGGCAGTTTCCACGAGTGGAGTTTTATATGAAGAGCAAACGAACAAACAAAAAAAATTCCTTAAATCTTAAAACAACTGCAGAAGGAAAGAAGGAATCAGCCATCTTTCAATTACAGCTAGTAAATAAGTTCAGTAGAAAACAAGACTTGTTCGGAGCACTCTGGATAATCTGAGACCCAGCCAATAAAACAAGAGGTTGCTTTTCCAAATAAAACTGAAGCAGTTGCTTGATGTATGCACAAGCCCTTTAGCGTCTTTTTAGCACGCCCACTCAATATTCTCTTCTTAGAATACAGTACGAACACTGAGGGCGTGAATTTTGATTGTGTTGTAAGATTCCTTCATTCTAGAGTTTGCTGAAATATACCCAAGTGGGAGTTGTTGACAAGAAAGTGAGGCATGGTTGGCATACACAAAGATGAACTTGGCTTCAGTGATGGAGAGGGATTTTTTTTTGGGGGGGAGACTTCTAGCAAATAATAATAATAATAATAATAATAATAATAATAATAATAATAATAATAATAATAATAATAATAATAATAATAATAATAATAAATAAATAAAAATAAAAATAAAAATAAATGAAAATGTTAAATTGCTCTGGGACTTTGGAATTCAAAGAAACAGGCAGTGCCTGGAGACAGCAGAAGCGAAGAGAAAGTACTGGAGAAGATAACAAAATACAAAGACCTACAAGTAGAAATAGAAAGACTGTGGCAAAGGCAAGCAAGGTGGTACCAATAGTCATAGGCGCCTTGGGTGCAATCCCACAACAACTGGAGCACCACTGGAACACCATCATCGGCACTGACAAATTCGCCATCAGTCAATTGCAAAAGGCGGCCTTACTAGGAACTGCTTCCATCCTGCGACGAGATCTGTAATACCATCAAACATTCACATCTGCCTATCCCAGGTAAGGACTCAAAAGGTAGACAAAAATGCCAAATCCAGTCTGAACATCTGGCTGACTGTGTGATGATCAATAATAATAATGATGATAATGATGATGTCGGAATCATTTGTTTAATTCTGGTGTAAAAGAATTAAGAATTAAGTTCAACAACAGCAGTGAAAAAAATCTTACCAAAAATGAATTGGACATCTGTCCTGGCTAACTGTTTTCTAACACAGGAAGAAGAACATATTGTACTTGTCTTTTAAATAAGAAGAAGGTCAGAAGAAAGAAAAGGAATTGAGGCTTCCACTCCTTAGCATTTCCAACAAAATAATAGTTGAAAGGGACCTTGGAGGTCTTCCAGTCCAACCCCCTGCTCAGGCAGGAAACCCCATACCGTTTCAGACAAATAGTTGTCCAGTCTCTTCTTTAAAAACTCCACCGTTGGAGCATATGTATCCATAGCATTTATATGGACAGCTCGAGGGCGTATATAAGAAGGTGTATCCTAACTTAATCCCCAGCAACATCCTTTGAAGTAGGTTGAACGGAGAAAGGATGATTGACCTAAACCTAGCAGAAATGCAGATCCGATTCAAATTCAAAATTTAGCTGCTCATTGTTATGCTTATCATGCAGAAGGTCCCGAGTTCAATTCTGCTTGAGTAGTTTTGAAACAGCAAAGAGAGATACGAACATTTTCAACAAAAAGTCCCCTCTAATTAAGAGGTGACTGGCAATGGGGTAAGTGTGAAGGAAAACGAACATGAGCTTTCAAGGGGGAGGTTTGCAGCACCTGTCTTGAGCTGGGAGGGGGGAAGAAGCAAGAACTTGAATAGTTTGAAAAGAGCTCTTTCATCTCTGCTTGGTCAAAATCAACAAACCGCAGGATTTACTGCAACGCGTGAAAGCAATCAACGTGGTGGATAAGCTTTGTGCTGATGGACTCATCTGAAAAAGGTTTTGGATCTAGGTTTTCAAACTCTTTAAGAAAGAATTTAGATTGTCCTAATTCTAGGATCTTGGATCCGCAGGATGTTCTGGGATGCCACATACCTTCTCCATGATCGGTTTTCGGTGTTACCTTCTGGAGGAGGTTGGCAGCATCCCAAGCAAAACAAATAGATTCTGTAATAGCTTCATACCATATACCGTGTGTGTGTGTGTGTGTGTGTGTGTGTGTGTGTGTGTGTGTGTGCGCGTGTGTGTGTATTTATATATTTCATTAACGTGTGCCAGTATATTCACACAAAATAAGGGGACATCTTATCTTACCTTATCTTATTGGATAAGATAGGCATCAGATGTTGGAATGTTGGATTAAACCTCAAACCTGGACTATCTTTCATGTAGCATCAGTGAAATAATGCAGGGATGGGGAACCTGTGATTCTACGGCTGGTTTTAGATGCCATCACCCTACATCTTTGGACACTGGCTGTCTGGAAAGGATGAAATTCAAGCCCAAGTCAGTTGCGTCATCCCTGAAGATCCCCCCAAAGTGACTTTGGGTGATGTCTATGTTGCCAACCCACCCGCTTTATGGGTTTCTGAGGGTTACAACTTCCAGAGTTACCATTGAGCAAGGCTAGTGGTGACAGCTCTAATGTATCCAAAATAATATATCCAGGCTGTAGTGTAGAAGGTTAACCAAGAAGTAATTTTAAAGGCTCTTCATTTTTGAAGAACCGTTCTTTTGGAAAACCACTCAAGTACATAATAATCATCTGAAAGAAGAATGATGGCAAATTAAACCTACATATTTTGGATACTAATTGAAGCACGTACTTGGGATGTGAGAGCCCATGATAGTCTTATAAAGAGTGATTGCTCAGGGGCAAGAAAACTGAGGAGAGGATTTTCAACTGTGAGCTAGCACGGGGCATAATATGACCCAGCAAATTAGCAATCAAAATTCATTATTAGAGAAAGAGCATGGCAGAACAATCTGGCTACAGGAAAATCTATCTTAAGCTCTCTGCTTGAAATAGCAGAAACTCCAGAGCTATTGGGAAACCTCTTTAGATGCCTTCCCCGGATCATGAATAATAATCATTTGGTATGACTCAGCTTATCTTCTCCAAGAGGAGAAAGCAGGAAGAAATGGTTAGCAGAGATGAGAAAAAAAGGGGTGGCTTGTACGGAAGGAAGGAAGGAAGGAGGAAGGGAAGGAAGGAAGGAAGGAAGGAAGGAAGGAAGGAAGGAAGGAAGGAAGGAAGGAAGGAAGGAAGGAAGGAAGGAATCTATTAGCAGCAGAATTTATGGCAAGCTAAGTCAGCTTCCACATTTATCTGTTGTATTTATATCCTGCTTTTCCTCCGGAACATCCAGGTGCAAAAGCAGCACTCCTTCCTCCAATTTAACACATGGCCACCACCTCTATGGAAATCGAGCTGAGATGCTAAATTGGCCCAGAGTCACTTTATAAGCATCCATGAACCTGAGTTTCTTGATCCTAACTCAATAACAGGAGGACAATAACTGGCCTTCTGGAAAGTCAAAATAAAGGAGGGGAGAAGGACTTCCCAACTTGTAAGACTGATGTCAGCCCTACAAGGGACTCTAGACAAGAAGTAGAGCCATGTCTTGTCAACACTGCCTTCATTGCAAGGTAACAGAATCATGCAAGTAACTACCATTTAACTTGGTGAAAGTAGCATGTTGAGGGCAGATGAAGATCACTTGGGTGAGAAACATGGAGATGAGCCTGTGTACCAATCTTAAGTCCCATTCAAAATAAACAAATGTAGAAATAAAACTAGGATTCTCCTAACACCACAGAGATCTCACACTTTCAGCAAAATGGTCCTGGGCCAGTGATTAGTTGGCTTTAAGTAGCTCCATGACAACACACAGAACAGGCTGGCCACTTGAGACTTACATGTGAATTGACTTTTGAATGGGGGGAGAAAAAAGTCAAGAGCAGCCCATCGTTAACAATTTACATCTTCGCAGAAGCAGAAACAGAGGGAAATTTATGGGGTAGGTGGAGATTCCTGGGCTATATGCCTACAGATCCCATTCAAAATCCCATTCAGAGGCATCCTTAGTTTGAAATGGACAAAAATATGCCGACGAGGCAATTCTGCGAAAGGCCAGGAGGAAATAGATGGCCATAATCAAGATCAGTGCCGCATCTGGGTCAGCAATTCGGCGAGCCACAACTTCAGCCAACACCAGTACATCCTTCATTTGTCATGGAGGTAAGGAGCTGCCTCCACAAGCTGCCACACTGCAAATGCAAAACCCAGCCACTTTTCTGCCTGGGTTGCACAAGTATCGAAAAAGATTAATGCCCTTCTCCGTACACCTTCTCGGAATATGGCAGAGCTAATTCTAGTGCTGACAAAGCTGAGTTTCAGGGCTGAGACGTGCAGATCACTCCCTTAATGGTTGACAAATCACTGGATAAAACTGTGTTCCAGCTTTTGTGGCGGTGGTCATTCGCGGTGCACTTCTGAATCTTCTAGAGCAGGGGCATCCAACCTTGGAAACTTTTAAGTCTTGTGGACTTCAACTCCCAGAATTCTTATAGTACAGAGCATCTGGAAGGAACTAGAATTATCTGGCCTTGGATCAAACTACGCAGCAGCGCTGCCTACACAATTGAGAGAAACCACGTGATAAAGTCCCCCCTCTTCTAATATTTGAAATTTTGAGCTTTCAAAACCTGGCGGTCCTTTGCTAAACAGAGGTTTGGTTTCTGTTTTCTTTTTTTAAAAAATGAAGATCTCCCCAAATGGGGTCAAGGAGAAAAACACTAATTTCCACACCTCAAGTCCTTATAAGCTTGTGGAAATCTTTCAAAAAATTATTTTCTGACTGCTGCATTCAATTAACAAATGGTTTGTGCAAGATCTGGAAATCTATACACCTCACAGTTGGGAAGTTAGATCTGAGAGTTCCCACATTTCGTTAAGCAAATGGCCATGTTCTGTTAATTTTTACAGCATCATTCCTGCAGCTTTTTAATTATCTGGAGCCAAAAAAAAGACAATAGTGGAACACACTTATTCTTCTTCTTAATAACCAAACTCCAAGTGTTCTACAATGCAAAATTCTTTTGGGACATGCCTAAGAGATCTGGAAATTATCTTCCTGAACAAGACAGTTGGAGGGACAACAAATGAGATAAATGGCACAAGAGACTGAAAGTCAATAACTGAATAACAGAGCTGGAAGGGACCGTGGAGGTCTTCTAGTCCAACCCCTTGCTCAAGCAAGAGACCCTATACCATTTCAGACAAATGGCTGTCCAATCTCTTCTTAAAAATCTCCTGTGATGGAGCACCCACAACCCCTGGAGGCAAGACTGATTACATAATTCCACTGATTGTTTTAACTTCAGGAAAATTTCTCCTTAATTCCGAGTTGCTTCTCTTCTTGATTAGTTTCCATCCATTGTTTCTTGTCCTACCTTCAGGTGCCTTGAAGAATAGGTTGATCCCCTGTTCTTTGTGGCAGCCCCTCAAATATTGGAAGACTGCTATCATGTCACCCCTAGTCCTTCTTTTCATTAAACTAGCCATACCCAATTCCTGCAACCGTTCTTCATTCATTCTACAACCATCCAGAGAGAAGCTTAGCTTGAACATCAGTCTCAGGTACTGATAAGGACTTCGGAGTCAAAGCCATTTATAAGATCAAATTCCACTCTTACAAAAGCCAGGCAAACAATACTGTACATCAGAGATGTCAAACACAAGGCCCTGGGGCCGGATCCGGCCCGCGAAGTGGTTTCATGTGGCCCGCGAAGCCATCCTGGAAACAGTGAGGGAACGGCCCCCACTGCCTTGGCCCTGGCCCAGAGACCCTCCTTCCGCCAGAGACCCTCAGATCTGTCCCACTCCTGCCCAGGCCCCCATAGGCACCCTTGATGCGAACGATGGAGAGCTGGCCACGCCCACCCAGTAGGCCATACACACTCTAGCCACACCCACCCAGTAGGCCACGCCCACCCTGGCCATACCCACCCGGCCCCTTGAGGGCAACCGCAATGCTGATGCGGCCCTCAATGAAATTGAGTTTGACAGCCCTGCTGTACATCATTAAGTAATCAGATTAAACACTGAAGAAGTGAACGTAATCTTAATCACACAGATCAAACCTTTAGTGCTCGGTAAGAGCGCTTCTCGTCTGCCACATTGCTAAATGCATGATGCCCAAACATAAACGGCGTTTTATTGTTTCATTATTATTATTATTTTGGTCTTCCCGCTACTTTCTCCGAGTCACGAGAAGTTTTCAGCACGCTTCTCCTTTTCAAGTCTAGCCCGATAATCTTCCTAGAATGTTCTTGAGATTATACGAAGCCAAAGGTGCTTTCCTACCTTTGTCTTGTGAATCCTGAACTTTATATTTGGGATCAAAGTCAGGTGCACGGCTCGGTCCCGACGGAAAATACACAGAGGATTTGATCAAGAGTGAGTTTGGTTCACAATTTTTTTTTCCTCACAGCAGAGATGAGAGCAGGTGTTGCTCTTTGAATGCATAAAACAGCAAAGCGCCAGCCCGCTTTAACTAGCTTCTTTCACTGAAAATCCTCCCTCACAGATCTACTTTGCAGATAATTAAGCTTGGTGCACAGAAATTGCAGATGAGGCAGTCACATCATTGCTGAGGGGTGTGTGTGTGCCTGTGTGTTGTTTTTTGTTTTGCTATTCAGGCCACAGTGAGAAGAAATCTTTCTCTCAGCAACGACAAGGGGTTACTTAGCCTATCCATGGCATTTTGAGGGAAGACCCACACCTCAGAAGTACTGGGTTGTGTGCAAAAGGTTGCACGAATAATGGCAAATATACAGTATGTGTCCCAGGATAATGCTGCAAAGATCCAATTTGGGTCCATCACTCGGACCAGAGGTTTAGTCTCCCAAGTTTTTGGACTTGTGCTGGAGCCCATCCTCTATTCTATTCTATGCATCATATTTATGTGGTTCCTTCTTGTTGGTTGACTGTTGTGTGGATGGTCGGCGATTGGCTGTTGTCTCCTTGCATTTTGAACCTCTGACTTTCTGGAAGGAATGAGAGACAAGGAGAAGCTGTGCCTGAGGCATTCATCTTGGAAACCTCAAGGAAATGGATATTGACTACACACTGGCCAAGATGGCAAATGATTCGGTCTAAGGCAGCTTTCTATATTCTTTTTTAAAAGGAAGGGATGCTATCTATGCAAGAGAAGTAGAAGCAGGGATGTCCAATCTTGGCAACTTTTAAGATTTGTGGACTGCAACTCTCATAGCTGGCTGGGGAATTCTGGGAGTTGAAGTCCACAAGTCTCAAAGTTGCCCAGGTTGGACATTCTTGAGTGGATGCCTTAGGATTGTAAGAGCCATCTTGATTCAGATTAAAGGTCTATTTAGCCCAGTATTTTATCCCATAACCACCAATCTGAAGGCAGCAAGGAGTCTGATCCTCCAGGAATGATTCTAAACTTTTTGCTTAATCTTATGGTTACAAATTCTGGAGTTTAATTATCCACGTGAAGGTCTAATTTATTTAAAAACTGTCTGGCTCTCCATATGTTGAACTCCTAAAATTCCTAGCAGTCTCAAATCACTAGTGATAGAAGGTGAGGAGGGCCTACGCCGAAGAGGATTAGAACCTGGGACCTCCCAACTGAGCCAATGTGTTGTACCTATTCATGCGGAGGGAACTAAATTCTCCATTGTGCTACTCCAGGGGTCTTCAAACTTGGCCTTTTTATGACTTGTAGACTTGCATGCCTGGCTGAGGAATTCTGGGAGTTGAAGTCCACAACTCCAAAAAGGGCCACGTTTGAAGACCCCTGTGCTACTCTGCCAATGAGAGTAGAAGACACGTGTTTGAACGCGGGATTCCTTCCCCCTTTGAGATGGAGTCTGCTTTCAACCTAGGATATCACACACATAAAGTCTCCTGAAGCATCTATCTATTTATTAATTAATTAATTTTTTTATGCTGCCCATCTACACTACAAGTTGACGCTGGGCAGCTTCTTTGCTGGGTTGAAGGCCAGATCAAGATTAAAAAAATACACATCCACATTTGCTTCTGATTTTCAACTTCAGAACGCAGAGAAACCATTACAGGTACGTAAATTCAAAAGAGTCTCTTTAGTGCAGAGTTTTTATTTTATTTTCAAGCTTCATTGGTGTCCTCAACTCCAAAAATTGCATTATTTAGCCCATGGTCCAGAGTCCAGCTTCACCGTTGGGGATCACTTATTGTTTAAATTGATGTCTTTACCATATTCAATTTTCATACGGAAGGCTGTCAATAACTAACAGCAGGACAAATAAAGAGGAAACTGCTTAAGACTACATTAATTCATGATTGGATGAATAAATATAAAGCTGCAATTCACCTTAAGCCAGGCTTAAACTGTAAATGCAAGCTTAGTTAATGCTTCTAAATATCTGTCATTCTCAAGCAGCATACATATGAAGAATATCGGGCATTTGCTCAGCCAATAAGTAGCCATGATGGTGAGGCGGGTATCACTGACTGACACCTAGGGGTTGTGCAGGGAATATATCTCTTAATTAAATATGTTTTTTTCCGTTATATGAAACCGACTGGACAGATTGTTGCTCTAAGCAATGGAGCTCCTCACAATGATTATGTTTCACAGTCTCCAAAGAGTGACGAGAAATTAAATCAAATGCCAAGAACCCATAAGCAGCCACCTGATTCCACCAGCTTCTGCTCCAAACGGCTTTAGCTAATAGAACAAGGGTCTTCTGCGGTAGGCCTCACTTCGCCTTCCAGCAATAAATTCATCACAGCTTTTGTCATATAGCTGCACGTTCCTCTTTTTCCCAGCGGAGGTGTGTTGTAAAAAGAAGTCATGTCATCCTGCACAAACAGACAGAGTCATAATGGGGATGGATAATTTCAGGCTTAAGTAATAAGGAGGAGAAACACACAGATGGATGGGCGATCAGCAGGACAAGGCAAGCCTGCCACGTTTTCCATCTCAAATATTGGGGGGAAAAATATATTTTGGACTTTGACCAAAGAGGATATTGGGGAGGTGGGGGGGGGAGGAAATACGGGGCGCCCTGAGAAACTCAACGAGGAAGATGTTTCACCAGAACAACCGTCATAGAAATACCTGCAGGCATTTCTGGAAAGATCCGTGATGAATTCAGGGGAAATGATGGTCCCAAACACAATGAGTCAGAGATTTTCTGCTGCTGTAAAGAGCAGCTTTATGCTGGCAAGGCAGCAATTCGTCATCCTCTAGGCCACCAGTGACTCATGCTGTTGCTGGTGATGGGGAGAGCTTGTCAACTGCAATTTGTGTTTGGTGCAGAGCAATTGTCCCACCGCCAAGGGCAAATGCTATTGTGGCTGCACCTGCTAGAATGACAACACGCCCTCCCCCTGGGCGGGCTGAACCACCCTTGGCTTTCTGGAGTACTGGTGGCAGGGCAGAGCTTCCCTAAGCTGGAGAGGAGGAGAGGAAAGACTTGCAGCAGAGGGAAAAAAAGAGAGGAAGGAAAGAGCAGGCAAGCAGAAGTAGAAGATGTCGACGATGCAGGGCAAACAAACAGCATCAGGAAAGGCGAAAAGTGGGAATGAAGACTTGAAAAAAAAAACCCACAGTTTTGCAAGACAGTAGGTGCTCATGTGATGTAATGCCAACGTCCAGGAACTTTGGGTTACACGTTTTAAACACGGGTCCCTGGACTACCCAGCCCCATGGGGGGTTTTTCCTCCAGTGAATATAGAGCTCACTCAGATGCGGCTCCATTTTGCACAAAGGAATGCGAAAGAGCTCCCGTCATTTTAGGATCGAGCTCTGCAGCAAGACACCGGGATGAGCTGACTTTGAGCTCTGTGTGCAATTTGGCAGCTACCACACAGTGGGATATATTTATGAGAAAATGTACATCAAGGACCTTTGCAACTGAGGCACTGGTTGTCTCAGAAGGCTTTGGATAAATGGAAGGGGGATTTTTCTGGCAAAACAAAATTGCTCTTTGGAAGGTTTGGGATGACTTCGGGCTGAGTGGTAGTGTCAATCTGAGATTCTTAAACCGGGGACCTCTTTGGCAATTTGGCAATGCTTGCTCCTTTTTTTTTCTTTTCTTTGTTGCGAGCTAAAAAAGCCAAAAGTTGCTCTCTGGATGAATTCTGCTAGGCCCCTCTACAAAAAAGGAACAGGGAGAATAATTCAGTGATCCGGAGCTACGCAGAGATCTGTAATTGAGAATAAGGAACAATGTGTTTCTTCCCTGATCCTCCCAATATGGGGCCTGTCATTCCTTAACATTTGAACTCCTTGTGCAGCGAGAAAGAGAAATCAAATTCCCATGAAATTGCCTGAGTAGTCAGATAGATAAGTGACGGCGTTTGGAATTTTAGCTAACTTTTTCTGTTCTCTAGAAGAAAACATGGAAGGCTTCACAAGACTGACTTTAAAAAAAAATAAAGAAAAATCAAAGGAACATATTTGTTTGGGTCAACCCAGAAAAATAAACCGGTAAAGAGATAATGAAAAGCGTGAACTCGGGAGGAAGGATTATACTGACTTGTTTTTCAATGCCTTTGAGTTGATTCTGATCTTTCTGGAACTGATTAAACGATTCTTTCACCAGTTTGTCCAAGTCCACTTTATCCTGAAACTCTAATTCGGGATTCCTTTCCAGAATCACAGAAACAACCATCAACAACTGGAATGGGATGGGGGGGGGGTGGAGTATGGAGAGAAGAGAGAAGAAGAAGAAAAATTTAAGAAATACAAATTGAGAAAATACTACTACGGATACTACTTCTAGCTCTTTATCCTTTGCTGGCCCGTTCAGACGGTCAACATTTTCAATCCTAAGGCTGGCTGCAGTAAATACAACTTGGAAGGACAGTCCTTGGAAGAATGCAAGGGGCCTAATGCGCAGCGCAAAACAAAGGGAGCTGTTTTACTTCTTGTTCAGGCTCAACCACCACTTGCTTTAGTCTTTGAACTAAGAAGGGTCGTATGAAAAACTCCCTCACACGAAGGCTCGTTCAAAGGTTCGGTTCAGGAATCTCAGCCACGTGAATCGCTGGCTTGTGAACAATGGTTCATGCAGTTGGATTTCCTCTCCTGACACCGGTGCACTGCAGATAGGACAATTATAAATAGATGCTATCATGGAAAGTTCTAAGACTATGCTGTGGCTCAATCGTCTATGGAGATTTTCAGCCATCCAACATCGTGCTGACTTTTGAAAAAAAAAACACCATCTTTGGGATGTGGCTCTATCAATTTTGTGGAACACACACACACACACACACTCATCCAGTGTCTGTAAGGTTAACTTGAAATGGAAACCAACATAGGTACTTATGACAGAATGAGAGCTACGGCAATAGAGCTAATGTATTGGCTTCTCTCCATGGGTTCATCTTCTGTTGTCTCTTAATTTTCCTAATTTAAACGGTTCTATAAAATGAAGAAACTACACAACATGAGTTCTGGTTTTTTCCTTAGACATGAAACCAGCCGGGTGACGTTGGGACAAACAATGTTTCTCAAGCCTAAACTTGGAAAAAAGTTGGGGGAAAAATATATATATCCCAAAGGAAGGGATTTCCAAAACTGCGGCCAAGAAAACTGCATGGATCAGGAAAAAAGATGGTCTTAAGGATGATTCACAAAAACAGATTATTTATGTTGGCTTCGGGAGACCTGGTAATATTTTTCCCAGCAAAGATGTTGGTAGAACGGAGGCTGGACCTCCTATAATGGAATTTTCCTCCAATGGGATTTTCCCCTGTATTTTACCTGGACACATTAATAGGGCTGGCTAGAAAAGTCAGTGCCCTCCTAAGCATACCCAAGCACTCCGAGTTTGTTGGCAACGTCCATTTTGCTCTCCAAGTTCATGGTAACCTAACCCTAACCCTGAGAGTTGAGAGAGTTTATATTTGTTTACTGCTCTAGTAGTTACACATTCTTTTTTTAAAAACAAAGATAAAGCATTTAATTAATGTTTCTCATCATATGAGACTAACCTCCACAATAATTTGCCTGTATTCCGGTTGATCAATACTTCTCAACATGTCCTCGACCAGAAGGGAAAAGTTCATTTCATACATAGTCATGTCAGACAAAGTTGGTTGCTGCAAGAAGAAAGGAAGATGAAGAATCTAAAGTGAATTTCATTAGTGGCACTAGGCAACATCAACATTAATAAGACTTCTATTGCTGGTTAGGTTTTGCACCCATCCCTTACAACGGAATGCCACAAATTCATCTCCCTCACTGAGCCAACCCTTCAAAGGATTCCCTCAAGCAACGTAAGCAAGAAAGTGAAATTACCACTCCTGGAAACCATGTCTGAAAGGAAAACATGGTCTGAATCCCAGAGATGTGGGTTTACCTGAGGCAAGTAATTCCCAGCTACTATTAAGCCGTTGGGAGTCCTCTCCAAGATTTGCCAGACCCTGTCATAGAAGCCACTCGGTGTTCGGTTCAAGGAGCCGTCAATCTGACGCCTATTCAGCCAGCATCTATGGGGAGGGGGGAAAATAACACCCACACATTTAAGTAAAACTGATGTTTCCAAATGGTTCAGTGGGTTAGGCCGCTGAGCTCGTCGATCAGAAGGTCGGCAGTTTGGTGGGTCGAATCCCGAGTGCCGCGTAACAGACTAAGCGCCTGTTACTCGTCCCAGCTTCTGCCAACCTAGCAGTTTGAAAGCACGTCAAAATACAAGTAGAAAAATAGGGACCACTCCGGTGGGAAGGTAACAGTGTTCCGTGCGCCTTTGGCGTCTAGTCATGTCGGCCACATGACCACGGAGATGTCCTCGGACAAGCGCTGGCTCTTCGGCTTTGAAACGGAGATGAGAATCGGCCCTTAGAGTCGGAAACGAAACGACTAGCACGCATGTGTGGGAGAACCTTTACCTTTACCTTTAGGCATGAGTCATTAAGCCAGGTTTAAAAAAAAAAGTGAGAAAGTGAAAATGAATCTCTGGGATGCCAAACTATGTACAGAATGGTGCACTTGAGGTAAATATTTGATATACAGGTAGTCTTCAACTTATGACCACAATCGCACCCAACATTTCTGAAGTTAAGTGAGACATTTTGTTAAGGGAGTTCTTGCAGTGAATCGCTGCAGTTGATAAATTAGCAACCCGGCTGTTAAGTCAATCTGGCTTCCCCCATTGAGTTGGCTTGTCAGAAGGTCACAAAAGGGGATCACATGACCTGGGGACACAGCAACGGTCATAAATACGAACCAGTTGCCAAGCAACTGAATTTTGATCACGTGACCACGGGGATGCTTCAAAGATCATAAGTGTGAAAAACGACGGCAAGCCACTTTTTTCAGTGTCATCGTAAGGTCCAACAGTCATTAAACGAACTATTTTAAGTCAAGGACTACCTGTGCTTATTTTAATCTTTTAGAAGTCTAGTTTAATATTACAATTCAAGAAGACATCGAGACTTATTTATCTACCCAGGCTTTATTTATTCTTTTAGCTGTTATAACATTCCAATTCTTTTAAATGGTGTGGTTTTAACAACATTTCAAGATTTGTTTTAACTGTGTCCTGCTCTGTTTTTGTAAGCTTCCTGTAGCTTTTAGGGGTGCAAATGTGTGTAAAAATATCCTCCAAAATTAATATAAAATAATGAGTTTTAGCAGACATAATATTTACTGAAGGGTATAAAGATTTTTGATCCATTAAACTGCTTTACCTAGGAGAACAAAGGCAGTAGAACAAAGCTGATCTTCTTTGGGTCGCAGCTGAAAGTTAATATGATGAATGAATTCAAAGCTTTGAATAGTTGAAAGTTATCTTAGCTTTTTCTATTTTCACACTCTTGTCAAGCCAGGAAAATTAAAGCACAGCTTTTAACTGCACTTAATCTTAGTTCCCATTGCCCTTGCAGCATTAGAAGAATAATTTATTTAGGAAATTACTGTCACACGTTCTGTTTAGCGAACATGTACGAAGGAAACTCGTTTTAAAATAGCAATTGGGGCGGCGGGGGGGGGGAAAGAGATATATATGTTCTTCAAGAATCCCACTGAACCAGAGAATGTAAAAACGTGGGGATTTATGTCTTTTGCAGAAAATGGCAGAATTTGAGCAAAGTACAGAATATGCATCATTTTAAATCATCCAAATTTGTCATTAAGGACCCGATGTAAATGGATGTAAATGATGTCACGTCAAAATCTGAGGTACTCAAATTAAGGAGCCAGAGTATTTGCAAATAGAGGCCACAAAGCATTTTTTATTGACATGCACAACAAGCCTTTTCACTGAAAGAAGGCAGAAAAGTCCCGAAGCGCACAAATTATAACTTATATACCCTCTGAAATGACATAGTGCTTACTAAAGCAGTATAAATTGTAACAGGGCCTTTACTGCAGCAATGCAGGATCTGATACAAACATGAGTGAGCTTGCTATATATAGGCTGACTCAAGTGTCTTTACATTCTGCTTATCTAAGAAGGCTTCAAATCTGCTCTTTCTGTTGATGATAGCACCATGTAACATAGCCAATAACCTTTATTGGTTATAAAGAGGGAGTCAAGCTATTCTCCAAAGCACCTGAAGGCAGAACAAGAAGCAATGGATGGAAGCTAATCAAGGAGAGAACCAACCTAGGACTAAGGAGAAATTTCCTGACAGTGAGAACAATTAATCAGTGGAACCTCTTGCCTCCAGAAGTTGTGGGTGCTCCATCACTGGAGTCCCAAAGATGCTTTTTCACAAGACAACTGGACTTTCTTGTTTTTCTTCGAAGACGTCTCGCTTCTCATCCAAGCAGGTTCTTCAACTCCATCACTGGAGGTTTTAAAGAAGATATTGGGCAACCGTTTGTCTGAAACGGTATAGGGTCTCCTGCATGAGCAGGGGGTTGGACTAGAGGACTTCCAAGGTCCCTTCCAACACTCTCAGTCTGTATTCTATAAAAGGTCAGAAAAGAAGGACATGACAGCTGTCTTCCAGTACTTGGGGGTCTATCAGAGAAGAGGGAGTCAACTTATTCTCCAAAGCGCCTTCAGAAGTTGCGGGTGTTCCCACACTGAAGGTTTTTGAGAAGAGATTGAACAATCATTTGTCTGGAATGGTATAGGGCCTCCTACTTGAGCAGGGGGTTGGACTAGAAGAGGTCCTCTAAGGTCCTTTTCAACTCTTGTTATTCTTCATTGTACTCATATACTTTGTACATTATACATTGTACTCATCTATGAGCGCGCGGGGCGTGGGGGGAGGGTTGGACTAGAAACGACAACATTCACAGAAATGACAAAATCTAGTTTTGGTTATTTGTCTCTAAATGTACTTCGAAGGGCTTAAAAACAGCAAAGAATGAAAACGTGTTTTATTCATTTTAAATGAACTTACTGTAAACTTGAGTTTATATTATAGGTTCGGACCCAAGAGAGATGATGTGAGAAAAAGCTGTCATAAAAACAGGGTCCTATGACATTGTATTTTTTTAAAAAAAGAAAGAAAGAAAGAAAGAAAGAAAGAAGGAAGGAAGGAAGGAAGGAAGGAAGGAAGGAAGGAAGGAAGGAAGGAAGGAAAGAAAGAAAGAAAGAAAGAAAGAAAGAAAGAAAGAAAGAAAGAAAGAAAGAAAGAAAGAAAGAAAGAAAGAAAGAAAGAAAGAAAGAAGAACAGGGGAGTAGCTGTCATGCACGCTGTGTTTTCATACATGCAACAGAATCTTTGGGTGCTAAGCTGGAAGAAAGAAATACAACCTGTAGGATAAATAAGAGCTTAGACTGTTTTCTTCAAGAATTCCATCTTCCTAAGTAGCAAAGGACTGAAAGTGACTGAGAAAAAAAAGAAGTGTGACATTTACCAGTTTCTCACCCTTCTCAGCAGGAAACAATTTTTTTAAAAAAAAATCAATAGCAAAACTGGTAGCAAATAGAAAATTAAGCATTGCCCTTTATGTGGGGGAGGGGGAAACAGGTGCCAATATTAGACATGCACTTATATAGACATAAACATATTTGGCAGTGAATTTTACACGCCAAATGTTCAGTTATTTTAAAAGCATCACTTTTTCCAAACGCCAGAGTCAAATTTGTAACAGACGATGTTGTTGGAAGAAGGAGCAAAAATTGAGCCCCCGCTAGATGCCCAAAAATGTTAGCAACTTTTAAATACCCCAGCTGAAATAAGTTAGGTTTTTGCAAAAGTTCAACCTCACCTTTCTGATGGGTTCAAATTCACCATCTTGAATGAGGTCCTCTGCATAATCAAGGGGCTTTGAGAAAAAAAAAAGCCCCCGTTGAAAAAAGGGATCATCAGCCTTTCCAAGCAAAGACAAGTCACGTTCAGTGAATACTTAAATCCAGCAGAGGAATCTCAAACTGAGAGCAGCCTTTCTTTTTCGCCTTCTACGTACCCTATGCCAGTTATGCAAAATGGCATCTTATTTATATAATAACAACAACAACAACGTTGGAAGGGACCTTGGGGGTCATCTAGTCCAACCCCCTGCTCAGGCAGGAAACCCTAACCCTTTCAGACAAATGGCTGTCCATTCTCTTCTTAAAAACTTCCAGTGTTGGAGCATTCACGTTCCACTGGTTAATTGTTCTCACTGTCAGGAAGTTTCTCCTTAGTTCTAGGTTGCTTCTCTCCTTGATGAGTTTCCATCCGTTGCTTCTTGTCCTGCTTTCAGGTGCTTTGGAGAATAGCTTGACTCCCTCTTCTTTGGGGCAACCCCTGAGATATTGGAACACTGCCATCATGTCACCCCTCGTCCTTCTCTTCATTAAACTAGACATTCCCAATTCCAGCAACCGTTCCCTATATGTTTTAGCCTCCAGTCCCCCAATCATCTTTGTTGCTCTTCTCTGCACTCTTTCTAGAGTCTTAACATCTTTTTTGCATCGTGGTGACCAAAACTGGATGCAGTATTCCAAGTGTGGCCTTAGCAAGGCATTGTAAAGTGGTATTAACACTTCACATGATCTTGATTCTATCCCTCCGTTAATGTAGCCTAGCACTGTGTTGGCTTTTTTGGCAGCTGCAGCACACGGCCGGCTCATCATCTTAGTTGCTCTTCTCTGCACTCTTGCTAGAGTCTCAACATCTTTTTTACATTTATATGCTGTCCATCTCACGTTCCAAAGTGATTCTGGATGGCTTACAATGCAATGGCCCCGTCACGCAGGGGAACTCACTAGAGAAAGCAATAATGTTGGGAAGAGTGAGGGTTAAAAGGAAACTAGGCCTCCAAAGAATGCAGTGTCTGAACACCATCAAAGCTGACACACCAGCCAGAGCAGAGAAAAAAGTCAAAGAAGCAGCGCAAGATGGGAAGAGGTGGAGAGACCAAGGATCGCCAAGAATCGGACGTGATTAAATGGGTAACATCATCATCATCATCATCATACAATGCAATAAAAACAAGAATATAAAGACATTCGAAACATTACAATTCAGAGGTGTTGGGTGAAACCGGGAACTAATAAAGCTAAAAACTGGAAACTTAGCAGTAACAGCGCCGGTGTTGTTCTGAGTTTCCAATGAGTTTCTTTCCGGCGCATAAACAGAACAGACAAGCTGATAATGATTCCAGAAGGGAGCGTGGCAGTGGTTAGCATCCACTGGGAAGAAAGGGGAGAAGAGATTTAGCGACAACAGAGCTCCGCAATCGGAAGATAAATCCCGCATCGGCAGAAGGGCATTTTGGAAAGACCTGGCCTTGGCTTATGCTGCCTCCCTACCCGGTCCCCAAAGCAGGTAAGCAACATCCGAATACAGCTGATGGGGGTTGCTAACTGAAGTTTGACAAAAGCTGATGCTAAACCAAACCTCTGTATGGACGAGGAATGTGGGGGAAAAAATGTTTCCTTCTGCTTTTTCGAAGCTTTAAAATCAGTTGGGTCAAAAGCTGGGAGGAAAGGAGAAGGAGTGTGCAAGAAGGAAAAGAAGGAGCCAGAGAGTGACGTGCCATTGGTGCAAATCCATGAGTGTGGAGGCTAGAAAAAGATGCTAGAAAGAGATGGGCTTACCTCCCTTGCTGCTGTGGATGAAGGATATCCAGCAGAAGCTGCTTCACTTCGCTGGGCGACATCTGGTATAAATCTGCAGGGGGCATCTCCCCCGCACGGATCTTCAGTTCATATTTCATAGCGTGCACAATCCATCTGACAAATGAAAACATCGGGGGATTATTTAGGAAGGGGAAATTGCCTTCATCCCTGCCAGGAAACCAAAGGCAAAGGTGTTAAGACACGAAGGGCCTCAGTGTCCAAATCACGACCATCTTATCAACTTTTCTGCTTAGGTGCGATAGTACTGAAAACTGGAGTTGCTTTAATAGCAGTAGCAATAGCACTTAAGACTTATATATTCCACTTCACAGTGCTTTCCAGCTCTCTCCAAGCGGTTTACAGAGTCAGAATCTTGCCCCCAACAATCTGGGCCCTCATTTTACTGACCTCGGAAGGATGGAAGGCTGAATCAACCTTGACCTGGTGAGAATCGAACTGCTGGCAGTCGGCAGAGTTAGCTGGCAATACTGCATTCTAACCACTGCGTCACTAAGGCTTAGGTAGCAATAACAATAGAACTTAGACTTATCTACTGCTTCACAATGCTTTACAGCCCTCTCTAAGCGGTTTACAGAGTCAGCCTCTTACCCCCAGCAATCTGGGTCCTCATTTTACCGACCTTGGAAGGATGGAAGACCGGGTCGAACCCCTGGCAGTGGGCAGAGTTGGCCTGCATACTGCATTCTCACTGCGCCAACGTGGCTCTTTAGCAATAGCATTTAGGCTTATATACTGCTCCATAGTGCTTTACAGCCCTCTCTAAGTGGTTTACAAAGTCAGCCTATTGCCCCGAACAATCTGGGTCCTCATTTGACCGACTTCAGAAGGATTGAAGACCGGGTCAACCTTGAGCCTCGTCAGGATCAAACTCCAGGCTGTGGGCAGGCTTAGCCTGCAATACTGCACTTTGACCACTGCATCTCCAGGGCTTCAGATGCTGTTTGGCTCCAGCCTTCCTAAAAATTCCAAGTATGATCAATCCAATATGCTTCGACAGATATAAAAAAGTCTATTTAGAACAGAAACAGCATATATAATAAGTGTTAAATGAAGTCATGCGTGGATAAAGACAATGCAGTATGCTTAAAGGGCGATATGAGATAATTTTCCCCAAGGAATGTCATCTTATTATGAAAGAAGCTAGGAAGAAAAAAATCCAGTCTAACCAAGACCCTGGGATTTCCTAATGAAATCTTCCACTTAGCTACTAATCAGGCTTGATCCTACTCTGCTTTAGAGGATCAGCCCGGATTGGCTGATTTGGATATTTATTTATTTATTTATTTAGGGAAAGCATACGGTTGGCTTTCCTTCTGCTTATTCAAGGAATGAAATTCAGTTGATGTGAAATAAGTCTATTTCTCCAGATAGACAACTCAAGTTACACAATAGCTATGCTGAGGTCAAAGCAACGTCAACCAGTAGTAGTTCAGATCAGGGGTGCCCAACCTTTTGGGCACCGGGGACCGGTTCCGTGGAGAGATGTTTTTCCACGGACCGGAGGGGGCGTGGTTTTGTGTGCTGCCTGCATCCCACGGATGGGGCTTTGCTTGTTTGTGCGGACCGGTTGCTGGCATGCCGTGGCTTGATACCGGTCCATGGATCGGGGATTGGGGACCCCTGGTTTAGATAGTTCAAATAACTTGGTCTGGGCAACCTGCCCAGCAGTGTTTGTGTTTCCCGAAGCTAAGAATTTCTTAAGAGGAACACAATACCAGCCAAAGAACGATTAGGATCTTGCTAACAAATTACCCACCACCATATACTAAACTATGGAAAGCGGTAGTCCTCAACTTGCAACCATTCATATAGTGACCCTTTGAAGTTACAGTGCACTGAAGAAAATGACTGATGACTGCTTTCCACGCCTGCCATCTTTGCAGCACCCCTAGGGCCACATGATCAAAATCCGGACGCTTGGCAACTGGCATGTACTTATGACGGTTGCAGTGTCCTGGGGCTGACAGGTGATCAGCTTTTGTGACTTTCTGACAAGCCAAGTCAATGGGGGAAGCCAGATTCACTTAACCCTGTTGCTAACTTAACTGTGGTGATTCACTTAACAACCCGGGGAAGAACGGTCATAAGATGGGACAAAACTCATTTAACAACTATCTTGCTTAGTAATGGAAAATTCTGGACTCAGTTGTGGCCTGTATACTGCAGGGCATGGTTACTTCCTTAACTATAGGCAAGTGGAAATACTATCCAATATTGACATCACTGTGTCCATTCTCAGTGGGAATTATGAGGTTGTCATCCACCTCCTCTAAAGAGCTTATGGATGGGAAAAGTTTACTTTAAACCCAGGCTAGACAAATTTCAGGCTTGTAGGATCTGCTTTATTTCTCTACTTGAAGCCTTAGATTTACCCACTTCTGTGAGTTATAAAATAGGGGCTGAAGGAGGTTAGAGAGTTAAATCCAGAATTCAGAAAAAAGGGCTCCTCTGAGTTCCAGCTCAGCCAAAGTATTTGGCTCCTAATGCCCATACAAAATTCCGAGGTTCTTTCCCTTCAAACCCTTTTTTTTAATCCCATTTATATCCCGCCCTTCTCCGAAGACTCAGGGCGGCTTACAATCTAAGAAGCACAAATCAATGTGCTTAGCAGTAGCCTTCATTCTATGTATATGCCTGCTCATTAGGGCTTTCACACACACACCCCAAGCGGCATTATTACAAAGTCAGCTTAATTGCCCCCAACAATCTGGGTCCTCATTTTACCTACCTCGGAAGGATGGAAGGCTGAGTCAACCTTGAGCCTGGTGGGACTCGAACCTGCACTAATTGCAGGCAGCTGGTGTTACTTAAGGAGGCATTAGCCCACTGCTCCACCAAGGCTCTTTTAAATCTTTTCCTGATTCTTTCTGCAAGATTGTTGCATCTTGTTCAACATTACATGGTTAGGGGCTGCCTGTCGAAAACCTTGGGTCTACTATTTAGCCTGAGTCGCCAAGGATTTATTTGTAAATTTCTATCTGTCTTCTAAACACCCTGCTTTAAAATAAAATTAATTTCCCTGAGGGTCACTTTCAGGTGAGAAATGCTGAGGAACACATCATTATCCACTGTTTGTTAAAGTTTTCAGCCATGTCCACAATTCACAAGGACAAGGTTACCACAGTGTATATAGTACTTCAATCCCCCCTCCATCTCCTTCTCTCTCTCTCTTTCTTTCTCCCTCCCTCCCTCTTTTCACTCTCTCTCTCTCCCTCCCTCTCTTCTCTCTCTCCCTCTCTCACTGTTCTCTCTCTCTGTCTCCCTCTCTCTGTCTCTCTCCCTCTCTTTCCCTCTCTTTCTCTCCCTCTTTCTCTCTCTCTCCCTTTCTCTCCCTCTCCCTCTCTTTCTCTCCCTCTCTCTCTCTCTCTCCCTCTCTCTCCCTCTCTTTCTCTCCCTCTTTCTCTCTCTCTCTCCCTCTTTCTCTCCCTCTCCCTCTCTTTCTCTCCCTCTCTCTCTCTCTCTCCCTCTCTCTCTCTCTCTCTCTCTCTCTCTCTCTCTCTCTCTCTCTCGGGATGGGACTATTTATTTAACATATGATAAAAACACAACCGAAGTAAACATATAGACACAATCCACATAATTTTATACAAAACGTCTACGGGGTTACGGCAGTGGCCTCATAACTGGATGGACTGAACCCCTAAAAACAAACACAACCCCCCCCACCCCCAATCCAACTCCGTTTTCATTTCCCCTTTTGAAAACGATGGGAAGGAATAACATGAAACGGAACAATTGAGACAAAACACAGGGGGAGCGTGGGTGGAACAGAGGCATCTACGTGTATCTATGGCTACAATTTATGGAAGACTCTCTCGGAATGCCTCATTTCAGCTGGACTATCCATTGAGGCACACTCGATCAAGGGAATTTATTCAAGAGGCATCAGCATCAGCCTTCAATCTCCCTGCCGACAGAAGCCAACTGGTAAACTCTGTTGCAGTAGAAATTAAGGGGAGATTACAAAGAGAGAGAGAGGGAGGGAGGGAGGGAGGGAGAGAGGAGACAAAAGAAACAGCTCTAATCCTTAATTAGGGATTTTAAAATTCTCCTCCATACCCACGCCGGAGTTGTGCCGATGCAAAAATACAGGATCACATCCTTGGGGGAGGTGGGGAGGCGAGGGACCGCTTGACGGACTGGGACAGATGCAAATATTCTGGTTGGCAGGCACCTAGGCTGCTAAAAGCTTTGTCCTCTGAGGTAATGAAAAATGACACTTGAGGAAATCTTGAGGACATCACATGTCCAAAACTGAGCGACAGGGTCAAAGTAGGAGACTAGTTGGCAGTTATGGAGTAACAGATCTGGATGTATGCAGCATGGAGGACAGCATACAAATGAGATTTTCTCATCTCCTCCTTCCAAACCCCCCCTCCCCCAATAAACATTTTCAATCTAAAATACCATTTGCAGTTAGCTCTGGAACCAAGAGAAAAATCTAACTTACGGAGAACAAAACATGACCAAAAAAACAAACAAACACAGTTTAAATTGGGAGGTAACTTAAGGAAAGCTGCACTTCTACCTGGCTTGCTGATTCGTTTTGCATGTTTTTTTTTGCATAAAACATATAAAGAATGGTTGTGGGAATTGGGTGCTTCTACTTTAATGAAAAGAAGGACTAGGGTGACATGATAGCAGGGTTCCCATATCTCAGGGGCTGCCCCAAACAAGAGGGAGTCAAGCTATTCTCCAAAGCACCCGAAGGCAGGACAAGAAGCAACGGATGGAAACTTATCAAGGAGAGAAGCAACCTAGAACTAAGGATAAATTCCCTGACAGTTAAAACAATTATTCAGTGGAATGACTTCCTTCCAGAAGCTGTGAATGCTCCAACACTGGAAGTTTTTTTAAGAAGAAAGTGGACATTTTTCTGAACAGGTATAGGGTTTCCTGCCCAAGCAGGGGGTTGGACTAGAAGACCTCCAAGGTCCTTTTCCAACTCTGTTATATTTATTCTGTATTTTAGTTACTTACTTATGAGATTTAATTGCCGCCCATCTTGCATCTAGTGACCCCGATTTTTTATCAATTCCTCCTACCTCAGTATTTCTTTTTTATTTTTTTATTTTAATTCCATTTATATCCCGCCCTTCTCCGAAGACTCAGGGCGGCTTACAAGCTTAGCAGTAGCCTTCATTCTATGTATATGCCTGCTTATTAGGGTTTTCACACACACCCCAAGCGGCATTATTACAAAGTCAGCTTATTGCCCCCAACAATCTGGGTCCTCATTTTTACCTACCTGGGAAGGATGGAAGGCTGAGTCAACCTTGAGCCTGGTGGGACTCGAACCTGCACTAATTGCAGGCAGCTGGTGTTCCTTAAGGAGGCATTAGCCCACTGCTCCACCAAGTATTGACAGATAACTTCCAAAGAAACTGAAAGATGGGAGGTGCAAGGATTTTAATTCACCCAAAATGTTTACTCATTTTGAAAGATGTTACCACATCTTTCAACTAATAATAGGGGCAGAAAGCTTCTGAATGTTGTACACCAGCAGATCTTTCAAACAGATGAATGAACATTTTATTACAGTTCAAGACCAGACCATAAAAGTTAAAACAATCAAATGCAATTTGGGAGTACAATAAAATTTCATGAATTAAACACACATCACCTACTTCTCTGGAGACTCTTTTAATATCTTTGCCTCGGTGCTTCTTATTAGCAGTTGTGCAAACCAAAACCTAGGCTACAATAGTCCTTGATCGTATCTCAAAGGACTTTCCTCCAGTTCATTCATCCAGGCATATCTCAGGCCTATACATTTTAATAAAAGGATGGTATTGGAGACCCTTTAATATTTCCAAATTAATTTGCAATCATGTACATACATTATCTTAAAAAGCAATTAAGGGTCTACTGTGCCTGGAGACAGTTCCTGATCTTAATTAGGGGCAGCTGGCTTGTTTTCCAGTTATTACCCAGGAATTTTGTTCACTGAAGATGTTGTAAAATAAGCAAGGTGAAATGGGGGGGGGGGAACCCAACCATACTCAAGATAAGGCAGAACGATGACTAGAAATCTCTACAATCAATCTATCTAAAAAAAGGTTAAATCATGGCAACTGGACTAAAATTTATTAAACTAAGAATTTTTTTTAACTTATTCAAGTAACTTCTTCAGTCAAAACGAAAATTTGGTTAGGCAGAGAATCAAGAGATTCGTTGGAATGGACTAACTCATGCCATAGCAACTGCAGGGAGTTCCCCCCCCTCAAAAAAATCAAATGCAATATGTAAATATAATCTGTAATGTAACATGTACTAGGATGAGTAATGAATTTTGGTTCCGTTGCCATGTTTTAACTTTTTTTTTTAAAGATACTTTTGGCCTGGATGATTGAGTTTTCATTTACATGCTCAACAATCAGTCCATTTATGTTCGGAGTTTAAGTGTGAAGATAAAGACAGATGTTTTACCCACATTAGGGGATCCCTTTAAGCAGGGGTACCCCAAGCCGGTCACAAGACTTCTCAAGAGCCCCCTTAACAAGCTGTCCAGTATGAAAATGGCTGAAGTCAAGTAACACAAAGGTGTGTTGTGCCTGTCTGCCGAGCAATTCCCATGCCCCAAGCACCATCCGTTGCTCATTAACACCCAAGCAAGCATTTGATGTCTAACAGCAGCTTTTAAGTAGCTTGTAGAAGGAAAAAGGTTTATCTCTTAACAGCAATTAAATGACATGCGGAGGAGGAAAAAGTTCACTTAATAGACAGGTAAATGCTCTTTCAGAAAAAGCTAACTCTTTTCTGTCTTCAGAGACAGGTCCACGCAAGGAAGTTATTTCCAGAGAAAGGGGTGTATTTGATCGAGGCAGAAATAATGACTTCAAAGAAAAAAAATATTATGGCTTAAGCGTGGGCACAGGGGGAAAAGAGTAAGCCGTGATGACAGAAGAAAAGGCTAATATTTCATCCCCCTGATGGACGCTAGTCCATAAAAGCTTATTGGGTAATAAATTTCCTGGTCTTTAAGTTGCCATTTGTTGCTCTGGTTGGGAAGGAATTTTGAAACCTATTTATCAGGACATAAAGCTCCGTGGATTTGATTACTATTCATCTGATTTATCAAATCTCACTTTTTTTCCCCCTTCAGCCTGTCCGTGTATGTATCTCCAAGGAGATCTGTTAGTACCTGGTGAAGTTATCTGTGGTTATGAAAAAGGAAGCAGAGAAACTTCCAATTTTTCCTGTCCAACATGCATGACTGAAACAGAGTTAATTTACTATTAACACAGTCCAACACGTAAATAGATAATAACTCTTTCAGGCACTGATTTACTGCTCCTCCCCTTTAAGAAAAATTGTCTACAACATAATTGCAGTTTCAACCCCAACTCACATGGGACATAGTCACTGATTAATACAGTATGAACGATAGTCCCAAAGGTGCTTATTTTCCAAAGGCAACTGGACTTTGTTTTTATTTTATTTATTTTTATTTTAATTCCATTTATATCCCACCCTTCTCCGAAGACTCAGGGCGGCTTACAAGCTTAGCAGTAGCCTTCATTCTATGGATATGCCTGCTCATCTTTTTCCTTGAAGATGTTTAGCTTCTCCTCCAAGAAGCTTCTTCAGTTCACGGAAAAAGCTTCTTGGATGAGATGTGAAACGTCTTCGAGGAAAAACCAAGGAAGTCCAGTTGCCTTTTGAAAAAGCACCTTTGGGACAACCTGGAGGACTGAGAACCTCCGTAGACAAATATGAACAATAACAATCCTGTTTCATAATTGGTAGAAATATTTCAGGTTCAGTACCCCATGAGATTTAATAGTACCAATAAAGGAGAATATTCGTAACTCGGGGTTGAAATGATGGATCCTTGGTGATCTCTGAACTTGGTTGTTTTCTTGCAGCTGTTTCAATACCTAAGTAGGTAACATCACCACTGCTAGTCCTGATGATCTTACCTAGTTTAGGTAACAAAACATCTGCAAGAAAACAACCAAGCTCAGAGAGCACTAAGAATCCTTCAGATATAGTAGTGGTTCATTGGTACACCATGAGATTTAATAGTGAATTTAAAAAAAAACAAGTTCCAACCAAGCAAAAATACTCTTGGCTATCTGCAGAAAAGGCACACTATTTTTAGGAATATAGAAGCCAAGTAAAACAAAAAGATTTGATTTAATGAGTATGTTCGTGCAAAAAAAAAGATTTTAAAGATGGATTTAAATTAGCAATATGAATGTCTGTCATCCCATTTTGCTGCCGCAGGTACATTCATAGTTCTTTATATCTGGTTTAAGTGGAAAAGGTTGGTATTTTTCATCTAGAACAAATAACGAAAGTGGCGTTTGGAGGTAAGGTTATTTATGGAGAGAGTGGCAAGCATAAATTGATTGTACAGTATTAAGGTTTATAGAATTTCAAGGGGAAAATTTGCAAGAGGCACCTGGAAGCAGATTTCAATTTAGCGTGGGAAGGTAAATTAACTATCAAGCAGAAAGTATAGCACTGTAAAGCTTTAAAAAAAATGAACTCCCTTTTAAAGGTTTGTTTAGACTCTCTTGTAAAGCTGTAACTGAGGGGCTCGTGAGCAGGGTGCCCTCTGGAACAGCCATACTTATCAATCTGATTTGCATGCTGAAATGGTGGCCCAGCTGTAGCCATCAGATATACCAAGCTTGAACTCTTGAGAAGATGAAGGATTAAAACTAAATCTACAAATCACACAACTGGCTGGGTCCTACTGGAGCCAAAGGGGAAAGCACCCAGACTGCAGAAGCCTTGCCTTAAATGAACTGCGTACCATGGCTTCTGCATGAAATAATAATAATAATAAAGAAGAAGAAGAAGAAGAAGAAGAAGAAGAAGGAGAAGGAGAAGGAGAAGGAGAAGGAGAAGGAGAAGGAGAAGGAGAAGGAGAAGGAGAAGGAGAAGGAGAAGGAGAAGAAGAAGAAGAAGAAGAAGAAGAAGAAGAAGAAGAAGAAGAGAAGAAGAAGAAGAAGAAGAAGAAGAAGAAGAAGAAGAAAAGAAAAAGAAGAAGAAGAAGAAGAAGAAGAAGAAGAAGAGGAGGAGGAGGAGGGAGGAGGAGGAGGAGGAGGAGAGGAGGAGGAGGGAGGAGAGGAGAAGAAGAAGAAGAAGAAGAAGAAGAAGAAGAAGAAGAAGAAGAAGAAGAAGAAGAAGAAGAGAAGAAGAAGAAGGAGAAGAAGGAGAAGTTGGAAGGGACCTTGGAGGTCATCTAGTCCAACCCCCTGCTCAGGCAGGAAACCCTATACCATTTCAGACAAATGGCTGTCTAGTCTCTTCTTAAAAACCTCCAGTGTTGGAGCATTCACCACTTCTGGAGGCAGGTTGTTCCACTAATTAATTGTTCTAACTGTCAGGAAGTTTCTCCTTAGTTCCAGGTTGCTTCTCTCCTTGACTAGTTTCCATCCGTTGCTTCTTGTCCTGCTTTCAGGTGCTTTGGAGAATAGCTTGACTCCCTCTTCTTTGGGGCAGCCCCTGAGATATTGGAACACTGCTATCATGTCACCCCTTAGTCCTTCTCTTCGTTAAACTACACGTACCCAATTCCAGGGGAAAAATGGGGAAATCCCATTTTTAATTGCAACTAATATGGCGACCGGTTTAGATTAAAAGATGAATGCAGGTATAAAAAGAGAAGACATGATCTTTGGATACCTGTCAGCTCTTAGGGCACGGTGCTCATATCTGTTTCTTAGATGAGGGAGCTTGCATTGCCCAAAGATATTTTCCATGGTCATGTGGCCAGCATGACTATAAGCTGTGACCTTCCTGCGGAAGTGATACTTATTTATCTACTCGCATTTTCATGCTTTCAAAACTGCTAGGTGGTGGTGGGGAAACCCACTGGGACAAGAACAGGAACTTGCCCCGTGATGCGGGACTTGAGTCTCAAACCTGGGCTGTCAGCTTTCCAGACAACAAGCTCAGCTTCTTAGCTGCTGAGTCACCTTGTCTCCAGACCATGATTATCCATGTATTAAACTTTCTCCTAGTCTCCTATTAACATGTACGGTAACACTTGGCGGTAAAACGTGGAAAAGGCTCTAGAAGTTCCCTCAAGGCCTCCAGGAGACACCGTGTAGCCCTGGCATCTCAATTTACGCACGTGGGATAAAAGGATTCACAGACATAACTTAAAACAGGTTAAGAGAGTGATTTACTCACCCCACACGTATCTTCAGCATGCCGTTAAATAACTCGGGGGAGTTGGAGATGATCCAGCCGATATGAATGACAAGTTCCTGTTGAAGAACAGCTTCCCTCTCGTCCTGCAAATTGCACTTGTGGTAGATGATGTCTTTAATTGCGCTTGGGGACAAGGGATTAGATATAATTTCTTCCTCTTGGCCGAATGCCCCGGCCCCGAGAGTCACCTAAAAGAATATATTAGCAGTAATTAGGGGTATAACCTGAAGCAGGGAAGCAGAGTGGGAATCCTTATTCATTATACTTCCTTGACTTAAATCTCCTGCTTTACAACAAGACTGGATAGAAGGGATGTAAATAGAACCGTGATCTAAAATCATCGCTGATGGGTAATGCAAGTCTCCATTATTTTCTATTAAAGCAGCATTATTTTTTAAAATGAGCTTGGTCCCTAAGGGCAGAGTAACGGTTTGGGAGAGTGTATGCTCAGAAAAAAAAATTTTTTTTGACCTCTCCTGTTTCATTTCTTGTGATTAAAACTTGCCAGGCATAAATAACATAGCACATAAATTATCCTGGTCCCTTCTCTGGAGGGGGAAAATGTTCTTTCTTATGGCCATCAGTACTTCGCCACAGCTCACAGAGCTGCTAGATTTTAAGTGCTCCTTCTAGACCAGGGGTGTCAAACTGCCAGCCCGTGGGCCAGTTGCATCATGCGGAGGTGCGCCCACCCCAGCTCTAGCAATGTGAAAAAAGTCGCGATACGTCGCGACACGTCACGTGATGCGGCGAGTGTGACACCCGTGTTCTAGACTGCTGAACCAGCAGAGACTAACTTAACCATCAGCTTCAACTAGTCCTACATCAGATAAACTTTATTGTCATTTTTTTCCCCTGTGGGCACAACGGCACACATTAAAAATGAAATTTAGTTGCTTCCTCTCAAAGTGTACGCATACATCCTCGGTTCCTTTCTGATCACGAGGGGAAAGAGCAGGGCGTACATAAAAAAATAAAAACAGTTGGCTTTTAGAGTAACAATTTAGAGGGATGCAGGAATCCATTCAAGCGCTTATACGTCCAAGTATTCACTAACTACGTGCCTGACTTCGTAATATTTTCTGTTCTAAATTTTAATGCAACAATAGTTCCAACTATGAGCAAGGAATCACACGTCCTGGTATATTCTTCACATGCTTTTGATGTCAGCGCAATCATAATGCTATCTGTCCCGCTCAGGAGGATGAAAAGGCTTCAGTAGGTCCCAAATGTTCCACGTTAACTCAAAGTAATCATGACCATCACCAGTCTCGTTTTGGATAGGGTTAACTGATTATTGCTGTTCACGATGGCGAGTCTTCGCCTCTCACGAGCAGACTGAACGTGAACAGGGAATGAATTTACTTCCTTAATAGCGATGATGGGACAGGCAGCATCACATTACTGGTTCTTTGACCCAAACAGAAGACACTGGATGGGAAGGACACTAACAGCCAAAGCAAAAGACAACAAAACATGCCAAATCATGCTAGGCCAGAATGGGCTATCAAAAATGACTGCGTTGCATATTTGTGATGGAAAAATCCTCTTATAAAAACTGCTCTCTATAATGACAGCATAGAGTTTGATCGGTGTGGTCCATTCAGTCAAATACAACAAGCTATACCCTGCCTAAATTTGGTTAGAAGCGCTTAAGGGGCTACCAAATTTCAGATGACAACCTCTGCCCCAAACAACTGCATTTGTAGATGCACTTAGCAAAGTCCGTGCCTTTTAAAGGGTTTACACACTGTATAACAAGGCTGAACAGGGCACCAACTGCCTGGATTGGACCTTTTCATTTTATTGTACATGTTAAATTTACCTGATGAATGTAATCTGAAAAAGGTGAACTTACCTGCTTGCCCTGAACTAAAACATTAGTAATAGATGGGGCAAGGCTGTCCACTACCTTACATAAAAGGCTTGCTGCGAAGCGCACAACAGACCTGAGGGTAGAAAACAAAGCAGTCCAGCTGGAAATTAAATGCTAGTTTAATGGATTCAAGAATTTGACTTTTACCAAGGATGCTAAGGTTTGTATTGGAATAACCTTCATTCAACTACATAAATTATAAGAAAATGCTGTTCTTTCTTGATATCAAGGCGAGACTGACATCATGTAAGTAGCTTTTATTTTATTACTTCAGAGTTCCCTGGCAATCTGCATTAAAAAAAATCTCACAGGAGGATTTTTTGAATTGTCGGAATCAGATTTCCCATCAAATCGTACTGTTTCATTTATGAATGGGAAATCAAAGACTTCCACTTTCTCAAAAAACTCCCCAAGAAAGCAAAAAATCACATGGTTTTCTGTTATACAGGAAGGGGCAAAACCCCAGAAAGATTATTTAACATCCATTGACAAAATTCCTGAAAATAAAACCTTAAATATCCCTCTCTTCCTAGGCAGTCAATAATTTTCAACAGCCTCTTTCAGCCAATCGCCAAAGATTAAATGATGGACACAGATAGATGGCAATGAGATCATAACATAGAAATTTACTTTCCGATAAATAAGAATTAAAAAAATAAATTTGGAGAGGCAGCCGACACATGACAAAAATTTCAAGTGACTAGACAATTATTCGATCAGTGCAAATGCCTAAAATATCAGGGCCACATTAAATGAGGGTGGTTAATCTTTCCTTCTTAGAATGAACAAAGTGAGCTTCTGCTAGCAGACAGATCCATTCATTCATTTATCCATCTGTTGCTGAACTACATAGCTTTAGGTATCAGGAAGCGAATGCTTGAGTGAAATAAAAGAACATAATTAAGAAAATGGCAGGACTTTTTTTTCCCCTGTCTTCGTGATCCCATTTTCCTTCGAGGTTATAATCATTTTGGAGGGGCGCCTGAAGGAAAAGATTGGGAAGAAGGAAAGAACAGAACAGGAAAGAGCAAAAAAAAAAAAGAATATCCTACATGTACATTATCCCCACCCCTTCTTATATTTGCAAATTTATCAGGATTTGTGTATGAAAGAAGCTTTGCTGTTTAATGTCGGGGGGGCGGGGGAAGGAATTCTGAAATTATTCTTCGTTTTCACTGCCTCTTCTAAAGACACTCCAAAATTTTTGAGGATAGCACTGCTCCCCAAAATCAGTATAGTTGTTTTATTTGTCTCCCTGACTACCTACACACCTTACCGGAATTCATGCACAATTTTTATACAAAAAATCCAGCACAGTTAACCAATCTCAGCAAAAATGGCAATTGCAGGATTCTTTTTCTCCTTCCCGGTGCTTGGGTGTGTATGTGTGAATGCGCTTAAAGAAAATGAGAGCACATAAAATGCTAGGATTAAAAACAGGTCAAAGCTTTTCAAAGTGACTGGTTTTTAACACAGCTATTACTCTAGAAAACAAAGTACTGGACAGTCCACATTGTCTAACACAGACGTTGGAAGCGGAACAATAATGTATCAGAAGTAATGAATGAGTGTGTGATAGTCTGCTAAGTTAGCACAAAATCCATCAGCCAAATTGATTTTGAATTTGATGACAATGGATGCACACACTCTTTAAAATCAAGTGCAAAGCTCTTCCCCCCCCCCACACACACCTCTCTTTTTTGGCAAAACACCACGAACAGATACCATCAAAATGCAAATCAGCTGCAACATCTCAAGCAGAACCGTTCCAAACCTGGATGCGTTTTACCTGTTTCCCATGGACTATCAAAGTTGTAATATGGGGAGCTAAAGAGGCAGCAAATTTCTGAATGCATGCCGCGCTGCAGCGGAGCACCAACCTGGAGTTGATACACAACAGAGGGGACAATGATCTCCACACCTACTCTAAATAAGATCCGCTTGGTAGCCCGTGCACTCTGAACACTAGTTTAGGCTTGCTGCCATGAATGAGAGCTGCTCATTGTGAACCAAAAATTGGAGGACTCTGGATTTGCCAAAAGGGTTCTGCAATATATCTGCACATATATAGTCATAGCTTGGCACGCGACTGCTTCAAAACCCGCCAAATTCAATATCTGACACATTTTGAAGTGGAAATCTTGCCCCAGCACTCATTTTTCTCCTGGTAGTCAACATGCATGGAAGAACTTGCTGATATTGGCTGCCTCGTGACTTGCTATTTCTTCTGGCCGAAATAGCGGGGTCACGTGGTTTTCTCCCTACCCGTCGGCTTTAGTATTTGGTGAGTCTTCTGGAGTGAATTACCAACAAGGACCAAGGTACTGCTGTACGATTATAGAATCCCACTACTACGGGATTCACCGGTCATTTTATTTATTCGCTTACTGTTTGAGGGGTGAGAAGAGGCCTCCCTAATCTGACTCCTTCAAGACGGTTTGGAGGTTCAATCCGAGCCAGCATGATTAATGGTCATCAGTAAAGGGAGTTGTCACTAAAGGCGGGGCAGAACATTTGCCCAGCCAGGCAGGGAGGAGGGCTCAAGCAGGCAATTAGTCTTGAATCGTTGCACAGCAGCAAGAGATTTCCCCCCACCCCAAACTCCATGGAACTTTATGGATCTGTTCCCAAGGGAAGGCAAGCAGTCTGGGGAGATTCCTGTATTATAGGCGGAATACAATAAAGTAATTTGCTCAAACTCTACATGTATGGATCTGATTGCTTGTGTCTTGCATCAGCCTAGGAGAGCTCTGACACCATGAGCAGAGGAAGTATTTCTTTCCCAGAAACAATGGATTGGCTGCTGTAAACAGAATACTAACCCAACAGAACCATGGTCAGTTCCATTCTGTCCTGAGACCAAAACAGGTTACGCAAAGATTGCAACATACAGTTTCTGATACACCTGCAGGAGGAGAGGAGGAGATACACCCAAGAAACCTAATCAAAGCCTAAGGGCAAAACTGGGTCGGTGTACTGTGACATGGGCATTCAGTTTCTCAATACACCTCATTGTACAACTGTACAGACAGTAGAAGTGGCCCACTGATAGGAAAAGCAAGACATCATAGAGAACCTAATCGGATGGGAAGCAAAGATTTCCGAAATAACGTAACTGTTTAACACTTAGTAAATGTAATTTGATAGATGACTAGTTTCCAGAGCAACAGGATAAGTTCATCAAATGAATCATATCCACATTGCAGTTAACATGTATTTTTAATAGCACCCTTACAGCACGTGTGTAATAAAAATAATGCCTGTTTCAACAGTCTGTGCTCTCTTACTCTGTATTGCCACTCAGAGAGTGAATCCTTAGCAAAGAAGCGACTCAGCAAGGCCTAGTGTCTATGTCAAGGTTGCCCAACCTTGGCAACTTTAAGACCTGTGGACGTCAACTCCCAGAATTCCCCAGCCAGCCATGCTGGAAGTTGAATCCATAGGTCATAAAAGTTGCGAAGGCTGGACACCCCTGGTCTATGTTCTCTAGTCCCAAGACTCCATTCTGCTGTAAATGAAGATGAGATCCGCAAATCTATAAGTAAACGCAGGTGGTTTTAACCCAGATGAAAAGTTTACAGGTAAGTGGTCCCTCCTTCCTTTTTAGAAATTAAACACTGATTCATATAGCCTCTAGTGGCACAGTTAGATATATGATCCTGAATTGCAGGCGACGTGGCTTTTTGCAAAATCAGTCGGTGTGTATCGACTCAAACTGACAAAATGTGGCACAGAACTGCAGCTGAAAAACCTAACGTGAAACTGGAAAGTGATGTATACAAACCAGAGCTTTTTGCTGCCAGCTCTTCGGTAGATTCTTTCGATATGATCAGAGACGGTACCTAATTTGTACATAAAAGGGAAAAGACAAAACAACAACAACAACACAGAAGGAAACAGTCTGACTTCGTTGCAGCTGTATGTTTAGGAGATTCTGCATTATCAACTTATCTTACTGCAAAGGTTGATGGCAGCATTGCCATCAATTCTTGCTGTGAGAAACAGAAAACAAGCAGACTTTCCCATGCAGGTTTATGCAAATATTTAAGCAGGTATAGATATTTTATTTCAACAGGTTTCTGGAAGAAATCAACAGTTGTACCCTGTTTTTGTCTTCAGCAACTGCAACCTGCAGCGCTACCCTGACAGCATATAAAGTAGCCTGCACTTACCTAATTTGATTCCAGCTGAATAACTACCATTCCAGCATTAAAACTTATACCGGGGTTTCAAATAATGTTGTCGTGTGGCTGCTTTGTGCTTATGTGCTAGCTGGGTTCTCCTAAGCTCTTCTTTGTATTGCTTTATTTTTTAAAAACAACAACAACAACAAAAACTGGGCCACGAGAGTGACTTTGCTGGAACTTGGTAGATTAGCCCCAAACAGGAGCAAACAGCTGTGAAGAATTATTGAAACGCTAGGAATCCCAGCACACAAATTTGGCTATAATCCTTCTGTAGAGATTCATTATTTATTACGTGATGCTCAGAACGACGACAAAACAAGTCCTTCTGGTAGCGCTACAAGGTGGGGAAGCCGTTGTTCCCAAATTAGACTACACAAACAAGGCCTTGAAGTACGAATAAAGCAAAGTAAATGGAATACACGAATGGAACAAGCTGCCCGTTTTGATAAGGCTGTTTTTGGTGGTATAAGGATTTATGCTTTCAATTAGCAAATTGAGGGTGGTTTTGAAAACACCAAGGGACGTATTTTTTAAATGGAGGGGGCTGTAACGAACCAAATGGGGATATTACCCTACTCTATTAAATCACTGTTTTCTGCAATGTTTTTTATTTATTTATTTATTTCATTAGTTTTATATACCGCCCTCTTCCCGAAGGACTCAGGGCGGTTTGCAGGGCAAAAGTTAAAAGACAAAATAAGAGTTAAAATAGAATTAAAATAAGATTAAATAACAATTAGTAGCCCAAAGTTTAAAAATGTAAGTTTAAAAATTAAAACCCCTCAGTCCAGGCCAGATAAATCAAATAAGATTTTAGGTTCCGGCGAAACGAAAGAAGGTCGGGGGCGGTCCGGAGTTCCACAAGCAGATCGTTCCACAGGGCAGGCGCGCCCACAGAGAACGCCCTTCCCCTGGGGATCACCCGCCGGCACTCACTGACCGGCGGTACCCTAAGGAGGTCCTCCCTGTGGGAGCACACGGGACTTGTGCAATAGGTGTGCTGCAGCACTTAATGTTAACAGGTAAGTTAAGATACAAGCCCTTCTTTCGGCTTCATCTTAGCAGATAGACCTGGCTTCCTCCAGTGGCTTATATTGGTGTGCTGCCCCAAAGAAGAGGGAGTCAAGCTATTCTCCAAAGTGCCTAAAGGCAGGACAAGAAGCAATAAATGGAAACTAATCAAGAAGGGAAGCAACCTAGAACTAATGTGAAATTTCCTGACAGTTAGAACAATTAACCAGTGGAACAACCTGCCTCCAGAAGCTGTGAATGCTCCAATACTGGAAGTTTTTAAGAAGAGACTGGCCAGCCATTTGCCTGAAATGGTATAAGGTTTCCTGCCTGAGCAGGGGGTTGGACTAGATGACCTCCAAGGTCCCTTCCAACTTATTATTGTTATTATTATTGTTGTTGTTGTTGTTACTATTATATGGAACTGTAGGTAGCCCATCAATAAGACACAAGCTACAGGTGGTCTTTGACTTATGACTGTTGATTGAGCGACTGTTTGAAGTTACAAGAGTCCTGAAAAAAGTGAGTTAGGGCCAGTTTCACATTTACAGCTCTTGCAGAATCCCTAACCCTAACCTGTCGCAGAATCCACACGGTCACGTGACTGTGTTTTGGGCTCCTGGCCAGGGGTGCACATTTTTGATAGCTGCAGTATCTCAGGGTCACATGACTGACATCTCCAACCTTCCCGGCCAGCTTCTGGCATGTAAATTCAATTGGAGGGAAGCAGGATTTGCTTAACGAATCCTGGGATTCACTTAAAGACCGCGGCAAAGGGGGTTGTAAGATTGAGTGAGACGCGCTTAACCAGCAGCATCCGCTAGCAAAGGAAATTCCCATTCCCCCCCCCCGGGGTCGTTAAGTCGAGGATTATCTGGATTTCAAAGAGTTACTGCGGGAACCGGTTCCTTCCATTCTCTGGCATGCGCCCTCGGTGTTTTAAAAATGGAGAGCATGAGAGCAACGCTGCTTTGTGTGCTGCTTGCTTGCTATCCATGTTCCGTTAAGAGATAAGCAAAAGAGGGTCCCATCACCCTACCTTCCTTGGTGAGAAAATTTGGGCCTTCCCTCTTGAACAAAATGCTCAACAGAATTATCTGGCTGGCGATGCAGCTACAGTCCTGTTGGGAATAATCAGCAAAGGGAAAAGGTTAGTAGAGACACGTGCGATTCTCCCAAAGATTACGGAGCAAACTCTGCCCTTTGTTGGAGCTATGGGCAAGATAATGCCGGGAGTCCTCTGCTTGTGATGGGGAATCTCTTCCGACACAGCAGCCCTCTCCATCATTTGGATGGATGGGAAAGGAGAGAAAAAACCTAGAACCAAGAAGACATCTCCTGACAGTTAGAACAATTAATCAGAGGAAGAATCTGCCTCCAGAAGTTGTGGGTGCTCCAACACTGGAAGTCTTTAAGAGATTGGAGAACCATTTGTCTGGAATGGCATAGGGTTTCCTGCCTAAGCAGGTGGTTGGACTAGAAGACCTCCAAGGTCCCTTCCAACTATTCTATTCTATTCTATTCTATTCTATTCTATTCTATTCTATTCTATTCTATTCTATTCTATTCTATTCTATTCTATTCTATTCTACTCTATTCTCCTGTCCTGTCCTGTCCTGTCCCATCCTAACCTGATAAGTAATCTTAACTAATCTACATTTCTCAAATTGTGAATTTCTTCCTTGACTTCCTATAAGAATGTCTCACTTCCGGCACTGGGACCTTTCTGAGTCAGTATAAATGAGAAGGTAACTTATCAAACCAGTGCTTCTCAACTTTGGTAACTTCAAGGTAAATGGACTTCAACTCCCAGAATTCCCCAGCCAGCCATGAGGAGTTGAAGTCCATTTATCTTAAAGTTACCAAGGTTGAGATGGTTTTCACTGGAATCCTTTGGAAGGGCCTGCATATCTCCCCCAGCCCTATCCTTCTCCATCATATATTCCCCTCTGCCAAGTCCTCTATCTTTCTCTACCCACTGACCGATGTTCTGCCATTATTATGTTCCTACTAGTTTGTTGTTATAAGTTACTGGCCCTTAGAGGTTCTTTTTTTTCTCTCTTGATGTTCTCTGCATCCTTCTATAAAACCTCAACTTTGCAGGCAGGAATGCTGTGTTTTTAACCAAATCACAGGAAGATTTTCATCGGAAACAGAAGGCATGGTTATCTCTGGGTTACCGACTCAGCAAAATGAAGCCTGAAACTACACTCCTTGGTGAAATCATTGGATTGCTTATAATATCTGGAGAATTCCCAATCATCATCATCTTTGGTGCCGCAACATCGGCTGCAAACCGAAATGCCGAAAAGGCACGCAACGCTATCATGGTGCAAAGGCTGCCGTTTTGTACTTGTGTCCTGATACCTAACACAGGTTAAGTGTGTGGCGACGTTAAAAACACCTTTGCCTATTTTTCCAGATGCCCATGCTTTGGTACATTTTGCCAATTTTTTTTTTAAGGGGGGAAAAAAGGTTGATGTCTGGAAATGATTCACGATTGGAATGAATTTCTTCCCTAGATACCACACAGATCAAGCATTTAGAAACGCACATTCAGTTTGTGAAGAATCTCATGAATTGGCTTGTTTTTCCAGTCGCTATGATGAATGTCTGGCTGCTGTTCTAGCTCAGTTGCATTTGGTGTGCTGGTTTGCCTCTTGACTTTTGAATGTTTCGGAAGCTCCAGTTCTTCAAAACTCTTAAATTCCGGAGGCCTGCGGAAAGAAAATTTTGTAAGCCTGAGGGGGAAAAAAATAAAAATCTAATGGATGCTTTCATGATTCCCCCTTTCTGACGTGACGCTGAACTAAGAAAAATGATCTAGGAAGCCCATCGGAGATGCATGAAGCTATTGTTTTACTATAATTTCGGATATACATACTCCTCTGTGTCACTGATCCTTAAGAAATCCAATTGTTCGACCACTGCTCCAGAGATTAATGTCTGAAATAGAGAAGAGAAATGGTGAATAATTGTTATAAGCATATTATATGTTGAAATAAAAAGAAAGATAATTGGAAAAATCAACTAGCAACAGAATTTGCTAGTTGGGCGCGCGGACCCTCTGGAATGAGTTGTCTCCGGAGCTGCGGATGGCCCCTGACTTTCGGTCCTTCTGCCGTGACCTGAAGACATGGTTGTTCCAACAAGCGGGCCTGGACTGACTACGATTTTTAATTAGGCTTTTACTGGGTTAAATTGTTTTGTAATTTTGTATTTATTGTTTAATTCTCTTTTAAATTTTTTACTCTATGTTTTTTAATTTTTATTGTTGTGAGCCGCCCTGAGTCCTCAGGGAGAGGATATAAATTTAATAAAATGAAATGAAATGAAGAGGGAAAAAAACCAAGTTAGTAGAAATATGAGAAATGCCAGTTTGCTGTAATAAAGCATAGTAGCACTGCAAACTGCTTTTAAAAACACAACCGTGGATGGATGGATGGATGGATGGATGGAATAGTCAGCCAGGTGCTAGAAAGAGACAAACAGAGGGAGAGAAGGAGGGGTGTATGTGTGATCCCATAAAGATAGTAGTATTTCTTGCACAAAACAAGGCTGGTTGTGGGAAAATATGACCGTGTAAGATTAGCTTCCAGATAGGGCAAGAAGAATAGGTTTCTTGTTTATTGATCATTCTAAGCCAGCGTTTCCCAACCTTAGGAACTTGAAGATGTGTGGACTTCAACTCCCAGAATTCCCCAGCCAGCTATGCTGGCTGGGGAATTCTGGGAGTTGAAGTCCACGCATCTTCAAGTTCCTAAGGTTGGAAAGCACTGTTCTAAGCAACTGTTTCTTCAGATGGTTTCTAGTATGTTTCTAGCCCTTTTTTTCAGGATTTTCGTGCAGAGGGAGAAAGGAGGATTAGGTTTTGATCTCCCCACCCCCACCCCCGCAACTGTCCAATTCAATTTCCTACCCAAATATTTATGCTTTGCTGGAGAACAAAGTTGCACTTTTTCTTATTAATATTTCATCAGGTGTACATATTATCTGCTATTAACCCTTTAAATATTCAAATATATCTCCAAAGGGGAAAACAAGATTACGCTGAATCAATGTTAAGCTTTCCCATGAAAAAGGGTCTCACACTGGTGAGGAAAAACTAACAAGAGATAAGGTTAGAGTAACTTTTCATTTGTATAGCAAAAATATATCAAGACATCTACGCAGCCACAATGGGAACACCGCCTCTCTGTCATAATTTGATTTACATGTTTTATCCTGATCTTTATATTCCCCGTTTATCTTGCATATCTGAGCACAAATTGCATTAAGTGTATTATGATCCCATAAATGGGAAAAATATCCTAGCCAAGCCTGGAAACGGTAGTTTTACGACCACAATGGAAAGTATTTTTATGCAAAATTATATAACTCTTCCATGAATTAATGTCTAAAAGCCTAACTCTCTGCATACATATTCAGAAACTGCAAGTAAATTATGAACACGAACATATATTCCCTCTAATAGATAATGCATTATTAGCATATCACAATCTCACTATTTCAATTTTTTCCTCTTTCTGTGATGAAATGGACGACATCCAAGAATACAACAGTGGAGTAATTTAGGAAATTAATGCTCAAGCCTTAGCAAAAGAAAATGTTGCATTATTTAAACCTGAGAAATAATTGTATATAGGTCAGGCTGAAAATACCAGAATGGCTGTCTAGATGCTAAAGATTCTGGCAACCGTTATTTATTAGGGGCTCAAGCTACACTTTTAAAAACAAGAAAGAAGCACAACAATGGTGAACCAAACATTTTCCAGACAGAAGCTGGAATTTTTCAGTTGTCATCACTGACATCTGTTCCTCATTGCATGGAACGGAGCCCCTAAAATTGGCAAGCAAATAAGAAGTTTTGGAATTGATCCAGCAGGATTTGGAAGACAAGGACTGGATTCAGATATTGCATGGAACCATTAACGTACATAAAGAAGTTTTATGTATGTTTAATATATTGCATTAAACCGGCTAAGCATGGTTTAATGAATGCAGCATAACTGGGAGAGTTCACAGGTGACCTGATTTTTCGATTGTGATTATTATTTTTTTCCTAGAATTTTCTTTTTTTTAATTAGTTTATAATATAAAATACGAAAATACGAAAGCAAATAGTAGGAAAAAATAGGGGAGGGAAAAGGGAAGGGAAAAGTGTAGAAATGCAGGAAAAAAGAATAAAAAAAGTCATTGACTTCCGACTCCCTTTCGTGTGGTAGAATAAAATAGTAACATCCAACTTCAGCTCTTTACTTTTACATAATACTATAAACTAGCCGTTTCTATAACAACAGATCTATCTAATCAGTAAAACCCAAAATCAAAGCTTTTTTTTCTACCTCAAGCACAAAGCCCAGAAGCAGTTTCCAAGTAAAAACAAAAGTAATTGTGTTTTTTCTTTTATCAAAGCAGTCACTTTAGCCATCTCTGCTAACTCCATCAACTTTTGCAACCATTTGTCCATTGTGGGAATCAAAGTGTCCTTCCATTCTTGTACATAAAGTAATCTTGCTGCCATCAACCTATGTAACATCAAAGTCCCAAGTCTTCTGATTTTTTTTTAAAATATTAATTTCATTCAGAAATAAGACACGTTCAGACCTGCGGATTACCCGAAATATTTATAAGCCACACTTTATGCCGTGCATCAATGAAAAGACGATTATACCTGTAGCCTATCAACGTGAACCTTCACTCCACCGACCACACCGTTCTTAAACGAGGCAAGCATGTCTAGTATGGGGTTGAATCTACTTCCCCTGAGGTAAAAAATAAAAAAATAAAAAACAAGATTTCATATTGCAAACTTTTCAAATGTCCAAGCATTGGGAATCTTACGTGCATGTTTCTGTGGGCGAAGTCTTACCTTATGTTGTCCTCTCGAATGAGCACAAGGAATAAAGGACGGCCGTGCATTTTCCAGTATTGTTTAATGAACTGCAAAGCATTCTAAGGAAATAAAGGCCCCCCCATGAGAAAGAATATTGAAATAGTGTAAATTGCAATAAAAACATCACATTAGCAAAACAAGACAATATTTTAGAATACACGGGTGTGTAGAGTACATGAGTGATTGGCTGGGGAATAGTGGGAGATGAAGTCCACATATCTTCAGATGCCCATGGTTGAGAAATACTGATAGATACAATGCAGTTTAGATCTGGTGGATAGATAGATGGAAGAGAGAGAGAGAGAGACAGAGAGAGACAGAGAGAGAGAGACAGAGAGAGACAGAGAGACAGAGAGATATAGAGATTACATATAATGTAACCCTTTGTATATATAATGTATATAATGTACTGAATTCTGGGTGTTGAAGTGCACACATCTTGAAGTGCCAAGGTTGAGAAGCACTGGTACACACAATGCAATTTCAATCTAAACAGATCTGAATCAGACCAATGTGGTGATTCCTGAAGATGATTTGTAATGTGGAAATGAACTCTGTGGAAAAGACTTTATTGACCACAAATACTAATGAATTTCATAGGAGACTCCATGTCAGGAATATTTACTGAAATGACATTTTAGATAATGTTCTTTTTCTTCAGGGATAATCTGAAAAGAATTATTTACAGAATGTCTTGGAAAGCTTTTTTATTCTCCAGTTTTTGTAAAAAAAAAATAATAAATGCAAGCCACCAAATCAATCCACTTAAAAGCCCATGGAAACTGAGGGAATTCAAATACTTCGAAAGAAAGAAAGAAAGAAAGAAAGAAAGAAAGAAAGAAAGAAAGAAAGAAAGAAAGAAAGAGAGAGAGAGAGAGAGAGAGAGAGGGAGGGAGGGAGGGAGGGAGGGAGGGAGGGAGGGAGGGAGGGAGGGAAGGAAAGAAAGAAAGAAAGAAAGAAAGAAAGAAAGAAAGAAAGAAAGAAAGAAAGAAAGAAAGAAAGAAAGAAAGACCAGGTTGAGTGGGGATAATATATTTTAAAAGGTAAAATTACAGAGCACTGTTCTCCGGCACTGAGTGTTCCCAGATTATCCAACCCAATCTTTACAAAACAGCAGATGCTGTAAATCAAAAACTCTCCTTGGGGTTTCAACAACTTTGTAATTTCCTTCTAGGGCCCCAGGATTACTTTTTTCCCACTTATGAAATTGAACCTTACCAGTTCAAATGTGGATTTTTAGCAGCTTTCATCAATTCAGCATCACTTGGCTTCTCCAGTCTCCCTCCCTCTCTCTCTTTCCCCTCCCTCCCTCTCTCCCTCTCCCTCCACATTTACTGTACAGCTGCATGATTAATCCTCAATTTAACATTTTACAAAGAAAGCCAATCTTGATACTTTGGTCTTTTTATTGTGGTTATTTGAGAGTGGACTGCATTTTTTAATCTATCAGCTTCATCTCACCCTTCTCTTTGACCCATGTCTGTGCTTCTTAAGAAATTAAGAAAAGGTGCAGCATCTTACATAATGAAAGATATATTTTTTCCCCACAAAAAGCATCCCAAATTCACAAATGTTTTTCTGTGGCTCCAAATGCAGTTAACTTTCACTTTGTTGCTAATATATGGAATTAGCTATACAACCCAGTTTAATGCAAGTCAGCTCAAAGTATGCCAGCTTTTTTTTTAGTGAGGTTTTCTTTTCTGTAAGTTAAGCAAGTAAATTCAACTTCAAGCAAAAGATTCTGGAGAAAGCAATTGTGTCCCTTCCTTGTTGAGTACAAGATCTTCTTTTTTTTTCCTTTTAGGTTCCCAGATCATAATAAAGCACAAGACTTAATGTATGATTTAAATTGTCTAAGCTTTTAAAATGAAAACAGATGGAGCAGAATCAGATTTTACCAGAAAATACCTTAATGTCATCAATCAACATCATAACATCCTGCGACATGTAGAAATCACTCAGGTCAAAGATGATTGGGTAGCAAACCACTGTTTTCCCCAATATTCGATAAATCTGCAGAATAAACCATCAATGTCTCAGATCCACGAAACACGGACAATCAGATCTTTATGAGAGTAAACTCTAAATTCTATGTTACAGTTAAAGCCAATCGGCACAGCGTTTTTAATCATGGAGGCATTCAAGCAAGCCAAGCTAAAACTTTTGGTGGAACCTCACAAACTAGCACGGCTATCATAGCCCAAGTTCTATTCTCAATTACGCTGAAAACACCTAGGAGAGCTTTCTCCTAAATTACTAATGAGATGATTGTTCCTAAGAACTTGCAGATAAACAAACCTTAGGTAAGATTTGCCATTTCGGTCATAAGCCATGCAAAACTCAATGGGCCGAATTCCTGAAAAGGGAGCAAAAAGCTTCGCTACCCATTTCTTGCTAAGCTCGAAGAATAATTTAGACCAGAGGTCCCCAACCTGTTGGGCACCAGGGACCAATTCCGTGGAGAGAGGTTTTTCCGCGGACCGGAGGAGGTGTGGATTCATGTACTGGATGCAGCTTGTTTGAGTGGCCCACTTTCTGGCATGCTGCGTCCTGGTGCCGGTCCACAAACCGGGGATTGGGGACCTCTGATTTAGACCACCTCCGATATTTAGACTAACTAAACCATGCAGGATAGTGACTCTCTGTAAGGACCTTTGATGTTCCAAGGCAACCGATGGGTCGGTCGGGTCTTCCAGAAAGTCCCAGCTTTTCGTTGACGCCCAGATGGAAGTAAGCCTGTAAAAAACATTATAATGTAACGTGGCACAGCAAACCCATGTTCAGAGAGGGAGTCGAGGGTGGTGTCTTTGGGAAGGATCAGTAAGGGCAGCAGAATTCCTTATGTGTTCATTTAAAAAACAAGGACCGGAGCCTCCTTCTGGCAAAATCGGAATATTTACGATCTCTGTGAGAAGACACAACAAGTGAACGTGAGATGGAGAGGGAAACGATCCAGAACATTCTTTAAAAAAAGAGTAGGAGTCACCAGTTCGTACTTCTTGCACATAGGATTGCCTCAGTGAACACATTCACTCTTAAAAAAAAAGATTTCTAGTCAAAGTTTTCTGGGCCAAGGAGACAGCCGGGAAGCTGGTCAATGCTTCTGTAGCAGAGTGACCTTTTCAGGAAGTGAAGGTCAATCTCCCTCCGGCATTATTCGAGCGGTTTGAAAAGAAAGCCAAGCACGTATAAAGCAAAGAGAAGGTGGCACAAATCGAAGAGGAACTCCACTTAAAAACTGCATGTGGGAATAGGTACAAATCCCACCTTTGCTTTGCCTTGTGTGGCCAGCAGATCCATATTTAACTGCATCCTGTTAAGACTTATTGAATTATGGGTTTCCTTTGATGGTCGCTCATCAATTATGGTATGTCTAGAATGCCGGAGATAAGCTGTGATCGATGCTCTATGCTGAGTTTATAGGACCCCCTTCCTGAAACAGTTATATGGGATTCCAATTTATCTGAGGGTTCAGTTCAAAGAAATAATGGTGGCATCTCAAGGGGGTTCTGTTTGAAAGCTGGAAATCTGAAAGGCTTCTTTCTCTTCCTCTTATGCATTCATGTCCTGCCCTGGCCAGGCCTGGTGGGTTGTAAGTGTTTGAAATAAAATAAATACTGAAGATCCATAATTGAAATATAAAGAGCCTTGGTGGAGCAGTGGGCTAATGCCTCCTTAAGTAACACCAGCTGCCTGCAATTAGTGCAGGTTCGAGTCCCACCAGGCTGAAGGTTGACTCAGCCTTCCATCCTTCTGAGGTAGGTAAAATGAGGACCCAGATTGTTGGGGGCAATAAGCTGACTTTGTAAAAATGCCGCTTGGGGGGGGGGGCGAAAGCCCTAATAAGCAGGCATATACATAGAATGAAGGCTATTGCTAAGCACATTGATTTGTGCTTCTTAAGCCGCTCTGAGTCTTCGGAGTAGGGCGGGATATAAATGGTTAAAATGATTAAAAAAAATACATTTAATATTTATTGGGCAAAGGGTGGTGGTGCTCTATTTTTAGGGTTGTTGTTTTTTTTCCCCCAGGGGACTAGGTAGGACTGCCTCCTGGTTTATTCCTGGGTACTTTAAATTTTTTAATAGATTTTTTTTTAATGCAATGAAAGCAAGAAACAAAACTTTCACATATAAACCAGATTTCCTCTCTATTTCTCTGTCTCTCTCTCTCTCACACACACACACACACATACACAAGGGGGTTAAAATAAAATATGACGTCTTCCTCTTCGTTTTGCAACACGAGTCCAACGTACAATAGAAAAACGAAACATCGCAATTCATCTGAAAAAGATGGGACACTTAATCTTCTAAAACAGCTTTATTTTCACGAAAGACTGAGGAGAACTCGTCTCTCATTGGAATGATCCAAATTATTTGACGTGTTCATGGATTTCTCTGCCAAGAGATATGATATAGGATAATCACTTTTTCGTTTTTGGTTTTTTTAAAAGATTCACTTAACTACTCGAAATATGCTACTCTCTGAAATTCAGTTCCACTGGATTCCTACAATGTCCCTATTGCATCTAGCATACAAAAGTAGCAAAAACAAAAGAAACATGAGCCATGAACTCTTTTTCTACCTATTTCCCAATTCAATGATTTCCTATTAAAAAAAAAAAGCTCCAATTTATGGATGATGCTTCCGGCAAATGCTTTCTTTCTTCTACTTTTATCCTAGAATCAGATCTATCAAACAAAAGGAAGGAAGGGAAAAATCAGCATACAGAAATATGTTTTTTTAGCCCCTCCTCCGTTTAATCGTGTCCATTCTCAGAGACTGTCTGAATAAGTATCTGCAGTTTTCTTAGTAAAAACTTTTCAGAAACGGTTTGCCATTGCCTTCTTCCATAGGCTACTTAAGAATGACTGGCCCAAAATCACCCAGCTAGCTTAGTGCCTCAGCTGGGACGAGAACTCAACAGTCTCCCGGTTTCTAATCTTGGAAGGCGTGTTATTTCAGAAACATATTTTGCCTGAGACAATTTTATTCACCGAGCAATCTCAGAATATCAGCACGAATTAAGTTAAACGTATTTGCTCAACAAAATTTGAATCGGACCTTGTTTACAAATGAGATGTGTTTGGACTAGAAACATTTGCTCTTCTAAGCACTAGAGCGAAACAATATTGGAAGAGATTTTCTCTCTATAAAAACAAGTGCATCATTTACTTCATTTCCTTAGGATTCATTTCTAACTATTTCTAAAGTGTTCCTTTTTAATAAAACCTGCGTTTATTTTATTTTATTTATTTAACTGGATTTGTATACCGCCCTTTCCCGAAGGACTCAGGGTGGTTTACAGGGAATTAAAACAAGAAATACAAAAATTAAAAAAAACAATTAAAAAGATTATAACAGTCCCTGAAAGAGTAAAAACCCCAATTAAAATTAAAATTAAAATTAAAATTAAAATTCTCAGCCTGGGCCAGAGAGCTCGAAGAGCCAGGTCTTCAGGTCCGGGCGGAATGAACGGAGGTCGGGGGCAGTCCTCAGCTCCACGGGCGGCTGGTTCCAGAGGGCAGGCTGAGAAGGCCCTCCTTCTGGGCGTTACCCGCCGGCAATCTTTTACCAGCGGCACCCTGAGAAGGCCCTACCTGTGGGAGCGCACTGGACGAAGGGAACTTGATGCTTGTTTGTTTATTGATATGCGTGTGTCTGTTTGTGTGTGTATGTATGTGAACATATATAGTTTTTTTATTTGACATGTTGTTGTTGTTGTTGTTAGTTGCGAAGTCGTGTCCGACTCATCGCGACCCCGTGGACAACGTTCCTCCAGGCCTTCCTGTCCTCTACCATAATTTGACATAGGTAGTACCAATATCGAAGCAATTTATCATAGCCTAGGAAACACTGGTTTTAAAAAGGAAATGAAAAGATTTTTTTTTTTAAAAAATGCTAAAGTAATAACTTACCTTCACAAGCTCTTGTTGAGGCCAAATCTGAATGGGTTCAACTTGTTGCGGTGTTTGTGTTTGGATTCCATATGTGTTCAGAAACACCTGCAAGCTGTTGTTGTTTTCAGTGAAAACATTACAAGGGAACATTAGTGCGACAAAACTGGAATCTGCTTTCAGCAGACCACATTTGAAAGAAATCCAGGTTTTCATGGAATCAAAGCCAGGTTGGGTGTAATAACCTTTATTATTGCTTTGAGACTTTCAAAAATAGAATTACCATGTCGGTCCAGATATCTCCCAAAAGGTCTCGGAAAGATCTGCCTGTCTTCACATGCTTATGCAACATGCTAAGACAGAAACACAGTGACAGTCTAACACAATGTCTCTGTCCTATAACTCTTGAACCTGCCTGAATAAACCAGAAACCTGAATATGGCTGGTGACAAAATTCAGATCTGAACCAAGAATTCTTCGCAATCCACCATTCTTGAGATCAGTCCTGGAACAGGAGACTTGGGACTTCACTAGAGGCTTGTGCTGAAGCTTGAAGCCCATTGAGTAAACTAATTTGTTGATCAGGAAAGGAAAATGTCAAGCTCCTGATTTTAAATTTCCAGCCTGACCCATCAAAATACAACGGTTTCACTCTGCCTCTTGACCGCAGGATGTTGTTATAGGAGGGGTGCAGAAACTCTGCAAGATTTCACCTACAAAGGATCTGGAGATGACGGCATCTCCATCTTAAGTACCAGAATCGCTAACTAGCACCTTGAAAACCAATCAGAGAGATTTAATGGAGATCTGAATGACTTACCGTTGGCTTTCAGCGATCAACGCAACATGGACCACGAGGTCATTTTCCAAGGGACCCTAAAACCATAAGCAGAAAAAGAAAACTTTTGGATGGGGATCTGCTATTTGATTGTTACCTGCCACACGACGCAAAGCCAATGTGAACCATGACCATTCATTAAATATGACCGGCATTTTCCGGCTGAGTTGCAGCTTTCCTTCTTTCTTTATTGCCTGTTAATCCATTTGGTTATGCAAACAGGAGAAAGGAACATCAGGAAAGCAACACGTATCAATCTAAGTGTCACCTGAGGAGCTGCGCTGTCAATAATTTTTTGAGTCATGCGCTGTTGAAACGGTAGGAACAGCTTCTTCCCTTTTGTTTAGCTCTTTTGTAGCGAAGCAGGAAGGAGAAGAAACCATCAGCTTTTGATTTATTAGGGTTGTGCATCGTTTACTAAAAAGCACTTTCTACTAATCCATGAATGTAATGCTACTGGTTATCTCTCAGCAGTGGTATGTAAGGTTGATGCATAACAGATGTTCTACGTAGCAGATAGCCTACATGACTGCACATGTAGAGTTTATTTACCCAAAATGTCTTTCTCATTCATTTTATGGGCAGATTCCATATGTTTATTTTTTTTTTTTGAGGAGAGCAATGAGACCCCACAGAAAAAAACACAATGGAATTGTCACTGCCTATGAACATATCAGAATTTGGGGGTCTGACTTAAGGCACCAGCAAAGCATCAACTATACTTTTAGTTGCAGGGTTTTTAATTGGGCAACTTCATACAGTCTGATATTGGTACACAAATAAAACTATATACACTACACTGCGTTTGTTCGGTACACACTTGCAAAATCCGGGCACTTTCTAGATGTGTGGGCTTCAACTATTATAAACCTCAACAATGGCTACTCTGACTGAAGGGTTCTAGGATAAGATGTCTAGGCATCTAGACCGTGCCCAGATCGGTGAAATCTGCTATACACATGTAACATAGATTGCTTTTGTTTGAGAAAAAACTTGGAAAACAATCAGTGCTCTCTAACTAATGCTTATGAAAAGCAGAAGGACACCATACTTATTATTCCAAGATTTTAAGTATTTACAATCCTATTATCAATTTAAGAAGCAGTTCCACTTATTGCAAGTCAGGCATTTGTGACAAAGAGTTGGTGTGGGTGTGATGCAGGGTCACCGCTGTTCTAGAGTAGAGTAGAACAATGGAACTATTGTTAGAAATTGGCCTGAGGCTCAGTTTTCAATAAACCTCAAAGTAAGAGGAGTGATGCAAGTCCCCCCCACTCCTTATGGGGTTTTGATCTAGTCAGGATCAAGATCAATGGACAGTTGCCATCACAATATCCTCCACCCCTTTGATTTGAACTTCTAATGGCTTCATAGCAGCCTGTTGACTGAGTTCCTGGCAGGACTTTTGAAGCACAAGGAGAAAAAATTGAAGCGCGATGTAACACATTAAGAGGTTTGGAAAGGGTTGTTCTAAGTGAGTAAAGCAAGGTGTTGAGGGATGTCTCAATTCTAAAAGATAAATAAACATCCTGGCTCAACTAATGCTTGATTTAGCCTGATGAATCTTTTGAAGCATCAAATAGAATTGATTTCAGCAAGGTTAAATGCAAATGAGCTTTTAACATAAGGATGAAGAAAGGACTGGGGGGGGGGGAAAGAAAACTGTTATGATTTGTTTATTGGGTCTGTGGTCCTGTTTTTATTTGTTTGACAGAGGAAAAAAATGCTGGAATGAAGATATTTTATGACTGGAAGAAAAAAAATCAACATCTGTAGACACCTGCGGAGAACTGCTACAGTCTGTTCCTGCTTATACCAGAGAATGTTTAGAATTCGAATACAAAGCCCTTTTATGAAGTACTTGTCCACTTCAGTTGGAAATGGGATATTCATAAGAGAAACAATTCAGGGGAATTACCCCATACACGTTATCATTTCTCCGTTGTAGGGAAAGAACCATTTTAAATTCAGAAAGCATTTTTTTCATATGGAGTCATTCATGCTTGAATTCCAGTTATGGGAAAAAGAATAATAGCTCTTCGATAGATCTGGTTTCATGATAAGTTTTTAGAAAAAGGGCCATTTTCTAGAAAATAGCTTTTATCCCAAATCTCAAGTTTGATTAAATTGTTTTATTACTAATGAGAACTACACGAGCTTCATTAATTTTGGCTGACTGATTGGCTTTTATGAAGCTATCTATATCTATATATCTACATATCTATATCTATATGTGTGCGTGTACATATGTATACACACACACACACACACACACACAGGACGCTGAGCTTGTCGATCAGAAGGTTGGCAGTTTGGCGGGTTGAATCCTGAGTGCCGCGTAGCAGAGTGAGTACCTGTTACTCGTCCCAGCTTCTGCCAACCTAGCAGTTTGAAAGCACGTAAAAATGCAAGTAGAAAAATAGAGACCACTACGGTGGGAAGGTAACGGTGTTCCGTGCGCCTTTGGTGTCTAGTCATGCCGGCCACATGACCACGGAGACGTCCTCGGACAAGGGCTGGCTCTTCAGCTTTGAAACGGAGATGAGCACCGGCCCCTAGAGTCAGAAACGACTAGCACGCATGTGCGGGGGAACCTTTACCTTTATATATATATATATAGATGTGAGACTAAATGGATTTCCTTAATTTGCTTTGGAACAAAAATGAGGTTAGCTTAATCCTTTGTACGGGATCCTTTGTAGTAAAGCGTTTGCATGTGGGAATGTAATGAGTACAGGCTGAGTCCTCCCTACTATTCATTAACTTGAAAAAGCTTTGACTTTTGCATAGCACAGTGGGTAATATTTTCATGTGTTTTATTCTTATCTGAAATCAAAGGACAAATCTAACTGAGTCATGTCTTGTGAGTCTCCTGCTGAGAAAGCCAATTCCTGAATAAGGGAATAAATGTCTGGAGAACAAAGATTTACAATCAAGCTGGATGAGAAACCTGTTAACTGGGTTCAGTTCAGATAATGGTTTTGCAGCTACCATTAAAATGAATTAAAACCAATACTAATGGAATGCCAGTAAATTCCAAAAATCCAACAAAATAACTTGATTTATTGAACTGAAAACAAATAGAAGGTAAGAGTTGTGAAGAAGAAATTAAGGTAAGATACAGTCATGACTGCTTAAAATTAAATGTGTTAGGTATGTTTTATTGATTCTTCTGCCTTGTCTGCAGTCCTAAAAAATATGAGGTGATCCACGGAGTCTATCACAATCTCACAAATTTTGTGAGCTGTGTACTTGTTTCAACCTGCTACTGTAGAACTTTTCCAGGAACCAACCTCAAGCCTACTAACTTTTTTCACTGCCACTGTAACTATGGACAGTTACTAAACAAATGGTTGTAAGTCAAGGATTACCTGTAGTTTAAGATACCTGAATTGTAGTTTTAAGAAGAATGTAGAGGGAGAGTTGGTAAATTTAACAACCAAAACACAAGCCTAGGGTCTCTATGGAAAAAATAAAGTCACCAATGCATCTCATATATGCAGTTCTTTTTATATGTTTTGTCCAGGCTGGTATTTTTTTTGAAAGAAAACAAAATTGAATAAATTATAGGACAGGCTCCTGCTGGATGCTTGCTAATCATAATTTTAAGGCCTGACCTATTTGCCCAGCACCTATTTTAGCTCCAACAGTTATTCTATAACTACTAGATCCAATGAGTGGACATTGATATAACATTAGTAAACCAACTCAGTCGTGTTTTGTAACCAACAGTTCAAATTAGCTAACTGGTTCTGCTGGCTTATAAAAACTGGGGTATGCAATTTAAAAAATATTATCCAGATGGTCTATTCCAACTTTGAAAAGTATGGAAAACTTTGCAAATAGTTATTATGTAAGCAATTTATTCTAGGCTCCTCATCATAGACTAATCCAAAATTATTTCCCGCCCACAATATGTTAGGGATCAGCAATTTGCTCAACAATAATAAGACTTTTTTTTTTATACATCAGTAGAAATATACCTGATTTGAGTACCGCATGCTAACGTTCCGTTGATCTTGCGGGGGAATGAAACGCTTCACCGGGTCGATATCTTTAATGCTTACTAAACCATCCACTGAAAGCAAAACCACCAAACATCGGTTATTTGTCAACGGATAATTCAAAGCAGTTGTCGCCACTACACAATTTATTACTCTGAAATGTGCAAGAAACCAAGATCAGCATCAGAGTGATAATGACACGTGGTGGCTGGTCCTTAGATCGCTGAATGCATCTGAGCCCAGTTTTGCCAGAACACGTTGCACACCCAGGGGGATCAGAAAGCCAGTTTCCATCCCAGAACTCTTAACAAACAGCATGGAGAATTTACCCCAAGACATTTTCAGCATGTATTTTTTTTAAGCCACCCTGAAATCTAACACTGCACGGAGAGACGATGATCTTGAACGAGCTCACTATGACAAGCCATGTGCTCATATGCTCTTCCCTCAACCTTTCATTGTGCTTCAAACTTCAACATCAACAGCTTGAATATTTTTTTTCCAGTGTCAAGTTTTCTCTTTGGATGTAATAAAAAGCTACAGTTTAAACAAGAGATACTGTCGACGTTCAAAGCCAGTCAAAGCAGGCTACGAAGAATGCATCTGTCAAAGGCCACCAGTCTTGACGGAGATAGGCTGGATATTTGTGAATCATAGGCGCATCTTAATTGCAAACTGCTGCAGAGCAACATGGAAGATGAACTCTATTTGGGGAAGTAGTGCGCTTCCCAAAGAATATCAGGTTGGTAAAATGGAAGATGAACTAATGGACTGGCCCAAGCAAACAGCATCGTTCTTACAATTCTCAACTCTGAGTTCACTCTCAGGTTAATAAGCTACAGTTTAGCAATTCTAGGAAACTGTGTGTGATATAGGTTCACAAGCGCCATGATAGTGTGCTCAGCCGTGGTGGCACAGAGGTTAGAATGCAGTATTGCAGGCTAACTCTGCCCACTGCCAGGAGTTCGATCATGACCGGCTCAAGGTTGACTCAGCCCTCCACCCTTCCGAGGTCAGTAAAAGGAGGACCCAGATTGTTGAAGGGGTAATATGCCGACTCTGTAAACCACTTAGAGAGGGCTGTAAAGCACTATGAAGTGGTATATAAGTGCTATTGCTATTGCTGAAAGGTCGTTTAATAATCCAGGAACCTTTTCATGCAGCTTCTAAAACTCAGGAAGTCACCAGAATTCAGGTGCAGGAAAAGCTTATTCAACTAGTTCAGGGGTAGGCAACCTCGGCTCTTTTATGACTCATGGACTTCAACTCCCAGAATTCCTGAGCCAGCATGGCTGGCTCAGGAATTCTGGGAGTTGAAGTCCATGAGTCATAAAAGAGCCGAGGCTGCCTACCCCTGAACTTGGAGGACATTCTGATTCTTTGGTAGGTCTGCTTACTTACCGAGAAGTTTGGCAATAATATAGAGGGACTGCCCCAAGAGAAAAAACTTGCCATCCCGTCCGTGGTTGCTAGGAAACCTTTTCTGACTGCCAGGATTTCTCTTTTCCAGGTCAACAAAATCAGCTGGTACGTAGTAATATTTGGGTACAACCGGAAAGCCTGCAAATGTTTAAACAGACTAGTTAAAGAGGGATTAACGGAAGGACATGGGCGGTTCGGGGGGGGGGGGGAAGTGAAAAATAAAGAAATACACGTGTGTCAATATAAGTTCCCCCCACCCCAAAAAAAAGCACAGTGAAAGAAATAACGCCGCCACTAATAATCCTTCTGTGCTGCAGCTCCCTAAAGTTGATACAAACCGCCATCTCGATTTATACCTTGACTGAACAGATGCAATGCCTATAAACTGTTTCTAGAAGGAGTGGGGGGGGGAAAGGCAATTTTTGACAGATGGAAAAAGGCTGTGCTTTTTTTCAAGGCACCACTGTTAAGCAGGTGCGACAGATCAGAAATGTTTACAACTGCTATTAGTGAAATGAAAAGCCGTTAACGAAAGTGAGCTTAGGAATGAGATAGAGAATCTGCATTCTTCAATTGTTGTTGTTGTTGTTAGCTGCAAAGTCGTGTCCGACCCATCGCGACCCCATGGACACCATTCCTCCAGGCCTTCCTGTCCTCTACCATCTTCTGGAGTCCATTTAAGCTCACGCCTACTGCTTCAGTGACTCCGTCCAGCCACCTCATTCTCTGTCGTCCCGTTCTTCTCTTGCCCTCAACCTTTCCCAGCATTAGGCTCTTCTCCAGTGAGTCCTTCCTTCTCATTAGGTGGCCAAAGGATTTGAGTTGCATTCTTCAATAGGGTGCTTTAAACCCAATCCCTCTATACGCCTGAGTTTTTAACATCGTCACATATACCTACGTCCGAAAATAGATTGGTATTTGAGGCACAGGTTATTTGCATCGGCAACGGCTTAAAACCAAGAAGGTGCGTTTTGAAACGTTTATTAAAGACATGGCGCACAGTGTTTGCACATTTAATTAAATGATATATTATTTCAGGCAAATGGCAATCTGGGGTTTAAAGCAATTTTTTTTTAAAAAAAAAGGTTAATATTGCCTTACACAGTGGGACATTGGCCAGGATTTAAAATGGAAAGGATAGGCTACTGGGAAACATTGTAAAGGAAAGCATCTTACTCACTTTCTAGAAGGGTGTTAAAAAGTGGGAAACGGAGAGTTAAGTGCTAAAATAATTCACTGGGGTTGTTTTAATTAGCCAGATTCAGCTAAAACAAAAAGCAGAAGGCAAACGATGACTGGAGAGGAGTTGGCAGATTCAGAACAAAAGGATCATTTTTATAAGAGAGACTTCATAAGAGATACTCAACATCTCCGTGTGATTTCCTTTGTAGCGTTTTCAAACGGAATGCCTTTATTGTATTGATACGAGGGGGCGAGGGGGGGGAGAAGCAATGAGATCATAAACATAATTGAAATTGGATTTTTTTTAAAAAAAATTTTTACTCAGAGCTCTCTTCAGAACCAAAAATTCCCCTTGAGAAAAGTGAATGCAGAGGTATCCTCAAGGCTTCTTCCTTACGTAAACTCTGCAAGACCTATTAAGTGTCATGATTTAAGACCCAAATTACCATCCCAGGACCAAGTATAATAGGGGACAGCTTCTAGATCAGTGTCTGTCAACTTTGGCAACTGTAAGATGGGTGAACTTTAACTCCCAGAATTCCCCAGCCAGCCGGGCTGGCTGGGGAATTCTGGGAGTTGAAAGTCCACCCATCTTAATGTCATAAAGATTAAAAAACAGGGTTCAAGAGCAGACATGACAAACACACGACATCACGTAAAGTCACGCGACGTATCGGGACTGTTTGGCCATTGTTGGCAATGGGGTGGGCGCGGCTTCCCCATGATGCGTCTGGCCCGCGGGCCGGCAGTTTGACACCCCTGTTCTAGAGGATCAAGAAATGTTACTTTTTTGGCCATGACCAGATACTATGGAGCCACATCACATTATTCGATTTACCCATTCTACAATATCTTCTCCTTCAGGATGGTTTGGTCTCATGCACAATGTAGTTGTTGTATACAACAAAAGAAGAGGGGGCTCATGGCTCTTGAGCAACCGAATGTTTAGCCAATGGATATTTCATTCACCAGACCTTTTTTCCTGATCCACATTTGAGGGGGGGGGGAATGAAAGTGACATCATATTTAGCCTGGAGCGGAGTTCTTCTAAAGTTCTTCCTAGCAGTTGGTCTGGCATTTACTACATTGACTAGAAACATGCTTAAGGTAAAGGTAAGGTAAAGGTTCCCCCGCACATGCGTGCTAGTCGTTTCCAACTCTAGGGGCCGGTGCTCATCTCCGTTTCAAAGCCGAAGTGCCAACGCTTGTCCGAGGACGTGTCCGTGGTCATGTGGCCGGCATGACTAGACGCCAAAGGCGCACGGAACGCTGTTACCTTCCCACCAGAGTGGTCCCTATTTTTCTACTTGCATTTTTACATGCTTTCGAACTGCTAGGTTGGCAGAAGCTGGGACGAGTAACAGGCGCTCACTCTGTTACGCGGCACTCGGGATTCAACCCACCAAACTGCCGACCTTCTGATCGACAAGCTCAGCATCCTAACCCACTGAGCCACCGCGTCCCTTTGAAACATGCTTGAGGACCCCTTATCCAGAGTTCTCCATGGAGAATACCTTCCACTGATTGTTGTAGTATAGGATCCAGAAGGTCCTGATATTCTTTGACTTGCTCGGGGTTACCTCGAAAGAGCCCTAAAAGCAATCCAAGGAGACTTTATTAGCAAGGCGCATCCCTTTCTAGCTGACTCAGCGCTAATGAAAAGGCCCATCGCCCTTTCAGTGAACCGCTATCAAAGGTAAAGAGTCTTTATTTTCAAGACGAAACAGCAGAGATGGGAAACGGCACCCAAGGACCTTCTGCTTTCTACAAAGCCATTTGCCCTTTCACTCAAATGGCCCATCATATAATACAGTTGCTTGCATTTCTGAATCCCATCTTAATGTGGTTTTTTTTTTACAAATAACTCAACGTGGTGAACTTACCTAATACTCTTCCTCCCATTTTCCCCAACACAACACGCTGTGGTAGGTTAAAAGCTGAGAGAGAGGGATTGGCTCAAATTCACCCAGACAGTTTTCATACCTAAGGCAGGACTAGAACTCACAATCTCCTGGTGATTGGACCAAAGTCACCCAGCTGACTTTCCTCCTTAAGGCAGAACTAGAACTCACAGTCTCCTGGTGATTGGCCCAGAGTCACCCAGCTGATTTTCCTGCTTAAGGCAGGACTAGAACTCAGAATCTCCTGGTGAGTGGCCCAGAGTCACCCAGCTGATTTTCCTGCTTAAGGCAGGACTAGAACTCAGAATCTCCTGGTGATTGGCCCAGAGTCACCCAGCTGATTTTCCTGCTTAAGGCAGGACTAGAACTCACAATCTCCTGGTGATTGGCCCAGAGTCACCCAGATGATTTTCCTGCTTAAGGCAGGACTAGAACTCACAATCTCCTGGTGATTGGCTCAAAGTCACCCAACCGGCTTTCCTTCTTAAGGCAGGACTAGAACTCACAATCTCCTGGTGATTGTCCCAGAGTCATCCAGCTGATTTTCCTGCTTACGGCAGGACTAGAACTCACAATCTCCTAGTGATTGGCCCAAAGTCACCCAGCCGGCTTTCATGCCTAAAGGGGACTAAAACTCACAGTCTCCCGGTTTCAAAATTCAGACACTGGGAACCGACTGATATTTATGACCACTGCTGTGTCCCAGGGGTCACATGATCACCTCCTGACAAGCAAAGTCAGAGAGCGTCACTTAACAACTGCGGAAGAAAGACGGGTGCAGACCAGGACTCAACCCTGCCCCTCCTCAGTTTGGCCAAGTGCGCCAAAACCACAAACTGTGGCTTGCAGCCAGCGAAGATCGGAAGGAGAGAAACGCCACGTAAGAAAGGGGGGGCAGACGAGAGGAATGGCTCACAAGGTATTACACATTCTCTCTATCATATATGGGCACACATATAATTTTTCATGGATTACCCTGTCATACCCACTACTTCTCTAGTTGAAAATAATTTCCCTGTTAGGTAGGGGGTTATAAAATACCAGGTGGATTTCCTGCAGCTTTGTCATGATTACAGTGTTAAGCATTGGTCTGTATTTCCTTTTACTGACATTTGTCTATATAATTCACGCTTGGCAGTGGTTCCATTTCCTCTTTTCGGGGGGAGGGGGGGTTTGGAGGAGGGGAGGGGGGAAACGTTGCCGATTTCAAATTCTGCATTTCCTTGAAGGTAAAGGTCACGGAGGAGGGAGGAAACATATCACTGCAGCTACATGAGATTTCAGTAAAAGTCATTCATTCGACTGTGACCATCGGCTTTTCTCTCTGAAAAATCCCAAAAAACGGCTGGCAGGTATGTAAACACTAGATACTCACAGATCTACCTAAAGCAACCTTCGGTCATTGCATTGACCTGGCTTGGAATGATGGGAGAGGAGTTCCAATTATTTCCTCTTGTCCCTGTTGAAACTGAGGGAGGGGGCTCTTGCAGGAAACAGAACACCGTTTCTGCACTAGAGACCTCCCCCCTCAAAAAAAAACCCTTAAAAAAAACCTTTAGCTTGTTACTCTTAATTGTACATAAATAAATGCTGTGTCCAACCAAACACAGTGAGAAATAAAACACCTAACAGAAAAAATTAGTTTTCTGTTAATTAAAAGGTAAGCTAAAAGGTAGTTTCCCCATGAAACCCTATACCAGGGGTCGGCAACCTCGGCTCTTTTATGACTCGTGGACTTCAACTCCCAGAATTCCTGAGCCAGCTATGCTATGCTGGCTCAGGAATTCTGGGAGTTGAAGTCCACGAGTCATAAAAGAGCCGAGGTTGCCAACCCCTGCCCTATACCATTTCAGACAAATGGCTATCCAGTCTCTTCTTAAAAACTTCCAGCGTTGGAACTTTTCTGTGGTCATGTGGCCAGCACGGCTACATCCCAAGGTAACTGGATGAAATGCTGTTAAGCTTCTCACCAAAGTGGTACCTATTGATCTACTCGCATTTGCATGCTTTCGAACTGCAAGGCTGACAGGAGCTGGACGGGTGTTCACTCGTTGTGTAGTGCTCAGGTCTTGAACCTGGGCTGTCAACTTTCTAGATGACAAGCTCAGTGTCTTTAACCACTTGAGCCATCATGCCCCCCCTTTATTCCATCAGCTAAATTCATTTTACAAAAATTGGGCACCAACAATTACAATCATCCTCTTGGTTTGCCTATAGGCATGGGTATACACGCACGCACCCATCCATTTATCCTCTCTACACATTCCAACCCTCTTCTGAGACAATAAGAACACAAAATCATACTTACCATCAATCATCATAAAAATAAAAAAGAGAGGAAACTCGCATTCAATGCCGTCAAAGAGCTGAAAGTTGTTTTAAAAAGAAAAAAAGAAAAAAAGGTATAAAAGGCCGTGCTGCAGTTTTATTGTCAGAAAGATGTTCAAGCAATCTATTACAAGTTCAAAGGAATGAAAGATACACATGAAAACAAATTATTCTTTGTCAGTACAACAACAACTTACATCGAAGAAAGAGAAGAAAAAAAGGTAATTCATCTGGCTACATTAAAAAAAAAATTCCAACCCTTTCAAAATGCGAAACCAGAATTTTATGCGTTAAGATTTATCGCATCGTGCTTCTCCGCAAGGAAATTCCATTTAAATTAAAAATAGTATGAAAAGAAAAGGAAAAAGGGGAACTTCATTCAGACATCTCTTAATGGAAAGCATTAATATTCAGTACCATATCAAAATTTTATTATTAATACACTCCAGTCTGTAGCCAGCTGTGAAATTAAATAAAATGATAAATAATGTGACTATCTGTGACAGGAAAGAAACTATACATTGAAGTGGAAATGCAAACACATTCACCTTTAAACAAATCAATCAGGAAGAAATATGCTGATGCAATATATTAAGTATTGCACATCCAAACTACAAGCATGTCTCTTTCACTAAAATAGATGGCAAGGAAGTGCCAAAGCTAATAGCTTCTATGATTTGTTTAGCTTCTTCCCACTTTACTTTATGCATCAGAGCAAAGAACATTTTCTTTGGGTTCTGTCAAAACATGCAACAACATTGAGAGAAAGTGAGGAACAACACCCAACGAACATAAGAAGAGAATCTAAAACTCAACTTTTCTCCATAGATTTGACAGAGCTAAGTCACGCTGAAGTTAACATTGAGTCTAAGGGATGAAGTGCATTCTGCGCTATTTTGTCCTTGGAATGGGACAACTCGCCAAGAGACAACTTGCCTTGGGACAATTCAACAATTTGATTAAATTATTTAAAATAATTTAAAAATTATTTTAATTTTTGTCATTCACATTTCATTTTCTCCCTCCTTTTGCACTCTTTCTTTAGCAATTCTATTCCACCGTTTCTTTGATAGTAATGTAACTCTTGTCCGTTGGTGAGTTGGCCATGCTGACTTGGCTGGGGCAAGCTAGCTGCGGCGAGTTGGCCATGCTGAGTTGGCCATGGTGAGTTGACCTTGGCGAGTTGGCCATGATGAGTTGGCCATGGCAAATTTGTAAATCCACTTGTCCTGCCCACTGTCTTTCTCCCCCACATTTCACACAGGTAGATTACATTTGGAGTAGGGTCCATGGTTCAGATAATTCTTCACTACACAGGGCAGAATACAAATGATGCACTCCTTATCCTTTTATATCAGTGACAGATTGAAAATGAACCAAAGGACTACATATTGTCACCTGTACGTGTATAAAATAGTTATGAGTTGAGTTTGGCCACTAGCTATCTAGTCTCTTTTTACTAACTCTAATGGATCAATGATTTTCTGGTGTCTGAAAGATTATTTCCATCCTAAATCCTATAGAATTATCTCAATCCTACGTCCTATAGGATTATCTCCATTCTACGTCCTATAGGATTATCTCCACCCTATGAATTTCCAACCTGGAAATTCAGGACAATGGATATGTAAGGAACATTAATGGAGGCATATCCAGAATTTTCAGAAAGGAAGACCCATGATTATATCAACAATAATTCAACATTAATCTTTGTTGTTAATTCAGTTGCAAGAGTGCTGAAATGTTGTCCTCTAATAGCTTAAAAACAGATGATATAGAAAATATTGCTAAAATCTAGACTCAGCAATGTCACTAGAATCCAAATATTAGAACTGGACATTCAGAATCAAAACAACTGGCAGTATAAAAATTATCTAAAGTGGGCAAACCTGGAACTTCTTGGCCCAGTCATTGTAATAAACACAGGGCAACAACAACAAAATCCCACAAATTTTGTACTCTGGCACTTATGAACACACATTCCTTCCTCCCTTCCCATATCACAGGAACAAGGTCATTTACCTTAATCTCTGCTGGTTTATAGTACTGTCGGGTTTTATCCTCCAACGCAGTTCTATAACCATCTCTCAAAAAACGCTTAAATCCGTATTTTCCTTTGAGTTTTCTAACGATCTTATCGACTGTTTGACTGGACAAAGCTTCATCGTCCACAGCAAATGCAGGATAGCTAATACACGGGAGGAGGGCGGCATCAGTGTTCTGGCATAACAAAAAAAGTTTACCTAAATAAGGAACATTCTCAATTCAATGGATGATGAATCTGGGTTAGAAGAATGCTGACCTCTATATATTATCTACCTTAGTAAGGTGGGTAACTTGAAATGGGCTGAGCAAATACAAACCCACTTTTCAAGCAGACAGCTATTTGAAGTTACAACTGCCCAAACAGTTTAGGGAAATATTCACGTGAGTGAGATTTGAACCGCTTGACACAATGGTCAAATGTAGGAGATTCCACTCTATACTCTATAATGGACGTCTCTGCATCTGCGGAGCGGAAGAGGTCATGGACCCGGCTCGCATCCTATTTCACTGCTGCCTATATAACAGGGTGAGAGACAGGCACCTTGGTCTATACACTAAATGAATGACCCACTGGGACCCCCATATCAAAATAACTTACCTTATGCGTGGCCAGAATTTGAAAATTACATTTAACGCAGCACAGTACCTGAGCAAAATGGTTCGGCTGAGATCGGCATAGGTGAGACTGATTGGGGTAGATTGTAGGGCCGACAGTGAAATATAATTTTACCATATTTTATCTATCTACATCTTAAATTGCTGTATTTGATTCCAATTTCATTTTAAAAAATGTATTTTATCCCAATTTCATTTTAAATTGCATTTTATTTCTATTTTATTCTAAATTATATTTTAACCAATTCCATTCTAAACTGTTCTTACTGCATTTTAGTATAACGTGTGTTTGGAACTCTACACCTCGATATGGCCCATGGGCTAATCAACAAAGATTATTATTATTAGTATCTACGTATTCAATATGTCACATGTAGTAACTCCAAACAGGTACTCTGGGTGTTTCAGAACGTATTTTCAGGTCTGGCAATTACAGATTTCTTCCATTAATTCTGCACTCAAATCTGTGTTCCATATGAAAGGAGAACATATGCAGGAATCTGACTTAGTTGGAAAGAAAGAAAGAAAGAAAGAAAGAAAGAAAGAAAGAAAGAAAGAAAGAAAGAAAGAAAGGAGAGAGAGAGAGAGATTGAGATTACAGGCTTCAGAGAAACAACACAAGGTGCTTCATTGTTCTCTGAAGTCTATATACTTGCAAGGTGGAGAACCATTCTATACTCATTGAGACCAACTTTCTTTGCTTTATCTATGCAACAACTGTAGATACATCAAAACTGAAAATACAAGGGTTTAAATAAAGAAGCATGGACATACATTGGAACGTTTACAGTGAATAGAGCTGTAAAATATTATAATAAAACAAAGCAATATTTAGTCAGGTACTGACAGGGTGAAGAGATTTTCTGAATACACAATCAAGGGTTGGGAGGTTTTTTTTGGTATTTTTATATTATAAGCAAACTCTCTAAAGGAAATTTTGCAATCCACGTTTGCAAAGAAAAATTGATTATGTTATTAGTAAAAGCAGTTTTAGGTTTCCCTGTCTTTTATCTCTTGCTTTTAATTTCTTCTGCCCACCACTAGCATTTTTTATGCTTCGCATAATGTTGTTTACTGCGGGGGGGGAAAAGGAACAGGATAATGCTATTTATATTGTACACCGCAAAAAACTGAGTAACCTTATAAACAAAATGACTATTGAAAACTCCAGCAAAGGTAAAATTTTAAAACAGAGGAAACAATACAGAGAATAAATTTCATTCCCTTGTTGCTCCATAAATATATTTATGGGTACAGTAAAATTAAAGGAATTGCAAGAATAAAAGAATCAGGTTTTGATCTATGTCAGAATATTCTTTAAATAATCTTTAAATTGGGGGAAAAAACATATATAGGTGTATGCATGTATGTACGTGTGTATGTACAGTATGTGTATGTATGTATGTATGTATTTTTCCTTGAGGCAGCAGTGAGAATAGTTTACTGGAATTGTCCAAATTAGCATGCCAAGCTTGCCCATTTTAAGATAAGGAAATGGAATGTACTTTATGCTAATGAGAAGTTTCTAATGCCGAAATGGCTTTCAAGCAGGCCTTAACCCATTAGACAATATCTTCCCAACTATTAGGCCCCAAAATAACTAATTACTTATTTCTAACCTAGAGGAGTTCCCAGATTTTAAAAACTAAAATGGAAATTGAATGCACAATGAAGAGAAATGTGTGTCTTTTTCATGCACTAGGAATGGTGATATGTTCCATTCTGAAGTTATATTGCAAATGCATCAGAAATTCTGAAAGTCAGACAGATCCACCTATTTAACGCTTAATAACAAAATTATCACGATCAGAACACTTTTCTCAACTTTCACTTAATTTCCCTCCCCCCTCTTGTAACACTTATAAAAGATGAGTCTGCCATAAGGAAGATCTCTTTCATACGCTTCTTTCAGAAAAAGACCCAGATTCTAATTCTGTCTAACGGCAACCTCATTAAAATGGTTAGTAAAACATATCCCCGCGAACTCCCTCTACGTTAAATGTTAACACGCTTGGCATTTTGCTTACGTGAGATCGTGATTCACGTGGAAGCAACGAGCAAAGGGTTTGCCGGTTCCGATTATGAGCATCAAGGTCTACAAAGATGACAGACCACGAACAACCCTGTAGATGGAACAGAAAATTAACGCTATACAGAATACATGTAGCAATAACTGGAACAGCCAGCAATCACTGGCAAAGTGTACACATTATCTGGATAATTAGATTACCAGTGACAATCATAATCCAGTAATTTTAAAATAATAATAATAATAATAATAATAATAATAATAATAATAATAATAATAATAATAATAATAACAACAAAGTTGGAAAGGAACTTGGAGGTCATCTAGTCCAACCCCCTGCTCAGGCAGAAAACCTTATATCATTTCAGACAAATGGCTGTCCAGTCTCTTCTTAAAAACTTCCAGTGTTGGAGCATTCCCATGTTCTGGAGGCAGGTTGTTCCACTGGTTAATTGTTCTGACTGTCAGGAAATCCTTAGTTCTAGGTTGCTCTTCTCCTTGATTAGTTTCCATCCGTTGCTTCTTGTCCTGCCTTCAGGAGCTTTGGAGAATAGCTTGACTCCCTCTTCTTTGGGGCAGCCCCTGAGCTATTGGAACTCTGCTATAATGTCTCCCCTCGTCGTTCTCCTCATTAAACTAGACATACCCAATTCCAGCAACCGTTCCTTATATGTTTTAGCCTCCAGTCCCCCAATCATCTTTGTTGCTCTTCTCTGCACTCTTTCTAGAGTCTCAACATCTTTTTTACATTGTGGTGACCAAAACTGGATGCAGTATTCCAAGTGTGGCTTTACCAAGGCATTGTAAAGTGGTATTAACACTTCACGTGATCTTGATTCTATCCCTCTGTTAATGCAGCCTAGCACTGTGTTGGCTTTTTTGGCAGCTGCAGCACACAGCTGGTTCACATTTAAGTGATTGTCCACTAGGACGCCAAGACAAATGAAGGGTGAAATTGCCAAAAAGTAATACTCCAGGATTGTTTACAACCGCTACTCAAACTTTTTGTGTTTTGCAAGAGGCAGAATTCTGAAGTCAATCGTTTCAAGAAGAAAAACTATCCAATCAAATATTGACTTGGCCCCAAGATAGTGGATATGACCTATCTAGAAATGATGTGTTAAATAAGATATAGGGAAATCTTCCACGTTGATGCCATCAATCAGAAGGGCTGCTTCTCCTCAATTGCAAGAGGAGACCAGACAATTACAAGTCAGAAGGAGTGAACATGTTCCAGCAAAACCTTCGGAGACGGTGATTCCCTTGAGTTTCATTCCAATTACCAAAGTTTAAATCAAGGATTTTTCCAGGTATCAGGTGGACACCGATGTCACCTAATTAGGTTCCTACTTTAGTATGACTTGTAGAACTGATCTATCAGCAGTACCAAAAACAACACTGCCCATAAATAGAACATGAGGACTTAAGGTCACCTTTTAACTTCTCACAGGGCTTACATTATACAGAGCACACAGTCCATTAGACTTATCTGCTATTACAGGGCAAGTACCAGAGCTGGCAAGTATCAGAGGTGGCTGAGCACTTTTTAATTTTCTTATATTTTGGGGGGAATAAACATGTGTTCCTAAGAGATGAAGACTTGTTGCTTATGAAACTTGGGGGGGGGATTACAATTTGAGGGCTCTCTACAGTATCAGAAGAACGTAATCCATATCTCTCTCCCTCCCTCCCTCCCTCCCTCCCTCCCTCTCTCTCTCTCTCTCTCATTAAACAAACTATGTGGCAAATAAATAAATAAATAAAAGTCATGGCAGAAAAATAAATAGCAGTTGTGACAAATAAAATTATTCCCAATTATTGCTTGAAGGCTACTTGGTCTTTCTTTCATTCAGAAGCTCATCCAGGTCTATCTGTATCAGATTATTGCCGTGCTATTCTTCTATGTACTATCTGACAATCTTAGGTTTAGCAATTCTGATTATCCTTAAAAGTTGACAGCTATTGATTTGGCGGGGGGCAAATGCTAGTAGTTTTCCATCTGCCAAAGAAACTCATGAGTCCTCACTTAAATCTGTGTAATATCTTATGTACTCAAAACAAAATAAAAAACCATATTGCAGTTTTCAAAGCCAAGCAGAGGCTAATAACCTCAGATTGTTTTTTTAAGAAGTGCAATTAAGCTACACTGCTCCTTAACACAAGCAAATTGCTCTCAAACATGTCTTTATTCAATTATATACTCTCCAGTGCTTGATCAATGGAGATATGAAGAAAACTACCCTGCATATCTAATTATGCATTTTGCAGCAATTCACTTTGGTGTAAAGAGAATTTATAATATAGAAAGAGAGTATCAGCCAATTAATCCAGATCTAAATATGAGATTAAACACATGGACAAACATTAGAATCCCAGTGGGCCTGTACATAGGCAATGAGTTTCCATCAATAGGTAAAGAGGAAGTTATTCCTTCAAGATCTCCGGAAGATCTCCTGATCTTTGGATACCGACATTCAACATCCCAAAGGCCTACAAACATCAACTGTTCCTCCCTCTTTTTCAGGGATCTTACTTGTGGTACATTTCTGATTAGCGCCCACCACCCAAGTACTAAAAGAAATGACAAGTACAATGGGTATGTTAGAATAACACATATATGGAAGGTACACTGTTCAATAGAGCATTTATTTGTGTTAGCCTGAAGAAGGCTACAGCTGAGAGAATGCTTGGTGACCTCCAGCTGAGCGCCTCAACCCCACAATTCTCCCTCAGATCAGTTGCTGGAGCAACCACAACCACTGGAAAAATTGTCCTGGGGTGGTAGGCCGCATCAGTTGCCAAGCAACAACACTAAGGACATTCCAGGAGCATCTAGGAGCACTGGGAAAAGAAGCATTGAAAAAGCCGGCTTAGTTTAAAATAGATCAAGAATGCAGAAAACTTATTGAATCCTGAGGGCAACTAGATTCTTCGTGTGACGCAGGCCTTGGCAATCAAGAGGCACATCATCTACAAAGCAGATTTCTGATCGTAAGGATGCCTCATGTTCCATTCTATTCTATTCTATTCTATTCTATTCTATTCTATTCTATTCTATATTCTATATTCTATTCTATTCTATTCCATTCCATATTTTCTATTCTATTCTATTCTATTCTATTCTATTCTATTCTATTCTATTCTATTCTATTCTATTCTATTCTATTCTATTCTATTCCATTCCATTCCATTCCATTCCATTCCATTCCATTCCATTCCATTCCATTCCATTCTCATGGATCAAAATGACCAGAGGAAAATATGAGGCAGTACAGTGCTATAACTGTTAACTGAAAAAAAAAGGTGAGGAAAACTAAGAGACCTACAGACTGGAAATATTTTATCACATGGATATCAGACAGACTTTGATGTGTAGTGAAAGCAATTCACTACAGAACAAGCAGTTAATTAAAAATGAAGAACGAACAAGTATTTAAATAGTCCTACTATTGTACCTGATTGCCGAAGAGGTTGAATCCGTTAATTGCTTCTAGAGCAGCTTTTGCCAACCCGACAGAACTAAGAAAGAAAGAAAAGAGACAGAGAGGGGTGGGGGGAAATGTTTGTTATGCTTATAACTCTGGAAATAAAAATTCTGCTCCCTAAAGGCTATCTTATACATGAGATAATTTCTTGCTGACAGCTTAAAAAAATAAACAGGACAAAGTGATGATACAGTAGGTTTATTTTATTGGTTTTCAGCAATTTGTATTTAAAGGTCACCAGTGATCTGTAATATATATATATATATATATATATTTGAAAGCACCTTGGATTTGGACATCTGGAATTGTAATTTTACAGGTCTTGCTTTAACAATAGCGGGTTTCACCTTTCGAGGGAGTGATGAATTTTTTCATTACTTTAGGGGACCATTGGTGTACATGGTACTCTTCTAATCTGACCAAGGGCCTAAAGTAAATTGTCTCCTCTTTTGAACGCTTTTTAGGAATACTGTAGAAATAAACAAACCCAGGCCTTAGCCATCTATGAACTATCAGCACCTTGGACAGCTCCACAAAGAGATTAACCTATTATTAGCATGTATTTCAAAAAAAAAAATTCTGATTATGAACCAAGTAGATATTTTGTGTGAAATAAAATACAGAAGAATAATTGATAAGTGGACAGGTGCATTTACCCTGAAGTTATCTATTATTTAGTCATGAATCAACCACAAAAGAGTTTCTTTTTTTTTAAGCACAAATCTTGAAACAAGGAGATGGAAACAGGAGCTTCTGCCTCTAAAACGGGACTTGAATCTGGATCTTCCCAAGGTCAGTCCAATATCTTCATGTCCACAAGACACCAGCTCTCTAAATGTTTTCATTACCAGCTTACTAGGAAACATTGATTTCCCCCCACCCTTTATTTCAACCTTCCCACTGAGTGTTTTCCACACTTTTCTGAAGAAATACACAAGAGGGACAGAAACAACCATGTGCTGTTTACTAATTGGTTCAACAAGGGAAGGATGATTAGGTTAACTACCAAACTTTGTTCTGAACAGCTGCCATCAAAAGCTGATGAAATCTCACATTTTCTTTTCTTTTCCTCATTTTCTGCTGATTAGGAATTATTCTCATCGTGAATGACGGGTAGCATGCTAATAGAAGCTGGATGGCTTAGTGCAACTGCTTCGCTAATGGAATCTTCCCCCCTCCATTAAACTCAAGAAGGAACCTAGGATTGCGTCCTTCTGGCGCTTCTTGAAATCTTCATGTGGACCTTCCTGATGTGAATCTATACCAATGTTTTGCTTTTGTGTTTACTTCTCTGTTTTTTTTCAACTCAACACATTTTCGACCCCATTTTAATTATCTCTCTGTCTTTTTAAAAACATACAACATTGAATATCATCATTTATTTATTAGATTTCTTTTTCAGAAAGTTGACTTTCACTGTATTAACAAGTCTGTTACAGCAACGCTGGTCAACCCACCGTACAAACTAATGAGTCCCTAATTAAAATCCCCCCAAAATCAATAGCACAGTATGAGTGACTTCAGAATGAGGAAAGTCCAAATCCTTCAAATGAAATCAATCATAGATGGATCCAGTTTTTTTTTTAAAAAAAGTAAACAAAACCTTTCCTCATCAAATCTAAATAAGAGAAGAGCATATAATGGAAACCCAATATTGCTTCGTTGATACCAATATAATGCAATACTAAGACATGATTCAGCCATCGCTTTGATAACCTACTTAACAGACATGAGCCTATGTGAAACAAAGGAGTGGCTTTTTCAAAAATGAGATCAGCTCACTGATTTCATTGCTTTAGCTTTAGAGATCAGTAGAAGCATCAAAACAGTTAGGGGAAAAAAATTGAAAAGAGCAACAGTCAACTTCTTTTGCCCACATAGGGGATCAAGATTAAAACAAGTGGATTAAGAATGTGTGACTTGGCTCAGTGGTGCCCAATAATAATGCAAGTAGAAGCTAGCATCTCTGGAAAATACTGAACAGCTTTCCTCAAGCTTTGTGATTAAGCAGCTGTTAAATGTTGGGCTTGTGATTGATGATTGCTTAAGAATGAGAGATAAGAGATAAAGGCGCTCTGCTCCTAAATTGCTGTTCATTGTCTTACGGGCAATCTTTAGTTTCAAACCCCAAGGTTTAATTTAAGACAGATCCAAGCCGAAGCATTCAGTCTAAGATGGCATGTAAGTTTAGAAGGACTGTACAATGTGATATATGAACAAATCTTCTTCAAATGCCAACTCGTACTCTAAATTAAGACTCTCTTGTGCACGTTTGTGCACATACATATGCATATGGACCCATCAAGTGATTGTGGAGCTATTCATTCAAACAGGGCATGGTTTGCAGCCTAAGCTAATCTGGGTCAGCTTTCCAGTCAGTGTTGATTGCTGGTGGAGATTTCAGAAATGGATTGCCTTTGCTTCCTTCCTAGGGTTGAAACAGACTTGACCCAAGGTCACCCAGCTCTGGTTTTATGCTTAAAATGGGATTAAAACTCATGATCCCCCATCTTAAAGTCTAAGGAGGTGATCAGTCATCCAGGTTGTCCCAAATATGCTTTTCAAAAGGCAACTGGACTTTCTTGTTGTTTCTTTGAAAATGTTTCGCTTCTCATCCAGGAAGCTTCTTCACTCCTGATTTGTTGTCAGGTGTCTTGACTGGTCAGAACTAAAGAATCCTCTTGGATGAGAAGCGAAATGCTTCCCAAGGAAAAAAAAACCCAAGAAAGTCCAGTTGCCTTTTCAAAAGCACCTTTGGGTCACAGTCTCCCAGTGTGTAACCTGACGCCATAACCTCTACACCAAATGGGCTCTCTAAGCTAATGAAGTCATTGAACTCAATGAAAATAGATGGGATAAACAGGTTTTGGAAAAAGCCTTCAAGAATAAAACAAGCAGACCGGATTCTAATCAGGATCGAAACACTAAGAGATCCATAACCTTCCTTTGCTTTCATATTTAAATTCTTCCTTTTAGGAAATGAGGTATCTGTGGGAAGAATCAAGGACCATGCTAAACAGCCTAAAATAAGAAACCGCAGGTGGATTAAAAAAAACTACATTAAAACCGGCAGCCAAATAAACAAGCAAAAAAAAAATCTTAATAAGGATAGACAACACATCAGCGGGATGAGTCTGAGAACAAAGGAGAATGAGTGGAAGACTCTGATGCCGAAGTCTTTCTAAAAGCTCGGAGCAGAAAGACGTTGCTTTTCAGAAACAAAACACAGATGGATATGTCAAGAATGTTTTTTTTTCCCCAGAATAATTCCACAGATGCTTGAAAACAGCTTGAACAAAATGGTTACAGGACAACTGAATATTTTAAACATGAGTGGGACTCGTGTACTTCTAGACATTACTGAGCTAGCTTTCCAAAATTTCCAAGGCTTATAATTGCAGACTTAAAAGTTTATCGTTGCTGAAAAAGTCAACCCCAAAATTAGGTTGCTACAGATAGTCCTTGTCTTACAACCATTCATTTAGTGACTGTTTGAAGTTACAACAGCACTGAAAAATGTGATGTATGACCTAAAGGTGCTCTTTCAGGAGGCAACTGGACTTCCTTGTTTTTCTTTGAAGGCGATTTGGAGCTTCTTCAGCTCTGACTGGATGGTGGGGAGTGGAAGGATTTATACCCCTTGCAGACAGCTGGTCATTTGCCTTCTTTTAGAGAGTCGTTGAGGCCACTTGGAGGTCTGTCTGCGTCTTCAGGGTCACCTGAGTGGTGCAAATGGGTGTGGAGCCTTCTTGGCTGCAGGAGGTTTTCTCCCTTGTGTCCCTTCACCATAGAAGACGGGCGCAGGGACGCAGGGGATGAGTCTGTGTTGTCTGCATCTCAAACCGAAGCGCAAATGTTTTCTGTAGTCTGCAATTTTTTTGGGAAATCCATTCATCCTCCCGCACCGTTCGAAAGGTGTTCATCCCGAAGTGCAGGCCTAAATCTCTACGGAGATTCTCAGTCATCCAGGTCATGGCAGCCCCAAAGGTGCTTTTTCATCCCTGACCTGGATGACCGAGGGTCTCCATAGACAGTGGCTCATGACCGCCTCTAACACTTACTGCCTTTGCAGCATCCCCGTGGTCAGCTTGCCCAGTGGTTAGGAAGTTCAATGGAACATTTTAGCAGGCTTATCTGCAATAAGCTAGCAGCAATACTTTTTCTGTTTAACAAACCCGCCGCCCCCGCCCCCAATCCCCCATGTTTGGAACATCTTTCTCTACTGCAGAGGTCCCCAAGCTTGGGAACTTTTAAGACTTGTGGACTTCAACTCCAAGCTGGCTGAGGAATTCTGAGAGTTGAAGTCCACAGGTCTTAAAGTTCCCAAGCTTAGAGACCCCGGCTCTACTGTCTTTCCGTGAGTTACATTTACAAATAGATATTTTGATTGTTGTTGTTAGTTGCGAAGTCGTGTCCGACCCATCGCAACCCCATGGACAATGTTCCTCCAGGCCCTTCCTGTCCTCTACCATCTTCTGGAGTCCATTTAGGCTCAGACCTACTGCTTCAGTGACTCCATCCAGCCACCTCATTCTCTGTCGTCCCCTTCTTCTCTTGCCCTCCACCTTTCCCAGCATTAGGCTCTTCTTCAGTGAGTCCTTCCTTCTCATTAGGTGGCCGAAGTATTTGAGTTTCAATGATATTTTGATAGAGGACACATTTAGAAATGCACACTGAGTGGATATCCATATTAAAAGATACGCATTACTTTATTCAGTGTCACATTTCTAGGCTGCCTTCCCCAACCCCCCCCCCCAACAGTTCAGAGGCACAAGGCTGCAGGATTTCACCTCACAGAGACTGGGTTATGAGATAGGGACCGAAACCCGAATCACCCCGTAAATTCAACATCGACGTTCACAACAATTGAGAATAATAAGAACGGACATATGGGGGGGGAGGAAAGGAGTGGGGAAAAAACAATATATACCTTGAATGCAGTTCGGTGCTGCCGTTGTTATATTTGCTTCCTCTTTCCCACATTCCAAAATCGGGAACCCGATAGGCCCTTTCCACACAGAAAACGAGGTTTTGTATGAAAGAGACCTTCAAATAAGAAAAGGAAATAGAATTGAGAGACATTGCAAAATGCAAAATTCTGTGTTTGGACAGCTCTGTCTTTGAAAGAAGCGGCCGGCTCTTCAGATCATTCTGTCTTTGTCTTGTCTTCAGTGGCTATTATTACTGGGCGTGATATGCAATTGGTGGGAGTATTATTCTTTAAAATCATGTTGCAGCAGCAAAAGCAGGTCAGGAAGAATGGCTTGACTTGAATTTTACTCCAAGCTCGGCCTGGAGAATCCTCTCTTCCTCGTCATCGCCAGGCCCCTCCTCCTTCTCCTTCTCCTTCTCTTTCTTCTCCTCCTTCTCCTTCTCCTTCTCCTTCTCTTTCTTTTCCTCCTTCTCCTTCTCCTTCTCTTTCCTCTCCTCCACCTTCTCCTTATTCTCCTTGTCCTTCTTTCTTCTCCTCCACCTTCTCCTCTTCCTCCTTCTCCTTTCTTCTCCACTTTCTTCTCCTTCTTCTCTCCTCCTCCACCTCCTTCTTTTTTCCTCTTCCTTCTCCTCTTCATTTTTCTCCTCCCCTCCTTTTTTTCTCCTCCTCTTCCTCCTTTTCCTTCTCTTTCTTCTCCTCCACCTTCTCCTCTTACTCCTCCTCCTCCTCCTTTTCCTTTCTTCTCCTCCACTTTCTCTTCCTCCTCCTCTCCTCCTCCTTCTCCTCCTTCTCCTCTTCCTCCTCCTTCTCCTTTTCCTTCTCTTTCTTCTACTCTTCCTCCTCCTCTCTTTATTCCAAGCATTTATAAACCCATTTTAAGAGGCAATTTGGTATAGAGGAATGATTGAAATGTGCAAGCCAATTTCTTATCCAAATCTCATTTTAGGTATGAACATCTCTAGATGATCTCAGACGATGCCAACATCCAAAAAAAAAAAAAACCAGGGACGGATACTCCCAACTCCTTCTATGCGGCCTTACAAATCCCACTGTCAGTTACTGTTAAAAAACCTGCCATGTTTGGGGACAGGGGATTGGATAGGAGCTGAAACGTAAGCATCATATGATTAAAGCAAATAAACTCACCATCGGAGGAAGGAAACAAGTAGGAGCATTCGGGTCAATACTTCTCAATTATAGAAGGGTTTGTGCAGCTGACTGAGAAGTAATGACAGCTGGATTTAAGAGACCTAGGAAAATCTTTCTTCTCTTGTCAAAGCCTGTTTACAGACAGGTTTACTTTCGTACAGTGTTGAAACACATCACTAAAGGCTCCATTTATTTATTTATTTTTTTAAAAAAGCGCTTCAGCGCAGAAAACGTGGCTTCAAGGGCGGGAATCCACAAACCTTGATTTTCCCCAGATCTAGCTTTCATATGCATTTATATGGATGTCATATACATACTCATTCACAATGATTCTACACACGCTTTAGAAGCTGTTTTAAGTGGCACTTCTGGAATGAGCAGGGAAAATCTCTGCAGGCATTTAACAGCCCACCGCACGCAACAGAATACAAATGCGGATATTGATAGATATTCCGCTTAAAAAGAAACAGAGATTATATTTTAGGAAACATTTGTTATTTGATGAGGGAAGAAAAGGGCATTTTCTTGAAATACATGGAAGTGCTCACCTGATATATTTATTTATTTAATTTATTTTTATTTAATTTAATTTGAATACCGCCCTTCTCCCGAAGGACTCAGGGCGGTGAACAGGGCAATAAATACCAAAATTAAAAACAGATTAAACCATAGTGCCCAAATACAATAATTAAATTACTTAAAAACAATAATTAAAACCCAAACCCATCAGACCAGGCCGGCTTGTTCAAACAAATAGGTTTTTAGATCACATCGGAAGGAGCGAAGGTCGGGAAACAAGTGTGTAACACTTTGTGACTCACAGCATATTTACCTAGCCTAGGGGTCTCCAAATGCAGCAATTTTAAGACTCGTGGACTTCAGCTCCCAGAATTCCCCAGTCTGTGTGGCTGGCTGAGGAATTCTGAGAGTTGGAAGTCCACAGACCTTAAAATGGCCATGTTTGGAGAATTGGTGCTTTTCAAAAGGCAAGTGGACTTTGTTTTTCCCTGAAGACGATTCGCTTCTCATCCAAGAAGCTTCTTCAGCCCCCACCTATCTCTTGTTTACAACACAATCCTTTCAGCAGTTCCAAGAAGGCTCCACACCCGTTTGCACTCTTCAGGTGACCCCGAAGGCACAGATAAACCTCCAAGTGGTCTCAAAGACTCTCAGAAAGAGTGCTAACGGCCAGATGACCGCAAGGAGTACAAATCCTTCCATTCTCCACCATTCAGTCAGAACTGACGAAGCTTCTTGGATGGGAAGTGAAACGTCTTCCAAGAAAAAATAAATCAAGGAGAAGCACCTTTCGGAAAAGCGTGACCTGGACGACTGAGAATCTCTATAACAAACAGCTAAATCTGGAGACCCCTGACCTCGCTTTTACATGGTTAGCAGAAATGCTAACAGAAATAGTTTCTTGCTATCATTCAGGACAAGAAAGCAAGAAAAAGAAGGAAAAAAACCCCAAAGAAACCCATCGCTCCAATTTTAATTCAATTCAGCGATCCCAGAAAACGCCCAAGGAAACGAATTTCCTTCCATTTTGTTTAAAGGACTCCCGTAAGACTCCTTCGGTCGGCTTTCCTGAGATACGGAATTGGGTCATTCGTACCTCGTCTGTGTTGTAGATGACTTGCAGGCCTGATGAAATCATCTCGACCAGGTACAGCAGGAAGAGGGATACAGCGTTTATCTGGGTGAAGGAAAAAGGAAGAGATAAAAGACATAATCCTGTCAAGGGGAAAAAAATTAGCCTGCACGCCCTATGATACCTGCAGTCAAAGTCTCTAGGAAAACCTGAAGGAATGAAAAGAACAGGTGTAAAATGGGGGGGGGAGAAATGCAGGTATCTGGAAGAGGTTGAGAATCCCTCAAGAGGCTTGGGAGCTGGAAGCTTCCTGCGGTATGTTTGCCTCGTGTCTCTTGAGTTGCGTCGACAGGATACGAAGCACAGTTCAGGGATTGGGAGATGCCTCTTCAAGGAACACCGACGGTTCCTTCGGCATTCGTTTTAGAAAATACCAACTGTCGAATAAAAGGGACAGAATTCAATTGCAGGACATCCGTTTGGGCTTGCGGCATTTTAAAAAAAAAATCTTTATTTCATGATCACTGATGCTCAGATCCCTCTAGAGTGGAATAAGGCAACCTGCAGCCCTCAACTTCATTTCGAAATTGTTTGGAAAGCAAATCATTTCAGCACTCAGAGCCAGGTTTATAAAAAAATTTAGGGACAGCTTACAAGACTGGACAGACAGAGGAGAAATAAATGGCTGAACAGGAAACAGAAAGTGTTCAAGGACTTGCTGAGAGCAATGGCACTTATATACCACTTCAGAGTGCTGTCACTGCCCCTTGTAAGCTGTTTACAGAGGCAGCATATTTGCCCCCCAACAATCTGGGTGCTCATTTTTCCCGACCTTGGAAGGATGGAAGGCTGAGTCAACCTTGAGCCGGTCAGGATCGAACTCCTGGCAGTGGGCAGAGTTAGCCTGCAATACTGCATTCTAAAGGGTGGCTCAGTGGGTTAAGACGCTGAGCTTGTCGATCAGAAGGTCGGCAGTTTGGCGGGTCGAATCCCGAGTGCCGCGTAACAGAGTTGAGCGCCTGTTACTCTTCCCAGCTTCTGCCAACCTAGCAGTTCGAAAGCACGTAAAAATGCAAGTAGAAAAATAGGGACCACTCCGGTGGGAAGGTAACAGCGTTCCGTGCGCCTTTGGCGTCTAGTCATGCCGGCCACATGACCACGGAGACGTCCTCGGACAAGCGCTGGCTCTTCGGCTTTGAAACGGAGATGAGCACCGGCCCCTAGAGTCGGAAACGACTAGCACGCGTGTGCGGGGGAACCTTTACCTTTACCTTACTGCATTCTAAGCACTGGGAAGGAAGGAAGGAGGGAAGGAAGGAAGGAAGGAAGGAAGGAAGGAAGGAAGGAAGGAAGAAGGAAGGAAGGTAGCACTTAGACTCATAGTACTTTCCATACTCTCTAAGCAGTTTACAGAGTCAGCCTCTTGCCCCCAACAATCTGGATGGAAGGCTGAGTCAACCTTGAGCTGGTGAGACTTCATGCTAACAGAATAACAGAGTTGGAAGGGACCTTGTGATAGTTTTTCCACACTTACAACCATTCCATCATCCCCTTGATCACATGATGAAAGTTCACATATTTGGTAACTGGTTCCTATTTACGACGGTTGCCATGTCCCAGCAAAGTCAGTGGGGAAGCCAGATTCACTTAACAACCGTGTTGCTAACTGAACAACTGCAGGGATTCATTTAACCGATGTGGGCAAGGCAGGTGGCAAAATGGGGCCAAGCGCCCTTAAGCAATGTTTCAAGTAGCCACAGAAATTTGGGGCTCCCTTGTGGTCGCAAACGGAGGACCGCTTGCAATCCAACCCCAAAGAAATCGAATCCATTGGTCCTTAAAGGAAGCAAGAAACACCCCTGGGTGAAATGATACAAAGAACAGATGAAGAGAAGTTGATCCTGGCAGCCGGAGAAGTCCTCCATCTCTTCCTCATAAATAAAAACATTCATTTATGCGGAGGGGAGCCCTCATTTTAACCATGTTCAGCATCTGATCCATAAGATTTGATTTACATGTCTGAAAAATGGGCTGTTTTCTTCTGTTGACATCATTATCTCTTAGATGCCAGCCTCATCTGCCACGGCCGTTTTCTACAAGACGTTATTGCTGGGGAAGCAATTCAAAGGAAATAATCGCGCATAAAAGGCTGCCCACATCATAACATGCCAAATTACATCCGTTCACCTGATAATATAAAGGAAAAAAGTCTTAAAAATGAAAGCCTTCAGAGTTTTTCTTCTTTCAAGGAGGCGAACCTTAACAACATCACCATATTTAAACAACTGTCTCACAGTAGAAATTCCCCAAGTGAGCCTTGGTGGAGCAAGTGGGCTAATGCCTCCTTAAGTAACACCAGCTGCCTGCAATTAGTGCAGGTTCGAGTCCCACCAGGCTCAAGGTTGACTCAGCCTTCCATCCTTCCCAGGTAGGTAAAATGAGGACCCAGATTGTTGGGGGCAATTAAGCTGACTTTGTAATAATGCCGCTTGGGGTGTGTGTGAAAGCCCTAATAAGCAGGCATATACATAGAATGAAGGCTACTGCTAAGCTTGTAAGCCACCCTGAGTCTTCGGAGAAGGGCGGGATATAAATGGAATTTAAAAAAAAAAACCAAAACACACAGCAATGAAAATAGCATGGGGAAAAAAACCCCCTACATTCTCCAAACCAAAGCAGCCATAGCAGTTAGTTAATTTGCAATGTGATGTCTAAAATTCATCAAATTGCACAGCCCCAGAACCAAACTGTGCCCAGCAGGAAATATTTTCACTGTATTACAGTGTATAATATTGCATTTCAAAGTGATTCTGAAGATGTTCTGAGGCCAGAAAAAAAAACCCAAACCCCACACAAACACTGTGTTAGAAACGATTTGTCATTGCTTGTCATTGAGAAAATTTTAATCTATCATAGTTAGGAATGAGATTACTGTTATCCCAGGTAAAATTGACATATGACAGTCCAAAATCCAACATATGCAATAAGGAAACTCCATTGAACGGGAGGAAGAAAGAAAAGAAGAATTAAATTAAAAAAAACCATTAACTTTTAATTAAGTAGCTGGCTATATTCTGGAAGGGGAAATTGATTCCCCAACCAGAACAGAGTATCCAGATCAGGAATTCTTAGAATCAATCTATAAATGTATTTTAAGGTCTGCATTTACAGATCCAAGCTTGCCGTGTTTCAAAGAGAGCAACAATTCATTTTGCCCATTACCTTGGTATTGTTTACACTGAATTATATAGCAACAAATCAGACTACAAAACAGCTTGCTGTTGTTGTAGGTTAAATCAATTTGTCAAGCTCCATAATTGAAGACATTTTAGAAGAACTGTTGCCTTTAACTAAACAGCAGGAGGGAAAATTACAACCCACTGTGTGGTAGATCTTTTTTTTTTAAAAAAAAATTGCTTCATACCTGCAAATGACCATATTCCTCGTGAGAAAAGACCTCATCACCTGTGTGAACGTTGAAAACCGAATGCAGGCAAGTGGATGGCTTAGGATCTTGCTTATATTGTTGAACCTAGGGGGAAAAAATATTACACATTTTCTTCTTCATGGGTTTGGGAGATTATTTTGGCCATATTCTGAAAGGGGTTTTTTAATTGTTGTTTCTTTTTTTTTAAAAAAAAATCCTTTGTCTATCTCTCTTTTTTACTTTTTTTTTTTTGCCTTGTAACATCTACTTTTCTTCTGTTTGTCTTCCCTTTTTGTGCCAAAGCTGCGCTACAAAATAAGAAGTGACAGACTCTGCCTGTGGTTTCTGTAAGTTCAGGTGCAGGGTGTTGAAAATGTAGATTTCATCACACCTGGCGTTCCCAAATATCAGGAGAATAATGCTGAGTAATTGCCGGCATATGTCACCTTGTAAGATATTGGAGGAAAAAAAGGAAACATCAGAGATAAATCAGTAGCAAATGTACAGGTTATCATCTGCTAACAACTGTTGGTTCTTATTCCCATTCGCTTAGCATTGTGCAACATCAAGAAGAAGAAAAAAAGCTTTATCATGCCAAAAGAAATTTTAAACCACGATTAGCTAGAGGCTGAAAGCTAAAATTACAGAAAAACAAGGTAGCGGAACTTACTTACCTGTGCTGAGTATTTGTTTATGCAAAGCACAATATAGCCGTATTTAATATCAAGCCTTTGAGCTCTTGACACGGGCCAGGCAAATAAAATGAAACTATCATGGTGTAATGATAAGGTATATTAAACTACTTTTTCAAAACCCATCAGATGTGGGGAGATGAGTTGGCTTTTTATCTCTCCCTGCTCCAAACCACTGGCATCATTAGCCCAACTCCGTACTTTGGAATGAGATTACTTCCATTGTAGCATAACGTTTCAAAAGATATTTCACGATAATGATGTCTGATGTCAAGGCTAGGTAGACAAATTATAGGATTGTTAAATAGCCCTGCCATCTATCGAAAACATTAACTCTTTTATTTTTTATTTTTGCTGTTCTGATGCTTTCCTTCCAGGCACTCTATTCTCATCCAAGCTGCCTATTTCAAAATCTGAAGCCATGGAGCACCGTCAGCTCAAACGATCTTATTTCCAAGTAGATCTCACTATCAAAACCATCAATTCAGAAGTCTACAGTGAAATGTTACAAAAACTCAGGCGAGCCATCCGTAACAAGCGTCCGGGCATGCTGACTTCCGGTGTGGTGTTGGTTCACGACAATGCTCACCCGCACACTGCTAGACGCACCCAAGAACTTTTGAAGCAGTTCCGTTGGGATGTTTTTGATCACCCCCCCCACACACACACACACAGCCCAGATTTGGCGCCGAACGATGACTACTAAGGCATTTCAAATCTTGTAAGACGTTATGACAAGTGCCTCAATTTGAATGGCGATAATGTTGAAAAGTCGTGTCATGTTGTAGTTTTCTAATGTGTATAATAATAAAAGTTCTGTATCTGCGAGTTTCTGTCATTGATAACCAAGCAGAGGTTTATTTCCGAATTGCCCTCATAGTATGTCATATGAGTACAGTTTAAGCAACATTGTATGTTCTAGCCCACAGGCAGCTGACAAAACCTACAAGATTTCCAGTCTGACATTCACACTGTGCTCACTTTTGATCCTTGGAAGAGGGTAATTATTCACACAACTCGTTGAAACCCACACAACTGGTTCTGAATGCTCCAATGGAATGTTGCTTTTCATTCAAAGAGCAACACGTAACCTCAATCCATTTTCTCCTGAAAATTCTCAAAAGGAGCCGGTGAGACGCAATGGACTTCATTGTTCAAGCACTAAACAAAAATCTAAGAGCACGCAACCTGAAAGTATGACCAATGTAACCTTTGGAGCATGGCTTTTCCTTCTGAGATATATATATATATATATATATATATATATATATATATATATATATATATATATATATATATATATATATATATATATATATATATATATATATATGTGAGGACTTGTTATTGCTGAATCTGATTGTGCCAAAATCCTATTAGGAAAATGAGACTTAACATTATTTTATAGGAAAAAATATATACTGTCTTCAGCCAGCATTAAATAGTGAACGAGAACAAATTCTAACATTATAAGGAAAATAAATTTATACACCAACTTAGGGCAGGAAATTCATTCCATTTGTGACAAGGCAGGATCTTCCTGGGGCCCTGAAGTCATAAATAATCTTTTCTGATTAACTATGTCAAAGATGATTGCACAGCACCATGTCAAATAAACCCTAAAAAAGAGAGAAATGCCACACTTCAAGAAGACCTTGTCAAACTAAATTTTTCAGAGCTGATAGGAAAGTAAAGGAACATGTCATCCCTTAAATAGCATGGACCCACTCCATTTTTAAAACTATCTGCTATTTTTGTAAAGCTTTAATGAGAATAGAGTGGAGCACCAATACAAACAACATTTTTAAGAAAAGAAAGCATGCTAAATACTATTTGCCTGTCTTTAAAGTATTTCCTAATATCTTCAAGATGGACAAATAATGTTTAATAAAATTATTAAATAATATTTCAAAGATAATAACTAATCGGGAAGGTTACTTAGAACTACGCACAGATCATCCAAACCTTCCCAGTTAAAGAGTACAACTTAAAAAGTGGTTATATGTGTAATTTAAAGTACGTAAAATGCTGGTCAGTAACTGGGACACCAGAAAAATGCTTTGTGCTTCAAGGGTGGCTGAGCAGTGGAAGCGATACAAATTCTTTTTCTGCATGAGAAATGTCAGAATCCACTTGGAGGCAGCTTAAAATGACCGGAATCCTGATTTACCTTAGTAGACTTTATGGCTGAAATTGAGTCTTAACAATAACAGCATAGTTAACACACACAAGAATGTTGCAGAAATGCGTGGTCAACTGGGGTGGGTTGTATAAGAGGGAAAAAATGTATACATAAGGAAGTTACCCACATCTTGAAGGAACTGAAGTGGCTACATTCAAGCTATTTTCCCAATCGTGGAAACGTTGTCACTCTTATTTGTGTAGCACTCACACGAGCAGCACATGCCCAAGGCAGCTTTTAGTCTGTAATCAGGTGCTTGTCATACAAAGTTCTTTCTGGCCATTTAAGCCGTATTTTCCTTGGTGGTTTTCACGAGACAAGTCAACTCCCTACTGTTCAGGGAGTCCCCGACTTACAACGGTCCATTCAGTGACTATTAGAAGTTACAACAGCACTGAAAAAAATGACTCATGGCCATTTTTCAGACTTACGACCCTTGCAGCATCCCCAGGGTCACATGATCAAAATTCAGACGTTTGACAACTGGCTCGTATTTATGACGGTCGCAGTGTCCCGGGGTCAATTTGTCCCGGCAAAATTCACTTAACGAATGTCTCACTTGGCAACATAAACTTCGGGCTCCATCGTGGCCGTATGTCGAGTCTGCATTTCCAACAACACCAGATCAACTAGCAGTCCCTGGTTTGCCCTCGGTTCAAGTTTTAAATGTAATTAAAAGGGGGCTTGCTTTGAAACACCCCAAAGAGTTGATCGACTATGTTGCGCACGCCTTCCTCTGTGGCTTTTAACTATTTTAGAGCCAGAGCCTAGAAATAAAACTTTTTTCTGGCAGCAGGCAAACTGGCGTCGCATCTATTGCGTGTTTAATTTGTTTGCCACCAAAACGTTTTCATGCTTACAATTAACTTAATCCTTTAGAATTAAGCGTCTGCTTCTGTCCACAAGGCAACGCTTTACCTTATCAGCCTGGCGCATGTAGCAGTAGAGGATCCCACGCATGCATTTGATAGCAGAATGCTCCAGTTCGTGAGTTCTTCCCTTGTCGTCATCAATACGCCTGAATTGGAGAGATAACCCAGGAAACAAATTACAGATTCATTCGGAAGGAAGTTGAAGGCACCCGCAACTCCCCCCCCCACCTTTTTTTTTGATAATTAAGTATTAAGACTGTTTTGATATAGTGGCACGAAATATACTCAGGCCCAATCAACCTTGCTAGAATAAAGCCAACCCTTAAAAAAAAGAGTCGGCGACTAAGCCAACAATGAAGTAGAGGCTCATAAAATGAACACAAGTCCTTGTCAAGAAACTTTTGTTTCCCTCTGCCATCAGATTTTAAAGAAAACACAGACATATCATTGTCCGCTATAAAATGGAGAAGAAGAAAACTATTCGAACAGTGGTTTAGGCCAGGGGTAGGCAACCTTGGCTCTTTTATGACTCATGGACTTCAACTCCCAGAATTCCTGAGTCAGCTGACTCAGATGTGACTGGAAGAAGACACTCCTTCAAACACTGCTAATTTTGCTAATGATTTTTTTTGACAGTGCCAGGTTTTGTTCTTTGTGGGAATCCTGAGGTACTGTACACATAGTCGCAGATCTTTCTATGAGGTTCAAATCCTCCACTGAGGATTGCCAAATTTTAGATGACTATTTACAGTGCAATAGTTTTGGGACGCTCCACCCCCCCCAGGCTCTGGTGTTCAGGAGTGTCTTAAGAAGTGATATATATATATATAAAGTCTGTATTTCTCAGGGTATATGGTCGGTGTCTTTCAACCCTGGCAACTTTAAGATGTATAGACTTCGACTCCCAGAATTCCCCAGTCAGTGTGCTGGCTGAGGAATTCTGACAGTTGAAGTCCTCACATCTTAAAAGTTGCCAGGGTTGAGAAACCCACGTACATACAGCCTCTTTTAAATCCTTGCCTCATTTAAATCTTAATTTTCATGTAATGTTTTTAATCTTTAATCTTTTATTGTACACTGCCCAGAGCCCCTCTGTGAAGGAGATGGATGATTCCAAAATGCAATGAATGAATGAATGAATGAATGAATGAATGAATGAATGGTTCCACTGTAGAGAGTCTAAATGCAGTAGGAGTCACTTTCAAGCATACATAAAATTGGCATCATTTGATTACATTTTACCACTTTAAAGGCTCTTTCCTCATATTACGGATACTCTTTATTGACTTTTTAATCCCTTCTCTCTTCTTTCAAATTTATTGCCTCTAGAGTTTTATGAACTTTCAAGAAGCACTTGTGGTGCAAAAAAAAGGGGGGCAGTGTTTGCTGCCTTTCAGGAAAACCATTACTCACAAACCTTCAAAGCAGAAACATTATTAATAACAAAATCAATGATCAGAAGAGGCGATACAATAAAAAAAAATGAGAAGCAAATTAATAACTAAATCTCTCTACGGAGGCATTTTAAAAAACAGACAGGCTATAATAGAAAAGCATCTGCTTCTTGTGGGTGATCATTTTTGCCTCCATGTGAAAAGACAGATCATTCAGCGGGAGTCCCATCAATCAAAAATATATGAAGACATTTATTAACGCTGCCTGTATGTAAAAGAACGCTAGGTCCCAAGTTCCAAAAAGCTAAAGCACTGAACCGGGACCAGAAATAACAATTGGAAAGATTCCGTTAAGATCTGCATTGATCTTCAAAACCTGAGATCTCCCACCTGTCACGGCGAAAGAAACAAACACGTCGATGAAAAAAATTATGGTCAAGAGCCGGGGAAATGGAGAGATTCAGGCAGTTCAGATGACTATAAAGATTTATTGCAAGCTTGACCTCATGACAAAAATCTGAGCTACTAACGGTCAAGGGAAGTGAGTGGTAATTAAGAAGGCAGTCAAGGTAGGTGCGCAGGGACTCATGACTTATGACGCGTTTAACCCTCCTTTCAGGCTCAGCCTGGTCATCTCCAGCGAAAGTCAGTCATGAACAAATTCAAGATGTGCACATCGGTAAAAGCAAGAGAAGCTCCAGCACTCTTTTTTTTTTAAATCTGATTTTTTAATATATTCCACTTAACACATTTATGCCTCAGTGTTTTACGGTAGTCCTAGACATAGACAAATTAAATTAAAGATATACATTTTGAAAGTTGACATTTCCAGACTGCAATTAAGCAGAACACCTCAGGTATTTATTCTACTGGTTAAGAACAGTGGGACTTTGATTTGCAGTTACCAAGGGCACTTCAGACAAGTAGCTATCATTAGGGGAGAAAATGAATAGGACAAGCTTTTAAAGGAGATTAGACTCAGCAAGAAAAAAATAATAATACTTGTGAGGGAAGGGGGGAGAAGCCATTTGCGAATAGTATTTCAAATGAAAGTAGTGGAAATAGCTATCCAGCTTACAAAAAAAAAGCCCGCTATTTAAACCAAAATGAAAGCTAGTCTTCACTGAAATAAGAAGCTGAGACAGTCTGATGCAGTGGTGATGATGATGACCTAGAAACTAGGAGACTGTGAGTTCTAGAGTGCTGCCTGAGGCACAAAAGCCGGCTGGATGATTTTGGGCCAATCACCAGGAGACGGTGAGTTCTAGTCCCGCCTTAGGCACAGAAGCTGGCTGGGTGACTTTGGACACTAAAGGACCACTGAAGACCACTGAAGTGTTAGAAAAAAAAATCTGAGTAGCCAGTTTAAAATCCCAATAAATTCCAACATCAGCCTAACCATACTTGGCCTAAAAGCGTACTAATACTCAGACAGTAAAGCATTTAAAACCTCATTAGTTTCATCCAAAAATTGTACTGGCATGTCAGAAGTAATTAAATACTGTGCCATGTACTGTGAATCAACCAAATTCTTAAAAGGCACTATGTGATGATGATGATGATGATGATGATAATAATAATAATAATAATAATAATTTTATTTGTATACCGCCCTTCTCCCGAAGGACTCAGGGCGGTGAACAGGACAACATATAAAAATACAAAGATACAAAAGTTAAAAAAGAATTAACAAAATGCCCAAGCTAAAACAATAAGTAAATATATTTAAAACAACAATAAAATCCCAACCCATCCCCCATCAGGCCAGGCCGGCTTGATGATGATGATGATGATGATGGAGTCAGGAAAAAAAGAACTGGAAAAAATTAGGAAATACCATGACCTGGCCATCGAAACTGCACGATTATGGATGAAACGTGTAACAGTGATACCCACTGTCATCGGGGCACTGGGAACTATGTCCAAAAACGTTGCAAAATACGTCGAGAAATGGCAGCTTCCTGCAATAACTCCAGCAAAGCTACAAAAAACTGCGCTACTCGGAACATCTTACATTTTAAGGAGATACCTGGTTGAGACCTAGGATGTTGGCAGCAACCCGTGTCAACTATCAGCGCCAGTCAATTTGATTGTTCAGTTGACTGAGGTTCATGTTTAATGAATAAAGTTTTATAATAATAATAATAATAACAACAACAATAATAATAGAGGTCATCGAGTCCAGCCCCCTGCTCAGGCAGGAAACCCTATACCATTTCAGAGAAATGGCTGTCCAGTCTCTTCTTAAAAACTTCCAGTGTTGGAGCATTCACCGCTTCTGGAGACAGGTTGTTCCACTGGTTAATTGTTCTCACTGTCAGGAAGTTTCTCCTTAGTTCTAGGTTGCTTCTCTCCTTGACTAGTTTCCATCCATTGTTTCTTGTCCTCACTTCAGGTGCTTTGGAGAATAGCTTGACTCCCTCTTCTTTGTGGCAGCCCCTGAGATATTCGAACACGGCTATCATGTCACCTCTAGTCTTTCTCTTCATTAAGTAAAATGTCTTACCCAAATCAAACCACTGAATCCACTGATTTCAGGCATCACATAACATTCACTCAAGAAAATGAAAGTCCAGAATGCCAAAGGAAAAAAAAAAGTACCAGCCTGAATCCCAGCACCGCTTGAATATAATCCATGCATTGTTCTGTTCTGCATCTATTCTCTTGTTTTGGTTAACATTATTTTTAAAATATTTCCTATCTGATTTGTGGAAAGTTCAGACTGAGCACCAATGCATGGCACAGCCCAGATTTTGAAGTATGTTCACCAGTTGCTATGGTAACAGCATCTTGCACTGAATCCTGCTGTTGTTCTAATTGACCATCTTTTATAGAAAAGGCAATCTTATACTTAATTATTCAGGGTGTTAAAGTACTATAAATGATTAATTCCTTATTTATTCCTGAGGGTCATATATTTATCTTCTTTTTTTCTCTGAGTTTTGTTCAGTTACTTCAATATGTCATTATCTTCAGACCTCTAGGCGTGGGGACTATTGAGCCGAAACCCAGAGACAGGATCTGTGTAATTGATAAAGCTATTCAGGTATCCCAGCCTCTCCGTAATATATTTTCAAACGTGGCTTGAAGATCGTTCAGCCCAGATGATTGACACATCAAGGCCTTGCGGTTATTTTCTATCAGGTTTTTTTTTAATGTTTTAATTTTATGCAATTATTTCAACGTCACTCAGAATTTCTGGAAACGGCGCAACATGCAAACAGAAGTAATTAACAAACAAACCTCTTTCAATTACTTCTTTCATAGAAAAGATAATTAAATGCGTCACATTCTTTAACCATAAAGGCTTAACTGATCTGACGTGGAAATGCACTGACTGAGCCTATTCATGTAGAAAGTAATATTGTTGAGTGTCTAGCCAGATAAATATAATACAGAGAATTTGGCACTGGTCTTTTTTGTTTTTCTGTTTTAATCGTGGCAAACAGAAAACTAACCTATCAGGGGCAAAGTTTCCCGACCTTTTCCCACTAGAACCCTAGTTTTTATACGGGTAGCCCTCAACTTACAACAGTTCATGTAGTGACTGCTCAAAGTTAAAATGCCACCGGAAAAAGCGATTTATGATCATTTTTCACACTTTCGGCCTTTGCAGCATCCCCGTGATTTACATTTGAATGCTTGGCAACTCATATTTATGACCACTGAGTGTCCCGGGGGAGTGGTATGTGTGTGTGTGTCACGTGATCCCCTTTTGCGACCTTCTGACAAGCAAAGTCAATGGGGAAGCCAGATTCACTTAACAACCGTGTTACTAACTTAATAAGAACTACAGCGGGTCACTTACTAAATGTGAGGAGAAAAGTTGTAAAACGGGGTGAAACTCACTTAACAAATTTCTCAAAATTCTGGACTCAACGGTGGCCGTAAGTCAAGGACTCCCTGTAGTCACCACACAGGACAGACCTCAATGGAAAGATTTCATTTTAAAGTGGACAAATCCTTTCGGCAAACTTCGACCGTCTATTAACTAATCCTGTGGTTTGCGCGCAACTGTCGATTCCCTAGGTTGCAAAGTGATTCTTGCACTGTTGCGCCATCATCGCAGCCCCCCCTTAGCAGCAGAAGTGCCAAGAGGGGGTGTATGAAAGCCCTAATAAGCAGGCATATACATAGAATGAAGGCTACTGCTAAGCTTGTAAGCCGCCCTGAGTCTTCGGAGAAGGGCGGGATATAAATGGAATTAAAATAAAAAAAAATAAAAAATAAAAAACTTGTATTTTTCTAAACCCATATGTATAGTCACAAATTACAATTGATCTAAGAGGTCGTTGTCTTTTATTGCCACGAAAAATCAGCAGGTTTTATTATTCAGCCAATTGGTAAGTAATCCTTTCGACAAAGCTCCTTGGGTGATAGACGTAAGTACAAAATTAAAGATTATATAATATAAAGTTTATATAAAAAAGAAGTCAGTGAAAAACAGTCATGGACAAAAATGCAGTATAGCAGAGGTCCTCAACCAGTAGGCCACAGACTGATACCGGTCCGTGGCCAGTTAGAAACTGGTCCACAGCTGGAGGTGAGCAATGGGCAAGCAAAACTGTGCATGCTCAGGATCTAGGTTGCATACTCCTTCCACATGCCCCATCTGTGGAAAAATTGTCTTCCACCAAACAGGTACTCAGTGCCAGAAAGGCTGGGGACCACTGAAGTATAGCAAACATTTGAATTTTCAAACTAGTTAATGCTAGGAAACACCTGATGGGTAAAATACATATATCAAGTTAAAAGATTTAAAGTTAAGGTTTAAGAATGTAAGCTTGAAAACTAGAAGATAAATATAGAAAATAATAAAGACACAATCTAGAAAACTAGAAAGAGTCAGAAAGTTTTGCTTGCCTTTTTCATAAAAATAGGAACCTTCAAAATTAAGTTGTGGTCATGAAAAATACGCTGATAGTTACTACATCTCCATCTACTTTTAACAGTTACATAATTAGGGTTGATTGTTGATGCCAGTGTGGAAGTTCTACTGATTAAGTAATTCAAAGATGCCTGGTTTAATGTACCTTCATTACACAAATGCTTTCTATTTACGTTTTACCATGTACTTTGAATAATTTGAAGGCATTTTTAAGAACTAGCTTAGCTGATTTTACCTTAAGGCAGGTTATTTTAAGACTACATTATTCAAGGCAGGTGGGACGATCAATCATTCTTGTCCTGCCACAGCAGGATTGATGAGACTAAATAATTTGGTTAGAGGACACTGCCTATAAAGTAAGTACAGGTAGTCCTCGATTTACAACAGCCCATTGAGTGACCATTCAAAGTTGCAATGCCACTGAGAAAAGTGACTTATGGACATTTTTCACACTTATGGCCGTTACAGCATCCCCATGGTCACGTGATTTACATTTGGATGCTTGACAACTGACTCGCAGTTATGACGGCTGCAGTGTCCCGGGGTCCCCTTTGGTGACCTTCTGACAAGCAAAGTCGGTGAGGGAGGCCAGATTCAACTTAACAACCCGTGTTGCTAATTTAACAGCTGCAGTGATTCACTTAACAAATGTGGCACGAAACGTCATAAAATGAGGCCAAGCTCACTTAACACATCTCTCGCTAACAACATCCATTCTGGGCTCAACTGCAAGGGGAGGACTCTCTGCAGATAAACTATGAAATGGTACATTCCCATTATATGTCCCTGCGAGGCAGAATTTTAGGACCTCTTAGCAATCGCTATTGGAAATCCATGGGCCCCCACCTATGAGGTCATCACTAACAATAATGACACTAATCCACATGGAGCCCCATTTCCATCTGTCCTGTTTGCCATCGTTCACTCCCTAGAGACTAAAATGGACAATTTGAAATTTGAGCGGGCCCCGAACAAGGAGTATATATCGGAGGTGGTGACCCTTTGAGAGCTGTATGCAACGAAATTTCATTTTGATGTATGCCGATTGGTGTACATTCAAAGTGACAATAAAGTTATCATCATCATCACATTTGATTTATTTATTTAGCGTGTTTTCCTCCGGAAAGGGTGTAGACAGCCTACACTCAGGCCTAGGCAATGAAACAGGGCAATTTTTCCCCTACAGCAGCCAGACAATCCTTGTGATCTCCTGGCTTAAAACACATCACTCTAAGAAGACTAAAAAAAACCAGACTTGGCCTTATGAACATTAACAACAGAAATCTCATTGGAGATCACTATCAATCTGCAGAGAGGCTACGTAAGCAAAACACGTAGCACAGGTTTTATGATTTATGATGTATGAACTATTACTTGCTATTTATATGTAGACTGTGAGTTTATGCACCAGAGACAAATTCCTTGCGTGTCTTATCACACTTGGTCAATAAACCTATTCTATTCTATTCTATTCTATTCTATTCTATTCTATTCTATTCTATTCTATTCTATTCTATTCTATTCTATTCTATTCTATTCTGTAATTCTATTCTATTCCTTATTCCTTATTCCATATTCTATTCTATTCTATTCTATTCTATTCTATTCTATTCTATTCTATTCTATTCTATTCTATTCTATTCTATTCTATTCTATTCTAATTTTATTCCATTCCATTCCTATTCTACCCTATCCTATTCCTAGCAAAAACCAAAGCAAAAATGAAAAATGTCTTTTCGAACCATTGAAATAACTACTAGCCTTGACACAAAAAGAAAGTCTCTTGAGAAAT